>NW_020954580.1:15765640-15933330 GCF_900497805.2 Vombatus ursinus | reverse complement strand
GCCATAATTTGTTTAGCCTTTCCCCAACTGTCTTAAGGGGCATTCTAAAGCACCCCCTTGGATTCCAGTTCTTTGGTTTTCCTTACTTCTTTTCCCATTGTATCATTCTGTTTCCCTTATTACATTTATTTTATATTTGAAGTATATTGATCAACTTTTCTGATACATTCCATTCGAATTTTACTGAATTCCCATATTTAAATTATTTGTAAAGAAATTTAGCAGTCCTTGAGCCCTGTATTCGACAATCCAAAAAAAGCATCAAGTTCAGCAAAACAAATGGCAGTTAGTGGAGAAATGGTCAAACTCATGTGTTTCTCTAGGCCCTGTTTGAGCTGGCCTTGCTAGTCAGAGTACTTAGAGTCATCTGCAGCCATGCTAATGTAATTTTCATTGCTCCCTCATTCTTCTCTGAAGAGAGAAAAAGAGAAGTCATAAAACTCCAATTGATCAGTTTTACTGCCCTTTATTATATGTTGGAATGAAAGCTGAATTTCATAACCATGAGTAAAAGAATAAGGAGCTTATTTAAAAATGTCAAGATTGCCCTGCATGAGAGCAGAAGTTAGAAATGACCAGCTGTGTGACCTTAGGAAAATTGCTTCTGAACCTCAGTTCCCTTTTCTGTAAAAGGAGGGGGTTGAACTAGTGATCTCTGTGGTCTCATCCACTTTGGACAGTCTATGATCCATTATCATACAAAAGTTAGATTGATTAAGGAACAAGGGAACAAAGCTGCTCTCAATTGTGTGTGGAAGGAGTCACAGGGAGAAGAATGCTACTTGGCCAACGGGAAAGATGGGGCTATGAGCTAAGCAAGTCAGGCTGCCCACCTGGCAGGCAATGCCTCCAGTACCAGGTCCCTTTCTGCATTCCTATTCTGGGTTGTTTACCTTGCAGATGACTCTGGTTTTATTTTCTGATAAAGGCACCTACTAAACTCCCTCCCTGGCCCTGCCTTCCCCTCAGGTGTTTTCCATACTCTGACTTCAAACCTTAAAAAAAGATTTCTCTGAAGTATGAATCAGTCCACAGGTATTTGCTGCATACTGGTTGTGTTTTCAACACTGTACTAGGTGCTAGTGCAGGGCCCAAAAGAAATATGAAACATGGTCCCATTCTTCAGTCTAGCCTGGGAGACAAGAATTTTGATACACGTGAAATAATGACAATACAAGATAGTGTATATATGTGTGGTGAGATGGAAATGGAACAGATGGATGGCACAGTGGTTAGAATACCAACTTGAACTCAGGAAGACTCATCTTCCTCAATTCAAATCTGGCCTTAGACACTTACTAGCTGTGTGACTCTGAGCAAGTCACTTAACCCTGTTGGCCTCAGTTTCCTTATCTGTAAAATGAGCTGGAGAAGGAAAAGGCAAACCACTCCAGTATCATTGCCAAGAAAACCCCAAATGGGGTCACAAAGAGTTGCACAGAACAGCAACAATTGAACAAAAATATGGAGATGGCTAATAGGAGCCTGGGAATGGACCACTTTGGCTCTCTGAAGATCAGCTTAACTAAAATCAAAGAGCTTCATCATCAGTTTGGCTCAAAGAAAATGAAACTTTGGCCTATGGTAATATTCTTGGAAATCTATTTAGTTATTGATGCATTGTGATCTGTATCAGTGGTATGAGTATCCACACAATGAAATAAAAAATCCTTGAATTATTAAAGTTTGTGTGGGGATAGTTGAAGACCCATAGTTCACCAAACCATTTTGCTCAACTGTGGTCCAAGTATAGAAACAATTGGAATTTCCCTCGCTTTAATTCTAATTCCTTGCTTAATTTACATGAATCTTTTCAAGCATGAGTTAGTCTTCTTTTTGGTTGAATAATGTCTTGGGTTGTTTCTGGGATTATTTCCTTCAATGACTCATTGGGGAATTAAATTGAGTTTCTACTAATTGCCCAACTTCGACGTTGATATATGGTACGTGAGTGATCTTCAGAACCTGAAACTTTGCCTGAGCTTTAGCTTAATCCTAGAATTTCTGAAGTCTCAATAGTATTATATGTGCTTCAATTTAAGGAAACCTGATATATGAAAACACAAGTTTACATAGGAAACAGTTAGAGGATGAAAAATATTTTTGGTTAAATGATAAAAACAGAAAGAGCCTCTGACCGTGTGGCCCTTGAGAGCATAGACTGTCTTTTGCCTTTTTTTATATCCCCCGCATTGAGCACAGTGCCTGACACTGCTGATTGATTGAATGATTCATTTATTTATAATTTGTCTTAATAATAGCTGGTAGGCAAATAGCACACCAAAATTTGCATAGTCCTTTATAAGCATTATCTCATTTGACAATGCTACAAGGTTGGAATTACAGGTATATTATCCCTGTTTTATAGATGAGGACACTGAGGGTCACAGAGGTTAGATGACATCCTAGGATCACACTGGTAGTCATTATGAGTTAGGATCAGACTCTAGTCTTTCTGACTTCAAGTTCACTGTTCTATTATTCCACATTACCTTTCTTATCAGTCTCTGTATTATTGTCATTATTTTTAACCACCATGTTTTCCAGGAAAAAAAAATTTCACTTTAAAGTAAAAAAAAAAAAGTTTCCCACTAGGTACAGTGGGAAAGATTAGAGTTTGTACCCCTGACCAAGGCATTTAAAAATTCCAGACGTATGTGGCCAAAATAGTATGGTCAAAAAAAATGCAAGATAAAATTATAAAGCTTTATCATTTAATATAGTAAAACTATGCCCTAAGTCCTATATACCCAGTATATCGTACATATAGGTTATAATATATATATATGTACAATGGACATCAGTGTATAAAGGGTGTGTGTGTATGTATACATACATATACACATATATACATATATATAACATAAAAAATACAACTCTATGATATCCATTTCACCTCCCTAAAATTAATATGCCATTTAACTTTTTTATTAATAATCAAAATGTTTCTTATAATTTGGAAGGAATTGTTTCAAGATGATCTGCATAATCCACATTCTTTTAATAAAAAGGTGTACAGAGAAGTTTGAAATAATTCTTTTTCCCCCTCAAATTTCCTTGTGGCTTGTCATGTCATACCACTAGGTGGCAGCAAGTCAAGTGTTATGGCTGACAGCTGTAGCCATTCTTAAAAGGAATGGGACAGGGCAATGATCTTGGGGCCTGAACAACTATTTCTTGTACAAGACTGGGAGCTTAGTGTCAGACCAGAGATTAAAGGGGAGTTTAGGAAGCACCAGAGCAAATCAGAAAGCATATATGTTCTAGCGCCGGGTCAAAGAGAAGAGCATCAAGCTCCAGGGTCTGTTGGTTGAGAAGCCAAATCCAGGTCACTCAGTAAGCTTGAGTTGAAACATCGAGGACGTGGTGGTATGCATGAAGAACCAAGGCTGAGCGAGTGTCTAGGAAAGAATACCAGAAGTTTGAGAGCTTGGGTCCATCAGAGCAAGGAAAGTTTGCCATGTAAAACAAATGATATGGTGCAATATCCTTTCAACACTGAGTCAAAGTATGCCAGCCATTCCTCTTTCTGTCCTATAAAGCAAAGGTTTTTATCTTGGGATCCTGAATCCCTTTGAAAGATTTCAGCAGGTCTGTGAAGTTGGATAGGAAAAAAAATCATATCTTTATTTTGACTCATCTCTAACCAAAACTAAACATTTCCTCCAATTATGATTACAACGCAAATTATTCTGAAAAGGGATCCCTGGGCTTCACCAGACTGTCAAAGTGGTCCATGACACAAAGAAGATTAAGAGCCCTCTTTTAAAGGTGCTCATCTGTCAAGATTAAGGATCCAAGCAGAGCTACTCTCAAGGTGGAGATAATTTCCAAAATTAGCATTTGCTATTTCCGTGTATTTGAAGGTTTTGCTAAGCTTTTGATTTGGGACACTTTGGAGAAAATACATCCTTTTCATCTAGTGTATTTTTTCATATTTGCTTTACCTCTTCCATAGCGATTACCCCAATCAAAGAGGAAAAAAATTACTAGGTGGTTCTGGAAGTGGAAAAGAAGTCACAGAAAGGGTAGCCTAAGGGTATTTATTTTTAAGGGAAGAGGGGGAAGATTGAGAAGAAGTAATCACACTGCTTTGCCTTTGTATTGGTGGGATTCTGGACTCCCATTATTGCCTTGTATATAGTTAACACTCACTTGTTATTTCTTTCTTTTTAATGAATAAGAGAAGAAGAAAGTGGAGTGGAACAATAAAATAGAAAGTATCAAAAATTAGAGGCCAATTGTACTGACAAACCATGCCCCAGGACCTTATGAAGTTAAGTGCACTGATAATATAACTTTTCTCTCAGCACATAGCTAATGAAGCAAAATTGCATTTTCTGTTAGCTTAGTATAGATATCCTGTGTAATTTACACAACAAGAGCTAACTGTTGATTATATAGGGTATGAATAGCCAGTTTGTGGATTATATCGGTGGTCTTTGTCAAAATCAAATATTTGTCTTCCGGTTGTTACCCTACCCATTCGTATACCTAGAACAGAGGAGAAGAAAGAAAGTAAAATGAAAGTCAAGCCATTTTTTCCTTCTATATGATTGGTTTAAATAGTTTGCAGCATATTAATAACAATGACGTGTTACAAGAATTTATGTAAAGCACATAATCATGGAAAAGTATAAACAGAAAAGGAGGTTAGTTAATCAAGTAATGAGAGAAAGGGATAGAAGGTGGACAGTGTAAGGGTTGCACTGATAGCTATTAATTATTAAAAGAGCAAGAAATCACCAGTGTGTTAGTACACTTTATAGATGTGGAGTTCTTAAACTTTTTTTGTGCTATGGACCCCTTTGGCAGTCTAGTAAAGCCTAGGGACCCTTCTCAGAAGAATGTTTTTAAATGCATGAAATAAAATACCTAAGATTATAATGGATATCAGTTATGTTGAAATGCAGTTATTGAAACATATGTGCATATCTCTATCTATATGTATTAATATTTTCACAGATCCCAAATTAAAGACCCAAGCTATAGAATACTTATAGAAGTAGATGACTAAGAATAGGTGCTGAGACATAATACCCACATCAGCAAGGTCCATCAAACAACCAAAATACTTTACAATATTGCAGAAAAATGTTTGGTGAGGTTCATGATCTCTGGTCATCAACAGTTTTTCGTGATACATGATGGTGAGATGGGTGTTAAAACAAGAAGTCAAAAATAGTTTTATTTGATCCTTTAATATGGAAATTATCTCGAGCTTTGAGTTGCCTTTCTTGGTTGACTCTATTGTACATTAATTTCCATTTTTTCATGCATTGGTTACCATAAAATGGTTTTAGTAGATTTTGTTGCTCAGAGCATCCATTTTAAAGGCCTTGATAAATTATTAGTAATGAGAGCTTCATCTTTGTGCATATGCCTTGCCTTGTAAACTTAACCAACCTTCATCAGCACTTCTTTATTTCTAAGATAAAAGTACATGTGAAGTATAGGAGAAATAGTTATATTGGTTCTGTGTTTTTAACTCTGGTGGATTTTCATACTATAAATTGACCTGCTGCTATATAGGCATATAGTTTACAATACAGCCGAAAGTTCTATAACATTGTTAGTCAAGATAAAGGGCTTAATATCCTATTAACTCAGGAGGTTCGTTTTCTGTGTAAATTAATTACAGGCTTTCTCCTGCAAGACTCTCAGAAAATAAAATTGCACAGAATCTTCTTCATAGCATACTAATTATTATGTCCTAGTGACAGTTCATATTCTCAAATGGAAAATCTAAGACAAAAACAAATTAAAAAAAAACCCTTTACTGTCTGAATTTTCCATCTTCTTATTCTGTGAAAGCTATTTGTCTATAAGTATAGTTAACTTACTTGGGGCAGTAAGTGGGAAAAGGAGTGCTAGAGGAATAAAATGACATTTGTTACAGTGTTGTTATTGGAAATTATTCAAAGCTAAGAGTTTTTTATAATGTGTATTTCTGTTTTATTATGTAGAGCTTGGAACACAAAACACTGAAATATGACTTCAGTGGACATCTAAAGTCAAACTCATATGAGTTCATTTCTATAGTTAGATTATATCCAAATTTATAAATTAATAAAAATGAAAGGTAAATTTTTTTCTTAGATATCCCAAACATGGATTGGTCTTTAACTAAAAACCCATAATAATATATTTCTAGTGATTAAACCATGTAATCAATTAAATTTTGTAAAAAATTTTAAAAATAAGGTGAAATACACATTTTATTTAGATAATAATAGCTCACTTTTATATAGCTTACTTTAGATGTTTTCAAAGTTCTGGACTTAATATAGCAACTTTGTGACATGGGCAGTTTGGTTATTTTTACTACTGTTTTACAGGTAAGCAAAGGGAGAAGTCACAGAGCAGGTAAGCGATAGAGCCATATCTCAACCCAGGTCTTTTCATTCTAAAGCTAGTTATATTTTCAGTATTTTAATCTATCTTTTGGAGATACTTTATTTTAAGCTTCTCCAATCATGTGCTACACACATATTTGAGAAGCTGATCAACCATGAATCATATTTATATTTACTGACACTTGCATTTTGTCTTTGTTATAAATAGCAAGTGATATAACCCTTGGCATACCCTCTTTCAAAAGTACCCTTGCTCCTTGGAGATAGGGCTTGTGGGCTGCCCCCTTTCTCCTCAATGTGAAGAGGGACATCCTACTTGTAGAGTCCTTAAAGCTTTTTTCTATAAGCAGGATTTAAGGGATGATATATCTGAGATTGTCATTCATCCTTTGTTCATAAAGTAGCAGTCAATGATAAGTCCAGACAGTGAACAGGAGAAAGTACTCTAGTGAGAGAGACACAGAGAGAGACAGAGACAGAGAGAGACAGAAACACAGGCAGAGAGAGACAGAGACAGAGACAGAGACAGAGACAGATAGGAATGGACAGGAGAGAGACAGACAGAGACAGACAGAGAGATAGAGATGGACCAGGAGGGGGAAAGAGCCTAAAATTAAGAGAGTTCTTTCACAAAGACTGGCTCTATGATGATTCTTGTCAATGGATTATATTCATTGGACGTTAAGAACTGATGTTCTTAAAAGGAAAAAAAGAGGGGAAAAAGCACATGGCTTTCCCTTTTCCCCATTTGTTTTTTATTCCAAGAGTGAAATTTTCATTTCTAAAAATGTCTCCCTTAAGAAAGAAATCAGAAAAAAAAAGAAAGAAATACTCTTTATTAGCTGGATTGAATATTTTCTGATTGCTGAAATTTGCCTTTTCATGTAAATCACATAGTACTCCAGATTAAATTGGGCTTCAGAGAGGGGGAAAGCATTACTAGTAAAGCATTTCCTGAATAGTTTCACAAAATGCTAATCATCATCATAATAAAAATACTACTAATAAAGGCCTACTCTGAAATCAACCATTCAGAACTGACATAGGGAGTTCTACGAATCTGACGTTTTTATTTTGGTACTACTAACATGACCCCAGAAGGATAAAGAAAATAAGTCTGCCAAGAAATGCTTCTGAATTTGTTCCCTCATCTTTCTTTTTTCCCAGGCTTTCTATCTTCCTGCTAAAATTTGCTTTGCTAAGCAATGAAATATTTTCAATCAGCTAGGATAGCATATGACTTCAGGAATTATTTTGGAAAACCCAGGAGAAAAAAAAAACTTGTTTGAGTTGCATAGAATTATAGAATTTCAGAGCAGTAAGGAATTGTAGAGATTATCTAGTCCAGGACTTCTTAAACTTTTTCCACTAATGATCACTTTTCACATTTTGGCCTGTTAGCTGGCTTTGTGGCCTGAGGGCAAGTGCAGTGCTAAGGGAGAGTGCTCTGTGTTCAGGAGCAAGGTTGCTGTGAAGTTGCTCATACACCATGGGCATGTGCTGTCACAGACCTCTGATTCATTACATGTTTTGTTTTGGGGTTTTGTTTTTTGTTTTTTGTTTTTGTGTTTTGTTTTGTTTTTTTGGTGAGACAATCAGGGTTAAGTGACTTGCCCGGGGTCACACAGCTACTAAGCATCAAGTGTTGAACTCAGGTCCTCCTAACTCCAAGGCCAGAGCTCTATCCATTGCGCCACCTAGCTGCCCTACATGTTTGATTTTTCATTAATTTTTATTCGTTGCATGTTTAGAAACCTTTTACTGTTGCCAAATTGTGATCCATATGGGGTCACAACCCACAGTTTAAGAAGGGCTGATTTTTAGTCTAACCCCTTCCATTTAACAAATGAGGAAGGTAAAGAGCAAAGTGAGTTGAGTGATTTACCTAATTAGAGCCACACAGTTGACTGTAGACACGAGTCTAGAATCCAAATGTCATGATTCTTCATTTTCACCAAATAGTTTAATCTATTACTTCAAAGAAAAAACATTTATTATACTCACATATGCGAGGACCTACCCTAGATAATGAAGGCTACATTGATAAGTGAGAACTGGTCCCTGTCCACAAGGAGTTTACAGTTTATCAAAGGCAATAAAATAAATACTTAAATAACTACAACACACAATAAAACTCATTACATATGAAATACAAGCAGGCCATGAGAATTCATTGAAAGAAGAGATCACTTGTATAGTGGAATAAGGGAAAGCTTCATGGAAAAGATGACAATCAATATGGCAATAAGCCACTAACTTGAACCAGTTTGCCGAGAAGAATTAGGTGCCAGGTGCATCTTATCCTCACCCTGGTAGTTCTGACAGCTTCCTGTACTCAGCAGAAGTAGCTGCTGGGGAAATATGAAGGACTATCTGCTTCTCAGAGAGTGGCCAACTTTATATCCCCCAACTACTCCACAGACCCATCCTGGGGGTGTGGTTGGTGCAGCTTTACCTAATCACTGAGCCTCTAGCCTAACCCCCATCTCCTTGCTCAATTGACTGTAATTACTGAGCCCTAGTCACAAGGTCTCAGCATAATAGAGTTATTCCTCTCCAAAAAGAAAGAAAGAAAGAAATGAATAGCCACACTTGAATAATACAAAGTGTCTTATTCTTGTCATAAAATCTATAAATACAATAAAGTAATACATAGTAAAACATCTACTACATTACTTTTCCCTACAGCCTCTCCCAGGCAGACCACAGGCAGTAGTACATGGGATGCTCAGATCCCAAGATTTCCAGGAAAGATGTGATTCAATTTCTATACCACCTCATTGGCTGCTACTCCTGTGAAATTGGCGGAAGAATATAGACTGTAAGTGTGGTTCCCAGATGCTATTTGGTGCACGTTATCCAGTAGGATTAGTTGTTTCTAGATAAAGACTCAGGAACTCTGGTTCCAAAATCCTGCTCATGTCCAAACTAAACTCCTCCTTCTCTGAGGCAAAGGGGATGGACTCAGAGTCTGGCGCTTTCCAGATCGGTGTCATGTTAATTGTCAATTACATCTCACTGTGACTAGTTCTTCAATTATGGAGCACAGAGAATGAATTTGATGGCAGGCTCAGAAATGAAAACTTGTTGCGCTTCCATTCTAGCATCCCACAGACCTTGTTTATGACATCCCCTCCCTTGCTTCCTACTTACATATCTTTCTTACCTCTGTCCTTATGCCCTTCATTTTAGGTTACTAGTGAGGGGTATAGTCTGTAAATCCTTGCCCTTGTCTGTGGTACCCTCTTTGACCTGGGGTCAAATTGTGCTGTAGTATGTATGTATGTAGTATGTATGCCTGTAGTAGCTACAGGCATATTTGTGGCACATCCATCCCAGTTTCTGCCTTGTGAAACATTTTCAAAGCTGCTACCAGTGTCTTCAGCCCCTCTTTGGAGAGCTCCAAGTTTATTCATCTCTAGTTTGTAAAGAATGAACTCTATATTTTGCCTGGTTCTGATTCTTGCCTTGAGAAAATTACATGGACCAATTTTTCTTTTTTTTTTCCTTCCCCAGTTCTAATATTTTGGCATTTGGGTTTTACCAAGTGAAAGAAGGCAAAGCTTGATTGTACCTCTTAATCCTAGAGAAATCCCATGAATACTATTCCTGGAAAAATAACATACATTCTCTTTTTTTTTAATTGAAGCTAGTGATAGCTTGCATTTTTAAAGCATTTTAATGTTCACAAGTTTCTTTCTCCATAACCACCCTCTAGGGTTAGTAAATAGTAAATATGTCTCTATCTCCACTCAACAGATGGGGGGAATCCAATCTTTAAAGAGGTTCATTGGTGTGCCCCAGGTCACAGTGGGATTAAGTTAGCAGAGCATTCTGGAATACGATAGCCTTTTATTGGTTCCCCCTTACTAAAGTCTTCCTTCTAGCTAATCCATCCTCCACACAGTTTGCCAAAGTGATTTTCCTAAAGCACAGATCTTACAATATCATTCCCTCTCAATAACCTCAGATGGCTCCCTATTCACTCTAGGAGCAATTATTTCATCTTTACCTCATCCTTTTAAGTTGTTTGTTGTTTGTGTAAGGTTTTTGTATCTGTATACATGTGTACACATGCACATATACATATATACTTTTTAGTTCAGTAGTTCACACACATATACATATATAAAATTTATAAATAAGTAAATATATATCTAAGAATGTATCTTTGACAGGGTGGCATGATCAAAAAAGCTGAGAGATCACTGGCCTCTTAGATGGTTTCATGAGTTTCTGTGACAGAAAAGAAATACATCACCTTTTGGTGACTGATGACCCAGTCTTGCCAACTAAGATTGTCTTTGGAATACAGACAGTTCATTGACAGACCCCAGTCAAAGCCTTTTCACTTAACATAGTCTTGTTTAGTAAAAGGTCACCATTATAGTATGATGAGGCAGTGGAATAGGGCTTTAGCCAGAGAGATTAAAAAGATTTTTATATTACTGTAGAAAAGAACAGGCAAATTTGATTTGGGTTTCATTTGCCTGAGACTGAAAAGATTATCTTCTAATGGCTTTTCAGCCCATCTTCCTACTTTTTGATCAGTTTCTTACCAACAGTTTCATTTAATATATTTCTATTGTTTTTCCAGTTAAAATTAGAAAGCCCAATAAAGCACTTATCTTTAACGCCCTCTTACATGGCAACTCTTGTAGTATTCACTATGAAAAGCCCACATATTAATATATATTCCCAGTAGGAAGAAATAGAATGAAATTTGCAAAGCCATGCGGAAAGAATCAAATGTTCATTTCTATCTGAGCTGGAAGGCTTCCACCTACCTGTTCTCTTTTAGAAAGCACTTAAGTAATTTCGTTATAGGAACAATTGATAAAGTTAGACTACTTTATGTCATTTCTCATCATGATTTGCTCAGAGATTAGTAGTAATCTCTATTTTGAATTTTGAGAAACAGGTACAGAAAATTTCAATGACTTCTGCAAGGTCACATAGACTGGAAAATTCTCTCCTTACTGATTTCCTGGCAGCTCTTCCTGACAGAGCTCTGGCTTGTATACTGACTTTAGAATCTACAATTGAGAAAGATACTTTATAGAAGTACTGATCAAAGAGGCATCCTTGCTCTGGGACTTATTCTAGGATATTGGATCAAGGTGATAGGAGATTCTATTTAGAAAAACAGGAATCATTTCTTTTTTTAATTTTTTGGATGCAATTGGGGTTAAGTGACTTGCCCAGGATCATAACACCTAGTAAGTATCTGAGGCCAGATTTGAGCTCCAGTCTTCCTGACACCTGGGCCAGTGCCCTATCCACTGTGCCACCTAGCTGCTCCAGGAATTTCTTAAAAGCTTATATTTTTGGTGTTCATTCTTCAATGTCACTCCATTGCTGACATTATGCTATGATGCTATGATTCTGTGAGACTGAAATGCTATTTGGGGAATTCAATAAATACCAAGCAGTTAGTAAACATTTACTGTGTGTCTGTACTGTTCCAGTCATTGAAAATACAAAGAATAAACAGTTCTTGTCCTCAAGGAACTTACATTCTGAGATATAGGTTGCTAAGGTACTATGTGTTTGAAAACTCATTTGAAGATATCAACTTATTCATCTTTCATGATTTACAACTCAAAAATCCAACGCCAGCCATCTAGATTCATTAAAAAATTGGGAATGTTACTATGAATGCATTAATTAATTAATGCATTGCACTCATGCACTCTTTCACATGGACCATTGTCTATTTCTCATAAACTTGAGATTTAAAATTGGTAAATATGGGGCATCTAGGTGGCGCAGTGGAGAGAGCACTTGCCCTGGAGTCAGGAAGACTTGAGTTCAAATCCTGCCTCAGACACTAGCTGTGTGATCCTGAGAGAATCACTTAATCCCCAATGACCTCAGGAAATAAAATAGATTAACCTGATGATGGTCACTCTTTGTAGACTCATGTGACATCTTTTTAGTATTTGGCTTGTTTGGATAAGCACATCCTCCTTTTAAAATACATTTTGCATACATACACATATACATCTAAAATTAAATTTCATTTTGTTTTGAGAATTTGGGGGAGAATTTCATCACATTCCTTGAGAGAAACTGGGGTTATCATAAAAATAGGGTTTGAAGTGACAATTCTGCCTTGATAGCTTTTTCTGAGCCAGCATTTGGAGAGGCCAGAGCCCTAGATCAGGAGTCAATATATTCAAATTCTAGGTCTGGCTCTTCCGGCTGAGTAGCCAATGGTCCAGTCACTTGAGTTTTCTGTTTTATTTATCTCAACTATAAAATGAAAGGTTTAAATTAGATGATCTATACAACTCCTTTAGGTTCCAAAATTCTGTCATTTGCTTTGCAATCTATATCATCTATGATAAGGAACAATTATTATCTTGACAATTCAGTAGGTCTCTATTGTTATTGATGTGAGTTCTCTATCACAACCCATCCATGACTTTTAATTCAATTCAACCCTTGCATCTTCCCTCCCATAAATCTTCTAAAAGGTTCTATTCAACTTACTGAAGACAGTGAGAGAATACCACCTCTCTGTCTGTTTGTTATCCTTCATTTTGTTTCATAACTGGCCTATGTCCATATCTAGATATATTTTTCCTATACAATACTTTTTTATACTTCTTCTCCTGTACAAGTTTTTCATTAGAAATATGCTACAATCTATACATGTTTTCTCTATCTCTCTCTATTGTGTTCTGAGTGACTCACATTTGGAAGACTAGAATTCTGTTCTCTGTGACCACATAAGGATAAGATTGGATTCATTAAGCATGGTGAAATTTCCCAGGTTCAGTCCAACATATTCTTATATTATAAGGACTAGTATTAATAAAACACTTTAAAGTATAATGACTCATTTGAATTTTGAAACAAGTCTGGAATGTAGGTAGCATTGTTAATATTATCCACATTTTACAGATGAATAAACTAAAGCGAAGGCTAAGCCACTTCCCTATGGTCCTACCCACCACAACTGAGTTAGAGGAAAGATTTGAATTCAGGTGTCCCTGGTTATAAATATAGCTCTCTATCTACTATGCCATGCTCTCAGTCCAATTAATTTTTATGTGTTGTGTCTGTTGATACATATAAAACAAGTACACACACACACACTCAAACATAGTGACAATAGGTGTGCATCTACCTAGATTTTCATGTGAGGATAATTATGGCAAATTCTTGCAGATAATTATGAATCTCATGTACAAGGCTTCACAGCATTCTAGGGCTCAGTGCAATCATCACCTAGTCATCCATAGACTGGAGCCTCTATAAACCCCTGCCACCTACGTAGCTCATTTGGGACTTTGCATCTGATGTCCTTGATGACAATGGCCAACACTTTTGGCAAGCATACCACTCCCTATTTTATGTCTTGATTGAGATTTCTAATCATCAAAGTCATCTCTGTTGTATTTTTCAAGGTACTTTTTATGATTTTAACATAAGCATGGGAAACACTTTATAGAAGGAGAGCTTATAAGGTGGCATTTTGGACTATGGAATTATTTTTTTTTTAAGTCAGCAAACAATGGGATCTTTCATTCTCTTCACCTATCAGTCAGTTCTGTGACTATAAAGATGTAATGCTATAGACTATAATTGAAAATTCTGCCTCCGCCTTTCTAATAACTTTATAAAGAACCTCTTTGACATGTATATAGATTGCTTTACAAAGATCTTTATGGAGATTATAAAGAAGACAAATGGCTGCTAGCTATTTATATATTTTGGATAACCATCTCTTTTTCCCTCCAGTAATGTCTTTGATATCCTCCCTTCTTTCAGGTATCTTCAATCATGACATCTCATTCCCCTCAAAATCATGCTGCCTCCTGCATGACCCACCTGTCTACTCAAGTTCATTTTCCCATCTTTGGTATCTGTAACACTATTTCTGTTTCCTCATATAACCCATCAGCTTCTGTAATGTTAGAGTCCAAATGTGGTAGCTTCACTTGTCACATTGATGGAGAAAATAGTTTGTTATAGAAATCTTGGAAGACATTTTTTTTCTTTTCCATATCTTACCTATTTGTCATTTTTCTTCCAGTTTCATCCTTAGATGCCCTCAGGATGAAATGACTTCACTGAGTTCTTATTCTTGCCAAGTTTCCTGTAAATTTATTTTTCTCACCCTCGATTCTTAAAGTTTTATGAGATGCCGCCGGTCATTAGCTTCCACTCTCTTCTCCTATATGATTTTGTACTTGAATTTATATTCTATCCTAGTGTGTGTCTGTTAGCTGTTATATCTCTCCTTGACAAGAAGACAAAGCATTTGGTGGCTGAGTTGGTTTCTGGGTCCTTTGTAAGGGACCTAAACAATTAGTCTATATTTTTAAACTGTAGGAAAGAAACTGATCAAAAATAAAGAAAATGAGGAAAACAAACTGAAAAGTCACTAGAAGTAAGCTTTTCAGTCTCAGACAAATATAACTCAAATAAAATCTGCCTGTTGTTTCCTAGAGTAATAAGAAATATTTCACTTTTCCTGCTAAATTCCTACCCTAGCACCTCATCATACTATAAAACTCACCCTTTATTCCAGAAGGCTATACTGAGTGAAAAGGCTTTGATTGTGGCCTGGCAATGAACTATCCATCTATAATCCAGGAACTAGTTGGCAAGGTTTATCAGCATACTCCATTACTACTTGCTAAGGAAGTTTAACCAATTAGGTATTTATTTGGGTAAATCATAGTATCATCTTTCAAAAACCTCTTGGGGAGTCCAGGGGCTATTAGGCAGTCATATTTTGCATAAATTAATTCAATCATGTTGCAGAGGCAGCACAGTATGTAAGAAAAGGCACTGAGTGGATATAGCTATAGAGATAGATAGATAGATAGATAGATAGATAGATAGATAGATAGATAGATAGATAGATAGATAGATAGATAGATAAATAGATAGATAGATAGATAGATAGATGGATGGATAGATGGATAGATGGATAGATGGATGGAGTTATATAGGTATCTATCTATATCTATCTTCATATCCTACTTCTGGTACTTAAAAGTTGCATGACCATGAGCAAGCCATTGAATGTCTCTGAGCCTTAGAATGTGGGCTCCTTGAAAGCAAGGATTCAGATTTTTGTCTTTGTCCACCCAGTGACTAGCCCTGGACTTTAGTAAAAGCATGATAACAGCTTTTCCAACTGAAATCCATAAAATGGCAGTCACTCTAGTACTTACCTCAACAGGATTTATTTTTGAGTATAAAATGAGATCATCTATAGAAAGCACTTTGACAACTTTAAATCACTACAAAAGTATCAGTTATTATTTTTGTTTTGATCTAGTGGTGATGTCTGAACTAAAAGAATAGGAATTTTGGTTCAGGAATCAAGTGGGGTAGGTAGTTTTGGAGCATGGGCCAATTTGTGGGCTAAGCAAGCCCTGGGTGGTTATGTTAGGGCAATGTTAGGAAACTGGGGTTCTGAGAAGGTACTAGGCATTTGGAGAGAGGTATGAAAAGGGAAATGTGAGGATGCCAGAGACAAAATTTACTAATCTTAATATTTTTGTCAAAGACCTCCCCTACAAAGGAGGAGGAAATTTACTTTCTCTCCCCTTTCATTAGTCCTGGACACAGAGTTCAGATTAATACTGTTAACAGATTCTATCTACTACATTATAGATTGAACAGGCCTTTGTGGACTAGCCTGGATATATACTTCAACTTCAGTTTCTAAGAACACCTGTGATTTCATTAGATGATTTCATGAATGTCCTTACTACCCCATCCTCCCCACCCAAGTCATTATCTAATAGTCATCCTGCTGATCATGGATCTCTTTAAACTTAGCTACATTAGTCTTTGAATTGCAGGCACACAAAGTCTGGAACCTTTACTTGAAAATGTTCTATGCTGATAGAATATGACAGAACCAGGAAGGTAATCACCATTTATGATTTTTCTATATATAAAATTTCTATGTTTAAATGTACTCTGAGTTCTACTAAGAAATGGATTTGTGAAACACAACTAATTTGCATCTTGGGGACTGGCTGAATTTTACATCTAATCACTTGGAGCTCAACTCAAGGCCGAGTCCTATATACATAAGCCATATAGTTTCTCTAGTGTGGCCAACTGAAGCTGACTGGACCCAGTGGATTAGGCTTTCACTTTCCTAATAAATGTATTCTGATTGTGAGGAAATGAAAAGAGAGCGAGAGAGAGAGAGAGAGAGAGAGAGAGAGAGAGAGAATTAGGGAACAGAATAACTGTCCTCAAGCTTTCTTTCTCCCATTGTTAGGGATTCTCCTCCTTCAGCACAAGAAACCAATAACCCCAGAAACCAGTTGAGCACACACAAAAATCTAGAATTATCTAAATTGTTCAAACAAACAAACACGGCATCTCACAAGGACCAAAATAGAAAAGAAGATATTTCAGCCAGGGGAAACTGGCACAATAATATTGCTTTGTAGACAGATATTATCAATTTTCTATCCCACTAAACAATACTTGAAGTAGTAGGCGATTGCAGTTAATTCAAATATTTATTATAGTATTCAAGATGACTTATTCACTCAATATTGTTCTTAAAACAATATTGCTGATACATAGAAAGATGCTATCTGCATACAGAGAAATAACTAATACGTAGATATTTGTATACAATAACTTTACACATATACCTATCTGTGTCCAATGGTAGCCATCTCTAGAGTGACTACTCTAGAGGAGTAGGGAAGGAAGTAGGGGAGGAGGGAAGGAAAAAAAGAAAAGAAAAGAAATTTACATGACAACTTTATTATATATATATTTAAAAGGAATAGCAAGTTGTACATAAAAAATTTACAGTTTCAAGTGCATCATATTTTTATTATATTATAGAAATGCTTGTTTTATTCCATAAATTAAAAATAAAATAAATAAATGTGAAAAAAGTGATTGCAGAGCAGCCAGTTGTAGTATTTGCATTATTATAAATTATAATAATATAGAATTATAAAATTATTACCCAATATAATCAAACAAGTAGGAAAATTAGCTCAGTCCTTGCCATTTTAAGAGAAATACTGTTAGCAAATTTAAATGTAGATTGTACATCTAGAACAGATACCTTGATGGGTCCAAAGAAGAGGGTGTGATCTTTGTATTCAGGCTAGACCAGTTTGTGAACTGTATATCTTTTAAATTATTTAATTTCCTAACAGAACCAGCCCTTTCTTTTGAGCTTTTAAAAAATTATATGACTCTAATGTAGTCAGCAACACCTGGTAAGCTTTTAAAAATCTGTGATCTTATATTGTCTAGGTCACATTGTATTCAGTAAAACACAGGTTGGGGACAGCCAAGGCCTTGGGTCATATGGTTTCCAGCCCCACCTAATTTATAGGTATACAATACTATTAAGATGTGTCACTTCATCCTTTGCTGATAAGTTATGAAGGCCTTGGCTGGACTAGGAAGACTTAGAGCATATGCAATAGCCCACAAGTCCTACTGAGAACAAGACCTGGATCTGTATTTTTAGGCAAGCTAACATTGAAACCAACCCATGATTGGTGCATGACCCAGGGATGCTTAGGGACCAGAAAGGACAACTGAAGACTGCTCTCCCTAGATTCTAAAGTTTAATTTTTGATTTTAGAATTTAGAGCTGGGAAGGAACTCAAAGATAATTTGTTCCAACTCTCAAAGAGATGAGGAGACCAAGGTCTTAAGAGTGAGAAAATGTATTCATGTTTTAACCAGCTAATCTCACTTTCTGTTAATGGCACCACCCTCTTCTCACTACCCTGGTTCATAACCTTGAAGTTATCTTGGGATTTTCCATCTCTCTTGCCACACATCTACTGATTCACTTGGCATTAGTGCTTTCGTGTTATCTCTCCTATTCACTTCTGTCCACTCTCACTGAATCCATCCAACCTAGCTCAGGCCCTTATATTATCTCATGTAAACTGCAGCAATAGCCACCTGACTGATTTTCCTCCTCTCTCTTTCCTAATCTCTATTCTGCTGCCATATAATTTTAATGCATTGTTCTGAGCACATCAGTTCTCTACTCAGAACCCTTCAGTGACATCCCATTGCCTCCTGAATAAAGTGTTAACTTCTATGCTGGCATTCAAGGCCTTCTATAATCTGGTGCTCACTGGTATATCCAACCCAAATTACTCTCTTTCACATACTCCATATTCTAGCCAAGCAGGATAGCTCTCTGCCTTGCCCTCATTCTTTACCTTCCCTTTCTCGTCTCTGAAGCTTTGTTCACATCTCATGTTTGTAATGAACTTCTTCTTTACCTCAGTTTCCATTTGTGGAGTCCAATCTTAACTTTCTTTTTTTTTCTTTTTTTTTTTTTTGGTGAGGCAATTGGGGTTAAGTGACTTGCCCAGAGTCACACAGCCAATGAGTGTTATGTGTCTGAGGTCAAATTTGAACTCAGGTCCTCCTGACTCCAGAACCAGTGCTCTATCCACTATGCCACCTAGCTGCGCCTCAATCTTACTTTCAAAGTTCAATTCAAATCCCACCTTCTCAGTGAAGCCTTTTGTAATCTGCACAGATGAAAACGATCTCTCTTCCCTCAGATTTGTTAGAAGACTTTGTCTAGGTCTATTTTTTTAATGTCATGAAACTCTTTGGCAGTTTGATGAAGCTTTTCTCAGAATAATGTAAAATACATATGATTACAAAGAGAGCTAATTATATTGAAATAAAGTCAAATATTTTTATATAAAAGCTCACAGGCCCCTGTTAAAAACCCCTGGACCATACTAATTACACTGTTTCCTTGAATCCTAGTTTTTTGTGCACACAATTTCTTCTTTCTTTCCCTGGTTAGATTTTTTACCTTTCAAGGCAAGAAATGTGATTTATCAATTTTTGTATCCTTGGCAACTGGAAGAGTGCCTTGGTTACAGTGGACAATAAATGTTTATTGGATTGAATGGAAATGTCTAAACAAAATAATGATGAAATATAAATGTTCATGTTTTTCTCATGGTTTTTCACCTTTCATTTAAAAAGTCCTAAATTAAAACTACTGCCTACATAAGCATTAAAGGTATATGGAGAGAGGAGTGAGACTTTCCCCTTTGAATTATCAAGCCTAAAAAGAGCTAACAAAGGTTTTGCCTGGTGGTCCACTCATGAAATTGCCTTCTGGGACTGCTTCCATTGATAGGATTCTAGGTCAGCCCTTAGTTTCATCTTATGATCCACACTGCATCATTAATGAATGTCAGATAATGTGCAGATGTCCCTAACATAGCCACACGAGAGGCAAAAGTGGGGTCTGGTAGATTGGGCACAGGATAAGAATCAGTGTACTCTGCATGAGACAAAAAAGTGATGAAATCTGGTTACTTATTAAGTAGAAGGAAGGAAAATAAATAGCCCAGATGTCCAGGAAGCAGCAACTTTTCCTTTTACCCTTGCCAAGGCAATTTTATCAGATCACGATGGCCTAGAAAGGCTGGGGAGGGGGGACACACACATAGACCCAGTGGTTTCATAAGCCTTCTTTTCATAGTAAGTTAAATTGGTGAAACAAAAAAAAAAGACAAAAAAAAAAAAAAAAAAAAAAAACCATGGGATGTTTCTTCCGTTGGAATTGCCCTTTGCCTTTTTGTTTGTGGTTTTTCTTTGTTTGTAGCAAACCCAGATGATGGAATGATGAATGCCCAGTGCATGGGTGGTTTCAGCAATGTTTCATATAAGTTTCTTTAAGAATTCCTCATTCTCTGACTTTAAGTAAGTCTTATCGATGCCTTTTGTTTTTTATAACAGTCATTTCTGGATACCTCCTTCTCTTCTAGTCACTTCCTCCCCTCCCCCTGCCATGTGAGAATTGAAACCTCCTTTGTAACAATGAAAAACTCTCTAAGCAGAACCTACTGATACAGTTATGGCATCTGACAATGTATATACCATTCTGTCCCATAGGTGCTCACCTCTCTGCTGAACAGTGAGAGTTATATTTTATCATCTGCTTTCTAGGGCCCAGATTTAATATTACAGTTGCTCAGCTTTCTTTTTTCATTTGTATCATTATCATATGATTATAATAATGTTTTAATTACATTATTATAGTATTATAATATATATATCATCTATATTGATCTTCTAATTCTGCATATTTATATTTCATTATGCATCACTTTGTACAATTTTTTTTCTGTGTTTCTCTCTGGGAGTCATTACCAGAATTCTCTTGGCAGACCAGAAAATTGTTACTTAGTAGCTATATCTTCAGGATTTTGTTTTCAGGTACTACTGATCTGGGGAAGCCACTGCACTTGGCCAATATAAATATAAAAATTGATATAAATTTATATTAATTCAATTAAGTATAAATAGAAATGAGCAGAAAAAAGCACCCATTGCTGCCAGCCTCTAATAAAGCCACCCATGGTACAGTGTAGGAGGCATATAAATCAATATTGAGACCATTTAACAATTTGTAATTGACTTTTCAAGTTCTTGGCTCAAATATATTTAATTCCTCTACTTGGAAAAAAAAATGACCTTCTTTACTTCACAAAGCCTGCCAGAAAATGAGGAGAAAATAAAGGTCTCTAGAAGAAGCAAAGAAGCAAAACTATTCTAAAAAATAGTTTCTCAAGTACAAATCTTGGGAGAATATTCATGTGAAACTAAAGGCTCCATTACTGCACTCATAATGTGAAAATCCAAGCACACATCCTGAATGCCTTCTTTTCTCTCCCCTTCCTTGTGACTTAAAGGTATAAACTTATCTTTTTTTTAAATGGAGGAAGTAAGACAAAGGAGTCATTGTACAATACCGCCCATATCTATATCTACATCTGCATCTATATCTAGAAAGAGGGTCAGTGAGAGGAGGAGAAGAGAAGGCTGTGGAGAGAAGAGATCTTCATTCCTCATCTGCTCACTTTACTCTTGGAGTACAGTACAGTTTTTGAGAGTTAGGGGATATGTATCATCAAAAAAAACCAGGCTAACCTTATTACTTTTGATTGTGTAATGAACAAACTTTTGAATGATTGAAAAAAAACTAGGTTAATAAGGTATGTCTGGTGGTTATAGCATATGGCATCACCACCTAGAAGCATTAGAATATTCTTGTGGAAAAGTAAAAGGGAATGAGCATTATTAAATGCCTGTTGTGTTCCAGGCACTTGTACTAAGCACTTTACAAATATTATTTGCTTTAATTTGATCTGACTTATGTAAAACTGATTTCTTTTTTGCCCTCAACTTGCTGAACTGTAGGCCCAATATGGCCCAATTCATGCTAGTATGCACCTTGTAAGCCTGGCCATTTTTTGTATTTATGGGAATCCAGGACAACCTCAGGAATTCTAGCTTTCCTTCTTTTTCAGGGATATAAAAATGCAATGAGACCTATTAGATAAATCCTCCCCCCCCCCAAGAAAAAAAGGAGCATCAAAATACAACCTAGGATTAGGAAAGAGCTCTTAAATTGTCTTTGAAACATAATGTGTTCTTTGGGTCAGTTTCCATTCAGACAAACAGTAGTTCTTGAATTCCTTAAAGGCTGCTTTGGAATCAGTCTGTTTTCTAGAGATCTAGCTAACCTATATAAGGAGGCTCCTTAATTTCATTAGTATACTTTCCCCAGATTATACTATTAGATTAGTTGGTAATTAGTTGGTAAAACAGAATCAGAGAAGGTATTATTAGAGAGATGGTTACTAAATATCTAGAAAAGGAAGTGGTGATCACAAAGGGCTAGCTTGGCTTTACCAACACCAGATCGTGCCAGACTAAATAATTTCCTTTTTTGGGTTGCACAACTAGTCAATTGGGAGAATTATATAGACATAGTTTACATACATTTTACCAATGTATTGGATCAAGTCTCTTGTGCTGGTCTTGTAGAAAGGATGGAGTAATGACGGTTAGATAGTAGTCTAGTTAGGGGAATTCAGAATTGGTTGAATGGACTGACCCAAAGAGAAGTCATTAATATTCTGATTTCAAATTGGAAGGACTAGGATTTCTGTAGTGTAGTACCAAAATAATGAAGATAGACAAGAGATCTTTTCCCAGTGCTGTGGAGACAACTCAAGTATGTCCAGCTGACAGTGAATTAATAGCATTGTAACAAACATGAAGTACCACATGTTATTCCCTTCCTGAAATGTTCACATTTGAGGATTTATTTCTTTTCATGATGGACCTGGAATTCAGAGCCCAAATGCTGCCTTTGGATCATTTAACCAGTTTTCACAGGTGTCTCTGAAAGGATTATCCAAAATGAGTAGGCTTCCTTCGAGTAACCAAGCATTTTTTTTTTCAAACCAGAAGGCAGGCAGCCAAGAGAAATGAAATGCTTTTTTGTTTGCCTCTCTTACTATTTCCCTACTCAGACTCTTTCTGCCTCTTGTGAAACTTTAGGCTGCAAATATATTGTGGGTGATATTCTCTCTTTCCAAGATAAGCCTCATGTAGGGTACATTTAATTTATGCTATTAATGAGATGGAACTGGACTGATTTACATATCATCAATACACATTAGACTTAAGTAGAGGGGCTGGCTATCTGAATTTAAAAATGTCTCTGTCAAGCACTGGCTGTATGTTAACCAAGTTAGAAAGTAATGTTGATTGCAGGTGGTGGGTGAATATTGACGCCTCAATGATTTATAAAGCAGCATTGGAGGCCAAATGAAATTTAAGATTTGTTTAGAACAATGTCCCTGTTTAAAACTACTCTTGTATGCACCCAGCTGGACATTCAGCGATGCCAATGACTGAATGAGATCTTTCAAGTGCCTCAGCCTGCCTCACCTGTCAGACTAAGTCTCTGGTTTTTATAAATGAAAGTCTGTTTCTTTCCCGAGAACTCTTGCTCCCCTTGCCCCTCCTCTTTTTCTGTCACTCATTCAGGGTCTTAACCATGCTAGTATTACAGTTGTAGGTGTTCTATGATTTTTTTTACCAACTGGTACATAGTGAATTCTGGGGCCACTGCACAATAGTTTTCTCCTCTATTACCTTACTTCTTTGCAAGGCCTTTCTTTGGCCTCCCAGACACCCAAGTTGAGATTGTCTTCTTCATTGTTCTGGGACCTTCCTAACGTCACAAATCTCCATTTTCTAAGATGTCATTTTTAACCTTGCCTTGTATAAGCCTTCACTTTCCTTCCCTGATAGCCCCAAGGTCCACTAGCTAATCAGTCCACAAGTATTTACTTAGCACTTGATAAATATCTAGCAAAACTGAGGGGATAAAAAGGAATTTTAAGAATTAATTCCTGTCTTCAAGGAACTGACAGACTGGTTGGGGAGATATGACCAACACATTAGAAACAAGAAGGCTCAATCAAGCAATAAGCATTTATGAAGCTCCCGCTGTGTGTCAATGACTGTGCTAGGCCCTGGGGATAGAGATATAAAAATGAGTCAGTTCCTGCCCTCAGGAAGATTTCATCCTACCATTAGAAGGCAATAAATAACTTATATGAAAACCATTCCATATTTTGTTCTAAAATGGCAAATATCCATTGATTTTCTTGCAGAATTATAATACCCAACATTCATAGAGCTCTTTAAGCTTTTCAGACTAGTTTATAACACCATTTGATCCTCATAGTAACTGTCATATAAGCACTATAGGAATCATGATCCCTATCTTACAGATAAGGAAATTGAGGTTCCAAGTGGCTGAATGATTTATTCTTTATACATTGCTAAGCACTGGAGGCAGAATTTAAACTCAGGTCTCTTCAGACTCCAAGCCCAGCTCTCTTTCCACTATGCCGTCATGTCAGAAGGTGCTTATAAACTGTGTAATTCTTTATTTCCCCATAGATTCGCACTTGTTTTCTTTCCTCCTGGTGTTGCCACCTTAAAATAAAAGGATTCTATACATTGTACAGAAATTATGTTTTATTCTCTCCCCCTCCCAGGTTAGCACCCACAAAAAATAATAAAACTAATTACTTGTTGCGTTATTGGTAAAACCACTCTGTGAGGCACTAAAGTAAGTTAGAAAAGAAGTAATCACTTGCATAGTTTTTAAATCATGATTTTGAGGTGGGAAAGAAATTATCTTGAATAATTTGCCTACTCCCACCCAAGCCAGACCACTGCCCCTCATTCTTGACTATACCCTCTTTCCTAAAGCAATTGAAGGGAGGGAAAGAGGATTAGTTAGAAAAAGAGAGGAAAATAGTGGCAGAAAAAAAGGCAAAGAGGAATGAACAGGAATGGATAGGAATAGGAGGAGCACTGTGTAATGGTAGCATATTTAGAGCTGTTGGAAGATGGGCAATAGTCCCCTCCCCCTCCCTCTACCCACTTCAGGCCCTTTCGTGGTCTAATAAGCACTTTAGTGCAATGATGGGAAAACTGAATGTTGGTGTGTAAGAAGTGTTAGGCACTCAGCTTAAGGGCATTTCCTTCACAGGCAGTTTAAATCCAATGCCTTAATGTGGTTTCCCCAACTAACAATAGCTGACATGTGTAGATTGCTTTCAGGTTTACAAAGTGGCTTACATACATGATCTCATTTGGTCCTGATTTGGCCATGGAACTGATTTGGCCGTGGAACACTTGGGGCTTGAAATATGTTGATGGGACCAGTCAGTGTTGCTAAGAGAGTGTGGAGGGTTGGGAATGAGCAAGGCCTGGAGGTGGAAACTGATTCCCTGATAGTCATTCCCCTGGGGGTACAAGTAGAAGGGAAGGGGATCTTGGGGATGTGATTGTGAGTCATTCAGCTATAGTAACTTAGTTTTTTCATGGACATGCATTCTCCCTTTCAGGGAATTAATGGAGAACAGAGTATTTACTGTCAAATTGGTTAATAATAACTCATATTCATATATCACTTTAAGCTTTCCGAGACACTCTCTTCATAACACTCCCCCTCACCCACCTTTGAGGTAGTTAATGAAAGTTACTATCAAATCTGTAGCTAGGGTAGCTAGCTAGTGGAAATTGTCCCCAAGTACCAAAATTTAGAGGACGCTGATAGTACTTACAATAGTTCAACAACATAGGCAGCTGAGTTTAACACCTACTCAAAAATCCAATACAATGTGACAAACATTTATTAGGTGCCTATTTTCTTGAAGAATAACTAGTTAAAATAAAGCTCCAGTTACATCCTCCTTCCAGTATCAGCCTCTCTCTAGTGGCTCTAGCTTAGATAAATTCCTCCTCAGCATCATCCTTTTTCTGCATTATCCCCTGAAGCAAAAATCTCTAGCTACATCTCTCTTGGAGTATTATTATCTCCTCCTTTCACAGACGAGGAAATTGAGGCTCAGCATAATGAAATGACTTGTTCAAAGTCACGCAGCTAGGAATAACAGCTTGGATTTCAGTCCTGGTCTCCTGATCTCAAATATATCACTACACTGCTTCTCATTAAAACATTAGAATAGAGGATTCGATTGGGACCAGGTATGTTAAACATAAGGAATGAAACACACAAAGAACTTGTGGTTAGAATTTCTCTGAAAAGGTTCCAGAACGTGCAGCAGCAGGATCAATTAGATGATTTCTAGTGCTACTTCTACACTGCAGTTTAGAGAAAGTTCTGACAATTAAGAAGACCAAGGTTTCGAACTTAGTTAAAGTAACCTTCAGAACTTAGAAGGCAATAAACAACGGGGGAGAGGGATTGCAGAGGCCTGTTTCCCAAACAGCTGGGTCTTTAATTTTCAGTCATGAAAAACTGATAGGTTCTGCTCAGGAAAAAGCTAACCAGTAGTTAGAATAAATGTGCCTTTATGTACTGAGCTCCTTCTCTCTCTTCCTCAACTTTATGAAAGGCCAGATTGACTAGAATCTCTCCACTTTTAATCAATACAAATGAATCAGTGGGTATCAGGAGAGTCTAGGGCACTCAGCCCAAATTTTGCAATCAGAAATTCAAATCTGACTCTTCCATTGACCCCCTGAATAGATTATTTCCTTTCCTAGAAAAATAGCACTACTCTTACTTTATTGACTACCATACATTTATTTGTTGCTGTCTACCCTTTTGCTACAAAAGTTGATACAACACGGAGGGGGGAACCCCAATTGTGAGGATGTAGGGATGGATAGTCAAAACTAAATCTGAGCTAATCATTTGAATGTGGTGAGGAATATCTTGTTAACTGTAGAAATCATTTTTCCCCAAAATAATTTTTCAGACAGTTGACTTAATGTCAGAACAGCCCTATGAGAGCTACCAGGACATGGAATCATAAACTTCAGAATTGGAAGGAATCTCAGTCATCATGGAGTTCAAATCATGCCTGAAAAAAGAATCCTCCCAATGACATACTAACAGTTGTTGCTTAAAGATCTCCAATGAGACAGCACTCCCTCTCTCCCATTCCAGTTCTGGAGATCTCTGACCTTTAGGAAGCTTTTCTTTACATTAAACCTAAATATTCTTCTTTATGACTTTCATCCATGGTTCTTAGGTATACACTCTTAGGAAAGAAGAGCAAGTCCAAACCCTCTTCCACGAGATAGGCCTTTAAATACATGAAGACAGTTGTGACTATTCTCTCCACCTCTGACCCTACTTCCTGAACCTCTGATCCCCATTCTCCTCTTCTCTAAGTTAAATATTCCCAGCTCCTCTTGAGCTAATTCCTATTTATCATGAACCGAAGACCTTTAGCAATGCTAGTTGGTCCTCAGCTTATCAATGCCCTTCCTAAAATGTGGAGAAGAAAGAGATTAGTAGAAAGTCTTAAATTTCAACACTTCTAGAATAATCAAAATCTTAAAGTTCAGTTTACTATGTTATATACTCTTATTCATGCTTATCAAAACATGATTATTCTTTTTCTTCTCTCTTGCCTGCAAAAAACCCCTGCCTGTCAAAGGAGAATAAACAAACACATGTATTTGTGCATGTGTACATCTTCATGTATACACATTTATGTAAATGTGCACATATTTATCTGTGCATGTCTGCATGTGCATATGTTAATATGTGGCTATATATGTGCTTAGATATATATGTTTGTGTGCAATTTGAATACAATTACCAAGTGATACTCCATTTATATAGCCTTCTATGTCAACTGTGCAAAATTGACTTTAATCTGGCAAAATTATTATCCTTTAGCTGCCATTTATGGATGATGATGATGATGATGATGATGATGATGATAACAGCAAAATGTCTTTAATACCCTTGCCTCCCTCATACTTAGCCTGTTGACTTTCTACCTCCCCTTCCAAGCCCAATTTAAATATCATTTCAGTCAGGCACTCTTTTAGTGATCCCACTAATCAAAAATGACTTTACAGAGGGGCAGCTATGTGGCGCAGTGGATAGAGCACCAGCCCTGAAGTCAGGAGGACCTGAGTTCAAATCTGGCCTCAGACCAAACACTTGACATGTACTAGCTATATTAACCTGGGCAAGTCACTTAACTCCGATTGCCTCACACACACACAAAAAAATGACTTTACACGCACTTTGCTTCTGCTTTTGTGTAGGTGTCATATCTCCCTACTAAAATGTAAGCCCCATGGGGCAGGAACCATCTCTTATCTCCCCACCACCTTGTATAGTGAGATCTTTACATATAGTTGAAGGATGATTACAAATTGAACTAAATTAAAAAAGTGATTCTTAATGTAAGGAAATGAGAGCTGGGTTTGGACATCTAGAGGTCATGTGGATTGGTTAATTGGAATAGTAGCTGTTTCAGAAATATCTACACTACCCAAGATACCTTGATTGTTTAAAAAATGCTTGGAATAATAGACTTTGATCAGAGCAAAAGAATAGGATGAGGCTTTGAACCCCAGAGGCCAGAGGTTCCTTGACAAGTACAGACTCTATAGTTATACTTTGAGATTACCTATTTTGGTAAGACAGAACTTTACAGATTACAAAAAAAATCACAGAGAAAATAAAATTTGGCAACATGTTCACATTGTTTGACTGCATCACCAAAAACTTTATTAAGCACTCAGTAGTTCATCAAATACTATTTTTTCCTGTGATTAATGATTTCTCACATTTTAGAGTATCCTGTCTACTCTATCTTTAGGACCAAAGGGCTGATGGTATTAATAAAATAGCAATATGAATTCTCCTTCCATAAAGTAAATAATCAACTCCTAATTATGTATATTAATGGAAAGCAACATCATAGATGGCCCAAAATGGTGGATAATGAAAACAGTATTTCTCTTTGTTCTCTTAGTATGTATTTTCTCTACTTACATTTAATCATCAGAGTATTTGGTGTGAGAAAATTTAAAACTCCTTAAGTAAACAAACAAAAATGAATCTATACTAAGGACTGACTCAAGAAGACTTAGAAAGTTGTTTAACTCTAACACATTTCCCTGTTACTGAAAAGAAAATATAGCAAGTACTATAGATAACTATAAGTTACCTTCAGTGTTCAATACATTGTGCTACATACTTCGTGAGATAAATATTTTAGAGAAGAAAAAGTATGCCCCTTCCCTCAAGAAGCTTGCAGTATAGCAGAGGAATTATACCTAAAATAATTAAGTAAAATGTACATTATGTAATAAGTATATAAAATATCAAAATAAAACAAAGTAAATCTTTACCAACCAATAGAGGCTGGGGCACGGTGATAGGTTGGGGTGGTGGGCAGGAAGGAGCAAGAGAGGCTTCTTGAGTGAAGAGGCATTTAAATGACTTTATAGGGCAATGGCAATGAGAAAAGAGAGCAGGAAAACAAATGTGATTGATTTTGCAGAGGTGGAAAGGAGAAGACTTAACTTAATAAATGAGAGGTAAAGAAAGAAAAGTCAGAAGTGAACCCCATTGTCATAAGCATGAGAAACTGAGTGAAGGGTATAAACTACCAAATCCAAGCTGCTACAGATGGAAAGAGTGAAGAAAGAACTGACTCGGCATGGCCGTGTCATTGTCCATGATCTTTGAAAGACACAGAGAATTGATGAGGTGCCATAGTACTACAGAAAAGTACATATCCCAGGTTTCCAAAAACAAACAAAAAAGAGTAAAATTTTAAATACAGATGGATTGACTTCAAGGTCAGGCAAAATTTTAGAATATATAATGAAAATGATGATTTGTGAACATGTGGACAGTGAAGCCATCAATGCTCACAAAGAGCTTCACCAAAAACAGGGCACTCCTAACTAACTTTCTCTTTTTTTTCTTTCTTTTCTTCATTCTTTCTTTCCTTCTTCCTTCCTTCCTTCCTTTCTCTCTTTTTTCTTTTTCTTTTTTCTTTCTTTCTTTGTTTCTTCCTTCCTCCCTCCCTCCCTCCTTCTTTCTCTCTTCTCCTTTTTTCTTCTCTCTCTCTCTCTCTCTTTCTCTCTCTCTCTCTCTCTCTCTCTCTCTCTCTCTCTCTCTCTCTCTCTCTCTCTCTCTCTTTCTCTCTCTCTCTGTCTCTTCCTTCATAAGGTTACTGCACTAGATTGTAGTCATGCTGCTATACACATTGCCTATTTCCAACAAAGTATTGAACAAATTTTCTTATGGTATCCTTGTAGGCAACATGAAGAAATATGTCTTTTTTCTTAGAGTTTTTCTACTTTGCCACAGAGAAGAGAATTAAGAGCAGTAAGGGAGATAAACAGATTTAGGTTCGAAGTAAGGAAAAAGCTCCTAACAATTAGAGTTACACATGCTGCAGTGGTCTGAATTACAATGTAATCATTTCCCTTCCCCTAAGTCTCTAAAAACAAGCCTTGGATAACCAATTGTGGTTATGTTGTAAAGAGGACTGCCAGTCCTACTTCTTTGCAAACCCTTTCTTAACACAGTGCCTGACACATCATAGGTGCAAAATAAATATTTGTTGATCAATTGATTGCTGAGGTAGTTAGTTTAGCCAAACCTCTGAAGTACATTTCAGCTGTGATTCCATGAAGTCAAAAGGAGGCACAGGTTGTAGGGAGAGGGGATAGAAAGGAAGAGATAAAGAGCTCAGTTTGGACATGTTCAGTTGGAGGTCCCAGTTTGACGTTCAGGTGGAGATGCTCTTTAGATAGTTAGAGATGCAAGTCTGGAGGTTTAGAAGTAAAGTTAGCACTGAAGATAAAAACGTGGGAGTTATCTGCTTAGAGGTAGTTGGTGAAATATAATGAAGGGATGAATAAGATTGCCAGGAAGAAGGGCAAGAAGAGAAAGAAGAGAATAAATGAGAGCCATAGACAGATGCTTGGGAAACACCCTCATTAAGGGAACTGGAAGAAGATAAAGAGTCAGTGGAGACACTATTTATTACATCTCTAAATTTTGGAAATTGCTACAGATGAGCTATGTCCCAATTATCTTCTCTCGCTCTTAATTTTTTCTCTTTCTGATTCATATCTTCTCTGATTCAGAAAGAGATAATTAAAAGTTATTTAAAATTCTTTCTGCTGGATTAAATCTCTATGGTAGAGCAAATGTAAATAAAAGATAATGTGTTTAACAAAAGAATCAGATTCAGTTAAATTCAGTAGAAAGTAAGCTTACTGAAAGTATGGACAGTTTGGTTTTGTCTCTATATTTTCCATAGTGCTGTTTTTGTATGTGTATAAATATATATCTGTATATATATGTGTGCATGTATATATGTATGTATATACACATGCACACACAAATGTGTGTATACACATATGTATATCTATTTTTAATTTGGTCAGGATCTGTGACTTTACTGATGTAGAGAGGTCCCAAGGTGAAACCCCCATTCAACACTTCTATCTCTAATCAAAATCTTAAAGTTCAGTTTACTATGTTATATACTTGTACTCATGCTTATTGACACATGATTATTCTTTTTCTTCTCTCTTACCTACAAAAAGGCCCTGTCTGTCAAAGAATAATAAACAAACACACGTATTTGTGCATGTGTATGTCTAGCTGTGTGACTTACCAGCTGTGTGACTCTGGGCGAGTCGCTTAACTCCAATTGCCTCACACCAAAAAAAAGAGAGAAAGAGACCAAGAAAATTAGTTGCAGATTAGCAACTAATTTGTAATTTGCAGGCTTAGAAAGTTGCCTACAGCCCTGAGAGATTGAATAGTTTGTGTAGGCAGGACTTGGAGTCAGGTCTTCCTGAGTCACTGAGGAGGTGGCACCTGAATTAATCCTTGAAAGAAAATAAGGATTCCAAAAATCAAAACTAAGTAGGAAATATACTACAGTAATGGGAGGAGGCTGAGCAGGTAAACAGGGGTGGGAGATGGAATGTCAAGTTTGGGGAACATCTAATAGCTTCTAGAATGAGTATAAGACAATAATGTGAAATAAAGCTGAAAAGATGGGTTTGAATCAGATTGTAGAGGACCCCAAGTCTTAAACTGAAGAGTTTATATTTTATCCTAGAGGAAATGGGGAGCTGTTGATGGATTTTAAGCAAAGGAGGGATGTGATCAGACTATACTTAAAGCAATCTCTTAGCACCTTTTTGATGGATGGTTTGGAAGATAGAAACAACAATTGGGAAGTTATTACAACATTTCAGGTAAGAGGAAAGAGTACCTGAATTAGAGTGGTAATTCAGCAAAGGGGACAGATATGAGATATGTCTGATAGGTAGAAGCTACTTTGACAACTGACTGGAAATGGGGGGAGTGAGAGGAAGAATCTAAGGAAACTATTAGATTATGGACTTCTGTGATTGGAGAAATTATGGGCAGTTTTAAGGAGAAGGATTTTTAGTTTTATTTTCAATGCTGAGTTGGAAGCATCAATGAGGCATCTAGATAGAGATGTCCATTGGGCAATTGAGTAAATGGAACTATCTTGAGATTACAGATATGTACTTATGAAATATCTGTATATATGTAAATGTATGTACATACATATATTGCATGTGCATATACACACATGTACATGCATGTATTACCTATATACATATCTTTGGAATATGTCTGTAGAGATAATGATTGAAAAAATCAATAACTTAGTCAGTGATCATATATTAAATGATTACTTTATGCCAGATACTATGCTAAACACTGTAAATACAAAGAAAGGCTGTGTGTGTCTGTGTGTTGTGGGGTGTGGGCAACATTTAAATAGCTAAGTGCATACAAAGGATATACAAATTAGATGGAAATTAATCTCAGAGGGAAATGCACTAGGAGTTGGAGAGACTAGGAAAGGTCACTTACGGAGGTATAATTTGAACTGAATCTTGAAGAAAGTGAGGGAACAAAAATGGAGAAGTGGGAGAGCATACCAGGCATGGGGGATGGCCAGCACAAAGGCACAGAGACAGGAGATAAAGTGTCATGTCTGACAATTGCAAGTAGACTAAGATAGCTGAATCATGAGTGAGTGGAGGGGAGTAAAGTGTAAGAAAGGTGGAACTCTAGGAAGAAGTCATGTTATGAAGAGCTTTAAATAACAAGTGCAAAAGTTTCTATCGATCCTATAGGTAATAGAGAGCCACTGGAACTCACTGGTGAGGATGGGTGAAATGGTAAAATCAAGGCTTGACAGAGTGAAGGATGGAAAGACTTGAAGCAAAGGAAACCAGTTAGACAGTTAGAAGGCTACCTGAAAAAAAAAAAGAAGAAAGTGAAGGTCCAGTGGGTAAAGGATACCCAGTCTTTGTCAGCAACAAGTAGATGATGCTCTAGCAAAAGAGACCAAGAAAGAGAAATCTGATTGATTGAGGGAGGCTTCTAGAGAATCTCAGGGAGGAGAAACTATCCAGGAGGACAAAGTGATCAGTAATAAGCAAAGCTACAGAAAAGTCAAGAAGGATAAGGACAGAGAAAAAGCATTTAATCATTTATCGATTAAGGCATCGGTAGCTGTTGAGATAGCAGTTTTGGTAGAGGTTAGGTTTGCAAGAGAGATTGCAAGGATCTCGGAAGTAAGTAGGTTGTGAGGAAGGAAACTATTGTAAATAATTCTTTTGGAATTTGAGAGTGAATGGGAAGGAGGAAATGGAGATCTCTTTTGTTCAGTCACTTTTCAGTTGTGTCCAACTCTTCATGATCCCATTTGGAGATTTTCTTGGCAAAGATACTGGAGTGGTTTGCCATTTCCTTCTCCAGATCATTTTACAGACAAGGAAACGGAGGCAAATAGGGTTAAGTGACTTGCCCAGGATCACACAGGTAATAAGTGTCTAAGACCAGATTTTACCTCAAGAAGAGGAGTCTTCCTGACTCCAGGCCTGCCACTCTATCTACTGTATCATCTAGCTGCCCTAGAGATCCCTACCAATTCCTCATAGAAGCTTGAGGTTTGAAGTGATGGTAGAATCAGGTGAAAAATATTTTTTTAAAGATGGGAATGAGATAAACCTCATCATGTAGAGAGCAGAATCCAGTAAAGAGGCTGAAGCTGAGAAGAATCAGTGGTTAAAGTTCATAAAAAATGATGGGAGGTGATACGGTCAAAGTAAAAAGTAAATGGATAAGCCTTGGCAAGGACCAGAGGAGAAGGTATTCCTCTTCTTTGGAGTCTAGAGCAAACAGGGGAGATTATGAGTGAAGTTATGGAGGAGTTTTGAGGTATGGAGTAGGAGATCTAAAGGAGATCTGAAGAGATAAGCTCAATTTTTCCCCCAAAATTAGAAGGTGAGTTCATCTCTTGAGAGATAGAATGACAGTGTACTTGAAGGAAGTTTATAAAAGTCATTTCAAAGGGTATATTAGCACATCAGTCATATATCATAAAAGAACTTCCATGCAGCAATAAGGTCCCAATTGAAATTAAAGAACATGATTTTGTAATCAATTTGGTTGCTGACTTCTTCCAGCAGCGTCTATCAACTTGGGAGTAAGAGTGAATGAGGAATATAATAGAGATTACCTCCGGTCAATGATTGACTTAGCGTGAACAAAAAGGATCAGGGGTAAATGTCAGTGCATGGTTGAACTACTTAACTCCAGCATCAAGACTATGTGGGAAGAGGGCCAGCTAGGGGTCCCTGTAGATAGAGCTCCAGGTCTGGAGTCAGGGAGACCTTGTTCACATTTGGCCTCAGATATATAAACCTGGCCAAGTCACTTAACTTGGAGATTACCTCTCCCCCTCTCCAAAAAAAGACTATGTAGGAAGAAAAGTGAGACCAAAGTATTGGATTGGGAAAAAATAGAGGAATTAGGAGTCTGAATGTTTGAAGAGGCTCACCAGTTTCAGGAAACATGACGTAGAGGTAGATATGGAAGAAGAGGATGTTATGATGAGAAATGAGAAAATTTAATTAATAAATAAATACACATCCTTCCCAATTATAACAATGAACACTTAGAACACTGTGATGTTCCATTTAATTGAACAAGCATTTTATTAAATACCTGCTATGTGCAGGGTATTATGACAGGTGCTGAAGGAAAACTAGTGTTCAATAAAATATTGCTCTTTCCCTCAAGGCCTTTATAGATGAGTAGAGATATGGTACAACTATAACACATCATAAATAATAAGGGCTTCAAAGAGGTGCAAAACAAGGTGTCTGAAAGGGGGAAAAGATTATTATCAAGTAAAGAATCAGGGAAAGCTTCCTGGAAGAGTTGCCATTTGGTTTGGGCTTTAAAAGATAGGAATTCAATAGGCAAAATAGAAGGCAGGAAATATGCACACACATACATGCATCTATTTATTGATCTATTTATTTATTTTCTATTTTGTTTATGTACCTTCCCAGATTCTTCCATTGCTGTTCAAATGTAGCTTTTTGGATTTGAAGCTTTTGGATATTTTAAGATTTTTATTGATACCTTCTTGATATGAATACTCTACCGAATCCTCCCTTATAACGAAGAGAAACAGTAAAACAAAAGCAAAAACAATAAGGCATAGCAACTTTGTCTGTTAGTATACATGCGTCATTCTGCACCTTTGTCTACCTGTTCTCTATCAAGAGGATGAAGGTGTATTTTTTCATCTCTGAGACTATGACTGGTCATGCATTTAATAGAGTTCCACTGGCTTTTCTTGGTGTTTTCATTTACTGTTTTGTCGTCTTTCTATATATTATTCTACTAACTTCTTACTCAGTGTCAGTTCATACAAATCTGTCTATGTTTCTCTGAATTCTTCATAATTATAATTTCTTAGGCTACAGGGGTATTCTGTTATATCTATGTGCCAAAATTTGTTCTTATATCTATTCCATAGCCACCTACTTTTTTGCTAGTAGTAATGATTATTTATTGACTGTTTGAAAAACATGAGATGGACAGGTGGATAGTTTAAAAAAAATTACTTATTTAGTTGCTAGAGATTTTTTTTTTTTGCTCTTTGTTTGCCATTGTTAATAGCCCAGTCCTACAATATGCTGAATTTTTACCGTAGCTGATTTTGTCCCATTTTACCCATGTTTATTACTTAAAAATTCAAAAAGTCAGCATTTAATTTGAATTTGTCAGTGAATGCAGGAAAGAACTCAGGCAGTTGTGTCTTCAGTCCCTTGGATGAATCATAGAGTATTGCTTCCTATTAAATAAGACTTCACACTCACCCACTTACACTCTCACATTCACTGGCTCAGTTGCCCACTCAGGAACACCCACCCACCCTTATAGGGTAGCCCTCTTTACAGAGCATATGCACTAAAATGTCCAAAAGAAAAGGATGTAGGTATTTGTAAAATACCCACATTCAGTTATCTCAGAAGAAAGGACTCACACTCTTCCTTCCAGATTCTGGAAATAAGGTTCATGCTCAAGGTATCTGTTTCCTCACCACCTACTCTCATTTTCAACCCTGAATTCTGTTTCCACCACTCTATGGAAATCGTATTTTCCAAGGTCACTGAAAACCTTCTCATCAGCAAATCTAGAGCTCTTTTCTTTAGTATTCATCCTTCTTATCTTCTTTTTAGAGAGAAACAGTAATAATGAATGCTGCTATAGGCTTCACCCAAGAAAGAACTGGAAATCTCTTCTGTAACACTGTTTTACTATGATAAAATCACTCAGCCTCTCTCAGCTTAAGTTTCCTTATCTCTAAACGGAACTAAAAATGGTTTTAATGCCTATATCTCAGAGGTATTACAAGGTAGAAGACAATGTATGTAAGGTACTTTCCAAATCCTACAATGACATAAATTTCAGCTATTATTTTTGATCATTTTCCTTTTCTTGACAACATCTCATCGCTTGGATTCCACAATACTACACTGTCATGGTACTCTTTCTAGGTTATTGGCCACTCATTTGGTGGTTCTTCATCCTCCTTCCCCCTATAAATATGAATATCCCCTAAGGTCCATGACCCTCACCTCTTCTCTCTCTACACTCTGCTTTGACAACCTCATGTGGCTTTCTACATCTGTATCTTCACCCAACCTCTCCTGAGACCTTTAGTCCAACATTACCAACTGCCAATTGTAAGTATGTTGACCTGGATGTTCTGTTTCCAACTCAAATTCACATGTTGAAAATGAAACTCATCATCTTATCTACACAATTTCTTCTTCCAAACCTCTCTCTTTCTGGTAATGGTACCACCTTACTCACATAACTCAGGCTTGTGGTTTCATAATTTGACTCTTAATGGTAATAAAGTTCAACACAAAAGAAAAAAGATTGGCCTTAGAGTCAGAGAATGTGGTTTTAAATCCCATATTTCTACCTAGATGACCTCAGACAAGTCACTTGACCTCCCTAAGCTTCAGTTTCTTCATTGATACATAGAAGTTGTACTAGGCAAACTCCAAGGTCTCTTCTGGTTCTAGATAAATGATCATATGATTCTGTGAGAAATAATTGAGCTTATTTATAGTTGTTAAATACATTTTTGTATGTTATTGTCATTCTAAAAATATTACAGACCAGTTCAAATGACTGTATGGAGATAGTGACTTCAAGGTGATAGTGGCCCTTTATGAAATGCTTGTTTTCTTAATTCAAAACTTGAATCATAAGATGGTGGGATTCAAAGAACAAAGTCAAAGTTTGCCTAACATGTTTATAGAATAATCTTGTCTAGAGAGAAAGATATAATGAGATAGAGGGACTAAAAGATAAGGATGATGCCAAGGTTTTGTGATTTGGTAACTGAGAGAATAGTGGTGCCAATCAGTGACGTTGGAAAAGAAAATGAGTTTGGGGACAAATGACAAAAATGTGCTTTTTGCAAATGATATGTTTGAGATAACAGTCAGGCCCCCTCAGACAAGATGATGCAAACCATTTTACTGTTGCATTAATCTCCCTCCCTCCCCGCTTTTCACCTCAAACAGTTAAAATATTCAAATATTCAAAAATATTCAAAAAAGAGTTGGCAGATATAGACATGGAGCTTGGAAGGAAAGACAGACCTAGACAGATAGATTTTGGAGTCATTGGCAAATAAGTAACAGTAGAAGTCAAGGTCATGGATGAACACTTTAAGGGATGGAGGTTTATTAAAGGACAGGAGACAGAGATATTGAAGGAGAACCACAATATTTTAGTGTTGTAGAAGTGAAATGGTGAGTTTAAAAAAAATACAATGTCCCATGTAGCTAAAAGATTAAGGAAGTATGAGGCCACAACAGTGGCATTGCGTTCAGTAATAAAGAGGCCATAGGTTATCTTGAATTTTTTTTTTCATTAGAAGAGTGCTGACAAACAAGATTGCAATGTAGCTAGAAGGGGCAACTCAACTACAATTTTCCTTCAAGCTAGAGGATATATTTTTATGTTTCAAAAAAGAGTGTGAAGAGCCATTGATAGTGAAATAAAATGTTGAAGGCTAAAGGGATACATAGAATCAGGATCCCTTCGATTCTGAGAAGGGATGGAATTCATCCATCGCCTGAACATAATAGATGCTTAAGAAATGGTTGTTGAATTGAATTAAGATGTAAGTGAAAAGTACTGGAAGAAGAGAAGAACCAACTTGTCCTCAGGGATCAGAAAAGAAAATAGCACATTATTTGTACTCTGTACTGTTGCCAGTCTATTTTGCTCTAATCATCTTATTTTCGTGATCAACATTTTAAAGTATATGCACTTAAATTAAATTTTTTTGTGTGAAACTCAAAAAGGGAATATGAAGACCTATATATGTAAGTGTTTAAGTATTGTTAAATACATACATATTCATGGTCAATATGTCAAGAATTTGTGATTTCATTGGTGCCATATTTATATATATATACGAGTTTTAAAGAGTTGCCTCTTGTTGAGTAAGGTTAACTGACGACTATAGTTCTAAAGCTTGTAAATGTCAGAGGCCATGATTTGAACCCAGGTTTGCTTTTCTATAAGCTCAGCACTCTAACAGGCTCTTCAAAACTAGTTGAAAGACTAGACTCAAAAAGAGCTGATGTAGTGTCGTACCAGAAGACCGTGTCCTCAGTCTACTAAACATTGTCAATGTCTGAAATGAAATTATAGATGGCATGTTTCTTAAAAGCTCAGCTGACATGAACCTAGAAAAACTAGCTAATATGTTGAATGACAGAATTAGGTTCCAAAAGATTTTGACAGAGTGAAATGATAGGCTGAGTTTAATGGGATGAAATATAATAGGAATAAATGTAAAGGACTGCATTTAGATTTGAAAATTCAACTGTATAAGCCCAGAATTGGGGGAGGAGGATTACAGTTCTTGGGGAAAAGATTTATTAGATTTATTAGTCCATTTAGCAGATGGAAAGCTCATTATAAATTAACAATAAGAAATGGCACCCAAAAAGTTAACTGAATCTCAGGTTGTCTATGTCTGAATATTATGTTCCGTTCTGGCCAATTTATTTTAGGTTGGATATTGACAAATTTAGATGTGACTAGAGGGTAGCTACCAAAATGGTGAAGAGACTTGAATTTAGGGGTGTACTGGAGTCAACTCATATAGGTTTAGATTATTAAATTTTTGGTGTCAGTCATTCTGTCAATAAGCATTTATTAAGTATTTCCTTTGTGCCAGGCACTGTGCTAAGTAGTGGGAATATAAATAAATGCATAAAGAAAGATACCCCCTGCCATCAGGGAGCTTACATAGTAATGGGAAAAGACAAAACACAAAAACCAAGCTAAAAGGGTGGATGGGGAAGTGGGAAGTATGTGCAAGAGCATGGTAGAGAAAATCCTTTTGAAGATGAGCCAGCAATTCATTATAGTGACAGATGAAGATAGCTTTGATTTGGACATCTTCCTTAAATTAAAGGATTTGGGAAGAATCAACCAATCAGAAGGTGAGGCTTCAGGGGAAGAGAATACTTCCAATATGTGAAATAGTCCAAGTGTGGAATGATATTCCAGGGTGAAGAAGTTTCTATGTCATGGCTGAGAAAGTCCTATGGAAATACGCTGGCAATTAAGCGTAGGGAGAGATGAAGATACCTTTCACTTGGGTTTCCTTAAGTTGGAGGTTCTGAGAGGAATTAGTCAATAAGAAAATGAGGACCCAGTAGTAAAGAATACTTTCTGTGGGGAATGGCTCACATAATTACTTTCAGTTATTTAAAGATTAGGAAATAAATGTGTTCTGCTTAACAAAAATCAACTATGGACTACTGATTGAATTGTACAGGTTGATCTTGCTCCAACATGTCAGAACTTCCTAAAAGAGCTATCTCACTGAGCAGTCAAATCAAGTCAATAAATACTAACTGTCTACTTTGTGTCAAGCACTGTGCTAAGCATTGCAAATACAAAGAAAGGCAAAAACAGCCCCTACCCTATAACGAGTTTACACTCTGTTGGAAGCAGGGCGTTTGATGAGAGGCAACTTTGTGTGAGAAGAGCAGTGAAGTTGTAGTTCAGAGGACTTGAGTTCAAAGCCCAGCTTGACTTCCTATTTCCTTGTGACATTGGACAAAATAAATTACCCTTTCTATGCCTCAGTTTCCTCATTGGTAAAAGGGTGCTGTTTGATAAATTTAGATCCTCTAACTCTAAGTGCAGTAGTGTTTCTATTACATGCAGCTTCCCAGAGTAGGAGCAGAATGGAAGGTCATGAGTAGAAAGTTCAGTGATTAAGAGCCTTACATATTTGACTATGGATAGTCATGTGCCTTTCTTCATTTGACTCTGTATCCCAGGTCATTTTCTATATTCCCAACCTACCTGCTTTCCATAAGATCCTATCAAGCACATTTTTTTGAGGGTTGGGAAACTGTCTTGTCCATTATGTGTCTCTGACTAGTATCTTCAACTCTTTAAGGACAGACCACATACTTACCACGTACTGCTCACAGTGCTTAATTCCAGTGGTGAATGTTTATTGTTAGATTAATAGCATGGCCTTTCCAAGTCAGTAGAATGCCTGGCAGAGATAGCTGTCATCTAAAGAGGAAAGAACTGCCCTCATTCTAGAATCACAAGTATAGTTTCTCCTTCCACCATCCTCAGAAGAATTAGTACAGCCAGATCTAGTTAACAATGGATGAAAAGAATGAGATCAAATGAGATTGTGCAGCCATATTCCTAATTATTGAGCCTGAATTACTAAATTTCTTTGGAGAAAGAAAGGCATTTTTTGAAGCTGTGCTCATTCTTTCACCTCCTTAGTTTGCTATAGGGTACCTTTGGAGAATTCAATCTTGGTTGTAAGAGTAGATACCTATTTGCATCCTATCCTTGAGCACAGAAATGAATTCTAAACTTCAGGCATAGTTTTGCCCAAAAATATGGTTTGAAGAAGTAATCCTTAGTGACAAAAATAAGCCAACAAAAACTGAAGGGCCTATAGCCATAGAGATCATGCTTTGCCAGACATTTTTTGTAAAATTACCGAATGTTGTATGTGCTTGGGGGAGCCTCTTTCACTGCCTTTTCACTAGATCTGAAATTCCCTATGAAACATAGCAATGATTGCAGTCTAAAGAATATGACTGATTGAACCTATACTTGAAAGACAGTGACAATATTGAGTCTTTAGAAAGAATTTTTAAAAGTAGTGCAAATCAACCTGTGGGTAAACTAATCTCAAAAGTATCTTATTTGAGAAGAGGTTTGGGGAAAATACTCAAATGTGTAAAACTTGAAGGTCAGGTTTCCAGTCTTATCCACTAGTTGGGGTTCAAAAAGTTTTTACAAATATTATAAGAGCAGGTGGTTATGTGAATGAAATGACAAATCAGTGAGATAAACAACTACTTTTCCAACTAAATGTACTGTCAATTCCCTAGCCCCACTTATTTGAGTCACCAGAGGCAGGTTCACACTGTGAATACCAAAGAGGAACCTTTGAGGACCCAGCTATAAATTTAATTCTAGGATTTCACATTAGCAAAAAGGATGATATCAGGGGTAGTTGAAGTGCCTAGAATATGACGATTTAGTTCAGACTATACAAGATCAGTTCATGAAAGGTTGGTCATACGTGACTGTCAGAATAGAAATAGGAGAGTTGATGGGAATAAGATTTAATCTAATTAATTTCACTCTTACTGACCTTAAATAGAGTTCTGAACAAATACTAGACATGTTAGTCTATAGGACGAATATGCTGCTATTTATATAAATAAAAAAGCAATTTCCAAAACAGACAAAGAATATTCTTAAAATAGGCTTAGCATGCAAATGGGATAAGAGAAGAAGAATAAGGGCATAGCAGCAGTTTAATATGGTGGATAGAACAACACTAGACCGAGAAATCAAGAGACCTGGGTCCTCCTCAAGGCTCTCCTGGCTATGTGATTTAGCAGACTCATTTGTATGACAGAATTTTACCAAATGATTTGTGAGGATCCTTCTAGCTCTAGCATTCTATAACATTCTGGTCATCAAAGGGTTCAGCTACCAGAATGATTTAATGCATTGTGTCATTAATTTGAAAGGAGATAGGTGAAGGTAAAATTTGCTGATGAGAAAAGGTGATGAGGAAAGGTTGTTTAGAGGAGAAATCTAATTCCCTTCAATGTAGTCCAATGTGCAGTAGGGATAGAAGGGCAGAGAGGCACCAAAAGGACCTACCTATTTCAAGAAAGAAAGAAAATTGATAGATGAAGATCACTCCTCTTTTTATGTCTCCAAATTTCCTCTTTTGTACTCAATCCACTTTGATGATCTGTCTATTCTAAGTTCCCTCTATCCTCACCCCCACCCCTTATTTTTCCTTCCTACTTTTCATTGCTGGTAACCATAGTGATACTTACCACAAATAGCTCTCTGGCAATCTCCCCCTCCTTTTTTTTCTTCTTCTTTCTTTCTTTTTTTTTTGTATATCAAACTCCTTTGATATACATTGGATTGATATTGTTAGATAATGCAATATTATATGTACAGTTTAGAGACTTATTTTATTTACCAAATTTCTTGTCCATTTCCTTTCAAAGGAAATACGGGGAATTTCCCTCTCATTTAACCTCCTTGAAGGGCAATTTAAAATGGGAATGTGCAACTGTTAATTTCAGTTGCTGGCATGGTGGGGAAACTGATTATGCCAGAGATTCTTCTCCCTATTTGGAGCTTTGGGAATGAAAGAGCCCCTGAGTACCAAAGGCAATCATCTCCTCTTTGCTTTAATGTGCAATCTGAATAAATGTGGAAATATGTGAAAGCGATTACCACTAAATCATGATTCAACTTCAGTCCCCAGTCGTCTGCTATCTGCTGTTTTCTCTCTCCAAAGGGAAATATTAGCCTCATAAATAGTAGACAGTCACAAAGAACTAGAATTCTTAATAAGAAACAGGCAGGTATCTCTCTCTATAAAATAAATTTTAGTCAATCCATTAGCTTTTGAGTATAAGTAAGAAAATTTCCATAATTATTTTGGGTGTGTTCTGTAAAACTCAGTTACCAAAATACCAAACAGAAAAAAAATCCCTGTTGTCCTCAATGAAGATAAAGTCTAAAGTCCTCAGAAACTTCCTTTTAATCAGATCCAGTATTTGAAACCTAAGTGAGTGTTAAGGTTCTTGTGCTGTCTTTTTGTGCTATAAGCCTGTGTGTGTGTGTGTGTGTGTGTGTGTGTGTGTGTGTGTGTGTGTGTGTGTATCTGGCATGGGCACAAAGGCAATCAGATGATGACATTCATAGGATTATAAGACTGACTCCTGGGGACACACTTGGTTGGATGCAATTAAAATGCCTGTCAGGCATTTGATACCAGAAGCCCCTTGACAAACTGCTAAATCTGCCAGCAGCGCAGCATCCTATTGTGAGTGAATGATGGCGGAGCTGGGTGGCTTGTCATCATTCTCGAAAATTCTGTGGCTACTGAGCTCTCTCTCCCTCTCCCACTCGCCTTATTTTCCTTTTCGCCACTGCAGGGACTTTTTCTAATTTGCAGTTTTCATTTTCCCGACACACATAGACACAAGCTAGCGGCTTGCAGACTGCGTCTGTCTAGAGGTAGACGGCAAACCAATGGATAATAATACTAGAGAAGAATGATTTTGCAGCAGTACTTGAAGAATATGATTTGGGGGTCTTGCTGCATATGCGCCGGTAATGATTTTCTTTCAAAGGATCTGATTTAAAGGTATTTGGAGGAAAATTCTGTAAGGTGCAAGGATTGAAAAAAAAGATGCAAGGATTGAGCCTTCTGGAAATTAAGTACTGCATTACAGCAATACCGATGAACTCAAGGCAGTTTTATTTTATGACCGGGAGGAATTCATTTGCTTATTTGTAAGCTGATTAATTTGCAATTTCAAAAATTATCTTTCTGTATCTATATTTTTCTCTTTTTTCATTTTATTTTTATAGGTTCTACAGCCTGTTGTCATTAACACAGGAAACATTGATTGGAAACTACTCATTCAGAAAATTAAAAGGTACCACATGTTATTTTTTTGATGTGTTTAAGGATGGGGGAAGCAAGGATCCATTCTTTGAGCCATCTGCATGTTTTCATTTGAATCATTCTCTGTTTTCTTAGCTTTTTCATTTGGAGGCTAAATTTAATGATATGCTACATTATCTGATCTCATATCATTTCTACATGTTATCTAAGGCTGTTTGATTATTGAGTAAATGCAAAATCAACTGAGTTGTTTGTCTATCTGGCACGTTTTCGATCTGCTGATTAGTTTTGAAGGATTGAGAAAGCATTTGAGAAAAATGTTCGTGTTCTGCCTCCTTGTTGAAAATCATAAATATTAGTTGCAAGTAAAAAAAAAAGAGACTCTGATACTGTATGAATTTTAATGGGTTAAATTCACTGACTTGCCTTTCCCAGGTAGAATGAATGATAGAGAGTGAATCTGAAAGCGCAGGGATGACTCAGTATGGGGTTTGCAAATAAAACCTTCTTAACCCCTTCACTGTCATTTTAATTTTTTTTGTAAGGCATCTTTGTTCAAGGATCTGGCAGTTATGGTTATGGAAGGAATGTGATTCATTCTCATTTCATATGCTCTTTGCAGCATGAGAAACCAGCCTTGCAGAATTGTCATAAAAGCAAGGGACTCTGTTCTTTTTGTCTCTTTTTACCTAAAGCCCAAGCCAAATAATATTGGTTTCCAATTTCTGCTTGGCTTCTAGGTGTGTAAGGTGCTTTGGAGAAAGCAGTAATATGAGGATTGTTTTTATTTTAACTCTTTAAGGCTATTTTGCATTTTCACAAGCACTCCTGATGTCCATATTCTATCTGCTTATCAGAATGAATAACATTCTGCCTTACTGAGAATCAGACCAATAATGTCATTTTCATGCTTAGCTGGCATGTTTGTTTTTTGCCCCTGAGATTTTTCTCTGGCAAAAAAAAAATTTGATGGCTTATTGTCAGAAGCATTTTAAATAAAGGTAGTTATTTATCTTTTTGGCTTGAAAACCCCAGTGGTAGTGTTTATGTATATGTATACATGTGTATAAATAATATTTCAAGAATCTGAATATAGCTTTTATATTGCATTTGCATAATTTTCTCAGTGCTATCTAGTCATCAACCCATTTATTGGTTCATTTGGCAAGCATTTGTTGAGTGCCTACTATGTGCCTATCCCTTTCCCGAACATCATGTAATATAGAAAATAAACAGAAGACTTAGTTCTTCTTTTGAAGAACTCTTAAGCTCTTTGGACAAAGGTCTCTGACCTCTGGGGAATAAATAGAGAATCACAGAGAGATTTTGAAAGCCAGAAAATATTCATTAAAATATTGAACAAAATCTAGCAAACTAGTCCTGAACCATCTGATCTCTTTCCTCAAAAATTAAATCCAATTTCATCTTGTCTTGGATTGGGAAAAAAAATAATTGGGGCTTGTTTTTCCTCCTGAACATTTGAAGAGCAACCAACAAAGCCATAAGCCTGCCCTATAATTCACATTTTCATTTGGAGAAGAAAAGTGCTGTGTTTTATAAGGCACTTCCTTTTGGTAATTTTTCCCATCTAATTAAAATCTGGAAGTGGTACAAATGCCTGAAAGGAAGCTAGGCTTTTGTGATCCCAGCCCCCCATCTTCAGGTTTAATTCAGATAAGCGCAGTAAAAATACTAGACTATGGAGTGCTTCAGTGAATTGCAAAGACAGCTAAATTGTCTTTTTGATAGATAATCTGGCCATCAATAAGAACCCACAAAGCTGAGTAGCATTGTTTCTGTGTGGTAAACACAAAAACAGTAGAGGTGCTCAACATCATCCTTCAGTGGCCCCTGCCTCAACTTCCTTGATCCATTTTCTACTGTAATTGGTAAGAATGAATGCCTGCCTTATCCCCATGGTAATGATGAACTATGGTGCCAAGCTTTTTATAAACCACTAATGAATTATAATTTCTCAGAACTAATGGCTGCTGAATAATCAAGTGATGGTTGTTTACATTGCTGGAACCTGCAAGAATCAGGGGTTCTACATCTTGGCTTTTCTAATCAATGTCTTATTGGCAATAGCTAAGTTGATTGCGAATTCACCCACAATTCACCTTAAACACTATGCCTGTTCTTGCAACTCTCAGAGGATTTGGGCTGGACAGCAGAGTTTAAATTTTGCTTTTATTTATTTTGGTTTTTAACATATAGCTCCAACTATTTTGCCATTAATATTCTTGGGAGAAGGTGATATTCGATGGTATCAAATGAAGCAAAAATGCCACTTCTTTTATCATTTAAGATTAGTGAGGATTTTCTTTTTCCTTTCCTTTTAATCAGCCAAAGGACAGAAGCCAAGCTGCAGCACGAATCTTGCTGTCTGAAATCTCCCCAAATAGTACTTTAAGCTTTGACACTATTTACTGGTCTTCACATCTCCAGCCAAGGTTTTGCTGCAGCACAGGAGAGGAGCAGTCCTCCTCCCTCCATCCCACAACATTAACAAATAAAAATGATGTCATACTTATCAGCCTATGATAATCAATCAGCGGAGTTGTTGTAGCAAGATAAATAGTGGTCATTGAGAAATCCTTGAAGGTTACACCAGGAAATATCAACCTTAAATTATTTAGAGAGAATTCAAATTAACATAGTTTCAGGTGTTCCTAAACACATCAACATGAAAGAATGGACATTCCAGCTTTTAAAAATAATAGCTTTGTTTATACAGAACTTCCTTCTGGTACTGCAAGGTGGTTAAGAGTGAATTCCGAATATTTGTATGTGTATGTGCGTATACACATTCAGGGAATACATTATATGCTTTTACAACTTTAACAATATTTGAATTACAACCTATTTTGCCCTATTAATTGGAGAATAGCTTTATTACTTCAACAGCAGGAAAATAAATGACGAATTAGCATTTAAAACAAGTACGGTAATGAAAGCAACTTCCCCATTGTGATTTGTTATGAAATTGACTGGAAAATGTAGCTATTAAATTACATATAAAGTACAAATATACATTATGAAGGGTTGTTTTTAATGAAGGTGGTGATATAATGGAGATCATAGTGCAACAATTGCCCCTTTCACCTTGACCTGTGCTTCTGTCCACATGGTTCTAAAGAAACACCGCTGAGACAGACTCTCAGGAGCTGTCCCTATCCTGCTGTCCTTGAGAGGTAGCATGCATTGGATCACTCATACATTGAGTGCCATTATATAAAGGCATTGTGCGTCTGGGTGGGATAATGTTCCTCTTAGTAACTCCCTAAGTCCCTATCTGTTCACTTCCCTTCTCCAACTAGGTGTGCCTAGTTTTCCCAAATGGTAACTCAGAAGGTAGTGAGCTCACTGACAAGTACCATTTTTACTGCTGGTACCTACACCTGTTACTCAGACCCCATTGCAAAAATCAGAGTTCAATGTCCAAGGCCATCTAGTCTAACATGTACATTATAGTTGGGGTCCTGTGCCTCAGATCACACAGCCAGTGTCAAAGGTGGGATTCAAACCTACATATTCTGACTCCAAAGCCAGTACTTTTGAGATCTGTCACAGTACCATGCCTGATCTATTGTTTCTTATACTCTCCATGGGACCTTGACCCTTTGTTTCTCAGTCTCCAAACCTTGAATCTTAGACCCTGTTGCCTCCCTGGATTCTGGACCTCTTGCCTTTTCCATCCCAGTCTAGCTTTTTTGGATGTATCTGGCCTAACTGACTTACGTTACCTACTTCTTTAGGTTCCCTCTAATCTAGTCAAGTTTCTGATCCAAGATCCCTGTCTGGCATTGTGGTATTTTCCTTCCTCTGTGCGAAGGCAAAGCAAATCATTGAATGTGTTCTTTGACATCAGTAACAATCCATCCTCTGGAAAAAAGAAAAGCCAGATTCAAAATCATTTGCTTCTTCCTACTTTAGGTACAGTAAGAGGTAACATTGACCACATTTTCAACTTATACTCCTTTATCCCAACATCTTCGTACTATTTGATATCATGTGATTATTTTCCCACCTCAAGTATTTGTTCCACTTCCCCTCTTGAAACAGGATTATGAAAAAAAAACTTCTCACTACGTTATGTCTTCTCAGGTGAATTGATTCAGTTCGTAGCAGCAACCCAAGCTGGTCTGAGTGACTTGTTTGCAAAAAGTCAAAGGATCATTTAAAAGGTGGCCAGAGTAATTAACTGTACTGTGCAAGCATTTCAAGTCTCTGCCAAAAAGGAAATTATGCCTCTGGATCTAAAAGGCCTTACATTGCTGTCATCTGTAATATATTGACCACTAGTTGTAAGTCCCATATTTTGATTTCATAACAGATACAGTGGCTGAAGCATACATTGTTAGGATTAGAGAACTGAGAACACCCAAGAGAAACACCCCATCCAGTATAAAAAAGTTATTTGTCACAATAAAACAAGTTAATTCATTCATTGAATATAAAGAAACCAAATAATATCTGGTAAAGGTAAGGAAAATAGCTTCTAATTACAAAATAGTAGGTTTGTCTCAGCTTAAATTAAGATAACATCATTGTCTGTTTCTGGCCTGTCTAGTCTCAGGGGTTTTCAGTAGATAAAGCCTCAGTGTTTGGATAGTATTTTCACATTCTTCTGCTACTAAGTTTCAAGGAGCCAGAATTCACCCAGTCATTTCTTTATTAGTTCTCATATTAGCTGGTCTTTTCTTGGCCTCCTTGAAAGAGCATTCCTCCGGACAAGTGTTAATTGCCCTGGATTTCCAGATGCTACTTTCTGATTTTTCAAGGGGGCTCTGGACCTATGATTCATCTATTTAAGGAACTTTCTATGTGGAAACTCCATGCACTTATCCAGGTGGGCCATTCATCTGTAACTTAAAAAATAATAGAAAATGGCCTAAAGAAGTAAAAAATACAGATAGGAGCAAAGACTTACATACAGAACTTCCTGACTGCCCATGGCTGACCCTCTGTTGCAGGGGTTCCCAACCTTTTGTGTTTAACAAGCTCCTGTGGCGTTCTGGCAAAGCTTATGGAACCTTTTTTAAATGTAGAAGATAAAAATAGGATTATTAAGAAAGACCAATTATATTGAAATACAATTGTCAAATATTAAAACAATTCTTTTTCTGTCCTTCATCCAGCTTCATCCTTAAATACCTTTAGGATGATTTTGCTTAGTTGAATCACCAAGCTTTCTTTCTAAATTATTTATTTCACCAATAGTTTATTCTATTAGGTTATACTTCTCACAATCCTCCACAGTCCTCCAGAATAAGAGTTTACAAATGGTCTGATATTCTAAATGAGTGTTGCCCTTGGTTGCCTTATGTGTCCACTTGGAGAGAGGATCAACTAATTGCTTTTGAGGTGATCTCATTATGGTACTCAATTTATTTTGATTGAACTTCTTTAGGAAATCTTTCTAATACATGTCAATATGTTTGGAGGATATATAGATAGCTCTAAATCTATGTAGACATAGATCTATCTCTCTACATATACATATATAAATGCAAATGTTATATATAATACATATATAAATGCAAAGAGTCACTGTAGTTTATTGACAAGGAGAATTCCATGGTTAAGATCTGTAATTTAGGAAAATCAGTTTGGCGGCTGGACGAAGATTGAAGGCTTGAGGCAGGGAGATGAATTTGGAAGCTATTGTGGTAGATCAGGTAAGAGTCTGATGAGGGTCTGAATTAGGGTGGTAGTTGTATGAGTAGGGAAGAGACAGATTTGAGAGATATTGTAGTGGTACAAATAAAATTTGGCAACTGATAGTAATTGAGGGGTGAGAGTCTAAGGAATCAAGGATGATACCAAGTTTGAGAGCCTACATGACTGAAAGCAACATGGTGTCCTAAACAGAAATAGGGAAGTTTAGAAGAAGTGTGGGCGTGAGTCTTGGGTGGGGGTGGGGGAGATAATGAGTTCGTTTGGCATATGCAGAGGTTGAGATGCCTATTGGAGCATCTGATTTGTCTAATAGGCAGTTGGTGATATGGGATTAGAACTTAGGAAGAGAGACTAAGGTTGGATATAAAGATTTGGGAGTCACCTACAGAGAGAAAATAATTACATTCAGACAGTTAATGAGGTCACCAACTGAGAGAGTATAACGAAAGAACAAAATGAGTCCAGGATAGAGCCTAGGGGTACACTCACAGTCAAGGAGTGTGATATGGATCATGAACTAAAAAAAGAAGCCAAGAAGGAACAGTCAGACAGATCAGAAGAGAACTAGGAGAACAACGCCATAAAAACCCAGAGAAGAAAAAATATCCAGAAGAAGATAGAAGTAAACAGTGTCAGATACCAGAAAATTTCAAGAAGGATGAGGGTAGAGAAAAGATAATTGGATTTGGCAATTAAGAAATCATTGGTAACATCAAAGAGAATAGTTTTAGTTGAGTGATGAGGCTGGAAGCTAGACTTCGGAAGGCAAAAAAAGTAAGAGAAGAGGAAATAAAGGTGATGATTGTAAACTAATTGTTCTTGAATATTGTCTCAAAAAGTTAGAGACATAGGTTAGCAGGTTCAGGCTACACATCTCTACATCCCTCAAGTAATTCTGCCATGACATGATGTTGAGGCCTTTAAACATCTTTGTTGTCTTCCTCTGGCTGCTCTCCAGCTTGGAAATATCCTCACTCAAATGTTGCACCCAGAACTGAACACAGTACTCCAAAATAAGTCCGATCAGAGTACAAAGAAATGTCACTTCTCTTGCCTTGGACACCATGCCTCTCTTAGTTCAGCCTAAGGCTGCTTTAACTGTTTGGACTGTTCTTTCACACTATTTACTCATCTGGAGCTGGCAGATCATTTTCAGGTGAGCCCGTCTAGCTGCTCCTCTCCCACATAGTACTTAAGAAAATTACTTTTGAAAAAAAAAAAGAAAATTACTTTTGAATATATGTGTAAGACTACCTCTAACTTTATTCAGTCCTACTATATTTGGCTCCATGTTCTAATATTCTGTCATCCATAGCTCTTTCCAGTTTTGTGTCACCTGCTGTTTTTATAAGCATGAAATCTAATGGCTTCATCCAAATCACTGATAAAGATGTTTAAAAAGTACAAGGTCAAACAAAGATCTCTGGAACACTCTGCTTTCCAAGTTGAAACTGAATTGTTTATTTCATTTAGTTAAACTGTTAAATAAATTAAGAGATGTAACTCAGAAGTATTCTGATCAACAGTTTATTGCCCAGTTAAAGAAGAAATATAAGTCAAATATGAATCCATTGATGGTTGCCTGCAGAGACTGATGATGTCTAGATCATTGTAACCACTTCCAAGAAGAAATAGATCTAATATAACTAATGCTGTTTCAGGTCATCCTGGAACACCATACCAAATTATAATCCTGAGTGAACATAGCCCTTTATCATTATAGACTTCTTAGTAGAAATGGCATACCTTCTAATCATATTACCCAAGTAGAGTGACCTTGAAGAAGCTGATGATTTTATTTTCAGTTACCTTTCTTCCTCAATCCGTAGTACCATCACCTTTCATCAAACTTTCTCAAATGTTTTACCCAAATAATATTCTAGCTCATTATATTATCCTGAGTCTGACTCATAGTTTCTCAATTTTTCTTAAACAATCAAGCCATATCTGAACATCTTCAGGCTGTTTATAAATGTTATAGTAGCCTGATTCATTATGCATCCATACCTATAAAAATCCTCTCAAGTCAAGGACTGTGGTGATTCAACAAAGTCATCCAAGCATGTACTGTGCTTTAGGACCTAAGTGACCTTGATACATTCAAACCCAGCTCCTGAGATTCTTCTCAACCTTGGCATTCCTGTCTTCCTGGAACAAGAATGAAAAGGGAGCTACCCATAACTTCTAAGCTTGTACAATTAGTGATAACGTGCTAAAATGTTATTGAATGCAAGTTTGACTTCATAACGCACTTCAGGGATAGATTAACTTTGCTTGGCATCCCAAGGTTTTCAGAAGGTGATCAAGCTTTTAATGTTGATTAATGACTCATTCTATTATTCTCACTTTTACTTTATTTAGTTTCACTTCTTCACACACAAATATAACATTTCTCTCACTTGGAAGAAGCTTTTATTAATTAAAAAAAATCCTTAAAGAAGAATTTATTGATTGCTTATGATGTGTTCAGTACTGTGCTATCTAGGACATAGGAGTATAAAACATGGTCTCTGCCCTTGAGGAACATAAAAGGTGTTTTTGAGCAAAGAAGATATATGTCAGACAACAATAAAAAATAAAAATAGAAATGGATGATTTCAATGATATAAGGAACTTCCAGATGAGGAAACTCTACCAATGTAGATTGGCACTTCCTATCCAACTTACAGTCTTATATAACAAATAATAAAAGCCTATGTTTTATTACATGCTAATTTGTATGACTTAGACTATGAGATCTGTATGAGTTAAAAAAAATCAATGAACACTGCAGTAGTTCGGAAAGCTTCCTCAAGGAGGTGGTTCTTGAGTTAGATTCTGGAAGATGGGTCCATGGAGAGGCAGAGCTGGTAAAGAAAGCATTTCTGGTCAATAAAAAAAAATCAGCACAAGAAAAGATCTTGAGGTGGTAATGGGTGGTGTGGAACACTGAGACTAGCCATAATACGGAGTGTATTAAAAAATAGTGGTAGATGGAATGGGTCCCGATGATAAAGGGCTCTCTGAAAAGCTAGGCAGATGGGTTTGGATTGAAGTGGTTGGAATTCAGGAATCAATAAAAGTTTTTGAGTAAGTACAGGATGATAGAAATATCCTATTAAGAAATATTAGAACAACAGTAATACACAGAATGAATTAGAGTCTAGAAGTTAGCATACGACTGAAGTAATCCAAAAATGAGATAGACAATGGTAGCAACAGTAGAAAAGAGGAAGGAATGGATAAGAGTGTAGTGACAAACCATGTATAGGAAATAAAAGAGAAGGATTAGTCAAAGATGACTTGTTGCTTTCCATTGCTCAGCTCAGTCCTGGTATAGGTATATCTTTTTGGCAGTTGCTTTTAATATCAAATATTTGATGGCTCACCTTCAATTGATCCCTCTTATTTATCAAAACTTATCTGATACTGCTACCTAGCACAAATCTTTCATATCAATAAATCCAATTTCCCTCTTAGCCACATTTTCTCCCCTATTTTATTCCCTCCCCTACTTTTATATATCTTTTGTTTTATTATTTAAAATGCCTTATATTGTAAACTCATCTGGGTAAAGTTCTTTTTAATTTCTCATAGTACCTAATGCAGAGCAGGGAGGTAATTTTAATAAATTTTTGCTAAAAGAATGAATTTCCAGGTGAAAGAAGAGCTGGACCTGACCTGGGCCTTTAGCTGTAGCAGTAAAGACAAAGGGAATGGATTCGAGGGATGCTATGGAAAAATAGCAGCAAATTTTGCCAAAAATGCTTGTTGTTGAGGGTGGATAATGGATGAGAAACAAAAAATTAATCCAAAGATATATATACATATATATATATATATACACACACATATACATATGTACATGTATATACATACATATGCATTATATAGAGAGAGAGAGAGAGAGAGAGATTATCTCAGTTGTTGGAAAAGGTAGACACAGCACTTCATTTTCTTTCATGTTTACTTTGTTCTGGTGGACTGATGATTTCTACCTTTCTTATAACCTGGTTTTACTTTCTATACTTCTCTCATGCTTTTTACTGTATTCTTCGTTCCGCTATAGCTTTTGTATAATATTATACATTTATGAATGAATGTAAAGTGGTATATGTGCCATGAGAACAAGGGACCATATTTCAATTGTTTTTAAATCACTATTGGCAATAATGTCCTCTACATTGTTGAATGAATGACTCTACTGCAAGCAATCTTATAATGAAGTGGTATCTAGGGCTGAACTATACGAGAAATTATGCACATGGTTAAAACTAGTGCATTTGGATACTCTTAAGGGATTCTTTTATCAAATTACATTATCCCAATGAATTGTTCTGCCTCCCTCAAAAGATATTTCCATCTAATTAACTGGGGCTAGTTATGTCCCTCCTTCTCCCTGGTCAATCCCGGAGCTCCAATGACAAATTCTCACTCTCCAATTAGCCTTTTTTTTTTCATTTGTCATTGCTATATGGACCAATGACATACTCACTTTCCAAGATTACAGCCTATTTTATGTTAGTCATTCTTTAGAGTGACTGCTCCTTCATCTCAATAGTTAGCAGTCTCCTAATCATGCAGCAAGTTATTTCTGGGATATTCCTGAAGACAGCTAATCATATACAGCATATTGGATCTTTTTCCTTTTAGCTGCAGAGTGGCACGCGCTGACATTGTACCTTTATTTTGGGACACAACCCTTCTGCCTGATATATGCCCATCCATCTGCCATTCCTGTGCCCTCATGCATAGGTTTCTAGATCCTACCTGGCCTTTTGTTATGCCTTTCCTTCAACCTGGAATTTCCCTTCTTCTACTTCTCACCTTGGTTTCTTCAAACCATCATTTGCAGCTCCCTGCCTCATACTGATTATCTCTTAGCTCAACATCCTCTCAGCATTCTTACTTTAACTTTATGCCACTATACTTTATCTTGCATTTACTGGTGTATTGATACACTTCTCACATCTTTGTAGGCAAAGGATAGCCTTATACATGATTGGGGAAAAAAAGTAGATGAGTACATAAAAGGTAAATAAGCCAAGAGAATAAAAATAAAGCTCATTGATGTGGAATGCTTCTTACTTGCATCAACTAATTCCAATTTCACACCAAACCTGTAGCTATACCCTTAGTCAAATCCAATGGGAATGGGTAGCATCTCTGATAATAGCTTCCAGTGATATACCTGATTTTAGTGTGGGTTAGATACTGAGCCAGAGAATCCGAACTGAACTAAAAACTCAACAATAACTAACGGGACAACTTCATGACTGTTCCTTTATAAGATCTGCAAAGGAAACCAATAGGAGAACTTAATTAAAAATTAGGTGATCATAGCAATGATAGGGAAAGTTGTTTGTTCATGGTAAGATAAGAATTATCAAGACAAAAATTGTTGGGGTGGGGGTTAGAAGGTAAGGGGGATTGCAATAGATGAATTGATGTTACCAACCAAAATTTTTCAAATTGAATTTTAGGTTCTAATTTAAAAGCTACACATAATGTAATGTTTATTCTCCTATTGCTCATCAAAATGATGAATGTGAAAAATCTATGTTAATATTGAGAATAATTTTATGCTTTTAATTAGATTACCAAATGCACTATTGATTTGATATGAGTTGAGTTAATTGAGGGTAATTGGTCTGTCAATACAGTGGTGGTCTAATAGAGTTCTAGTAATGAAAAAAAACTGTCTAAAGTGTAAAAGTTAAAGAATTACTGATTAGGGAAAATTAAATCTTAGAAGAGGTTTAAGGATCATAAATTTCACTTTGGCTCCAACATATTGGAGATATTTGAATATAACTGCAGGCAAAAATTTCCATCAAAAGTCTGATTTCGATAACTATGGCTATGGAAATACTCTTCTTCAATTTTTATAAAAAAGAAAATAACAAAACATCTGCCTAAAGATATAATGTAGGTGATGACATTGCATACTAAAGAGTTAAAACTCAGACAATTTCAACTATTAGCAATCTTTCGCTCATCATGCAGATATTTGAATATTTGTATAAAATAAGTCATAAACAATGGTGAAATATTAATAGGTTTGGTGATGATTTAAATTTTGTAGACCCTCAGAACTAGAAGAATGTGAATAAAATGTATTTTATTTTTCTTTTATGGTCACTACTAAAAAGTAAAGGAAATTACACGACAAGTGAATAATGATGAACCTGTGACTCGCCTTTTAAATGGGAAAAAAAACCTCACGGGCTGGTGAAACTCTTTGCCTAAATCACTCGTGTCTGCCCAAGTACCAAGGAGGTTGTAGCTGAAGTAGGAGAATATTTGTGAAGTGTTAGAAGAAAAGAAAGAGATGCTGATTCAATGTGACATCATTTATCTTGAAAATACCTTTTTAACAAAGTGAGTGGGTCAGCACCATTTTGCAATTATATAGCACATTAATTTTATAAAACATGTTACCCATATAAGCCCTGTGCAATAAATAGTACAGTATGGTTTATTTCTTCCCATACAATTTTAAGACTTTCAAACCATCTATCAACAAGTATTTATTAGGCATCTACTATGTGGCAAGTACTGCATTAAGCTCTAGGGATACAAATAAAGTTAATGAAACAATTTCTACTCATAATAAGATTATATACTGATGAGGGAGACAAATACTTATAAGACTTACTCAGCATAAATATAGTTAGTAAATAGAAATACACACAAAATAGTTCAATACAAGGCAGTTTGGGAGAGAAGGCATTGGGAAAGGTTTCATACAGAATATGGAGCCTGAGCTATCCCTTAAAGGAAGAGAGAGACTCTGTGAGTCAGAGGTGAAGAGGGAGAACATTCTAGGCATGAATTACTGGCAGTGCAATAGCATGGAGATGAGATACAGACTATCTTGAGTGAGAATAGAGATTAGGCCAGTTTGGCTAGACTGCGGAATGTGGGAGGACTTTGACCTCATCACCACCTAACGAGAAATTAGCAGCCATGTTATTCCAAAGGGATACAGATAGACAATATCACTGTTGTGTCATTGATATAGGAAACACATCATTAAAGAAACTCTTTATGTCAATGTAATTCAGCACCTTCTCTGCACCTTATAGTCTTAGAGAGTGGCCTAGTCATTGAGAGGTTAAGTGACTTACACAAGGACACGTAGCTAGTATGTCTTAAAGGCAGGACTTGAATTCAGACCTTCTTATCTCTGAGGACAGCTCTCTATCACCACCACCAAGCTTCCTTTTTTTCCCCTTTTCATTATAAAGTCACCACCAGAATAAGAAGCTCCAGTTGTTGAAACTTTCCTCTTCAGGGGACCATTCTTCCTTGCTACATATGAAAGAGTTTATGAGCTATGATTATATTGGCTTGAAGTAGTGTAGCACATTCTCCTAATGACAAAGCCTATTGAAATAGCTTGTATCCTGAGCACAGGATCTAGAAATGAGACTTCAGAAGAACTACTGCCTTGGATACTATCAAGATAAAGGCTGGAGGGGTGGGGAGAGCAGCTAGGTGGTGCAGTAGATAGAGCACCAGCCCTGAAGTCATGAGGACCTGAGTTTAAATCCAGCCTCAGATCAAACACTTGACACTTACTAGCTGTGTGACCCTGGGCAAGTCACTTAACCCCAATTGCCTAAAAAAAAAAAAAGATAAAGGCTAGGGGGAAATCAAGGTAAAATAGTGTTGAGCCATCATAAAAAGGTGCAGAAATTAAATTGATTCCAAATTACGGCATCTGAGGCTACCACCATTCATGGAGTAAACCATAGTTACAGTAAATATTAAGAATACAGTTTATAAGGGTTATCTATAATGCAGATTTTCTGAGCAACTCCAAGCTGCCTCAAATTTCTTTAGCTGATCCTAGGGCCTCATCCTTCCAGTGTGTTATATATACAGCCTGTGTTGAGTTTCTTTCCCCAAATACGGCATGATTCTGGTTATTTCTCTCACAGCTTGGCTCATAGTGCCATTTCCTACCCAATTTACTTTTAGACCTTCATTTTCCTGTCTCACATGTCTAAAAAAACTAAATGGAAATAATTTTTGTTGGTATTTTGACTTTGTGAAATGCAGCATGACTCAGTGGACAGAAAGATGCCTTTGAAGCCTGGAAAACCTGGCTTTAAATCTCACCTTTGATACATACTGGGCCAATCATTTAGCCACTCAGTACTCTAAACAGCTTGCTCAGACTGTAAGTTACCTGTTTTGGTAGATAGAATTCTGTAATGGAAAATCTCTGAACCAATAACATTACAAATCCATTCACCAGCCTTATCTTGCCCTACAGATGTGTCTTTTAGCTGTCTTCTCACTTGTCAATCTGTCCTACAGGATGAAAGCAGAAAGGTTTGCATGCCAGTCTTCTAGAGATAAAGAGGGTGAAATGAGGTGGGAATTACTCTTTGCCCAGGGCAAATGCTAGGAGAGTCCGAATAGTAATACAGAATACAATGACAGAAAGATATTGGAGGAGACACCAAGCATAATACCACCAGAATAAGCATGAGCCAGACTTAGACCAGGTGTGATGGTGGATATCAGGGGCAGAGAAGTCAAGGAGGCAAATGAATGAGACTGCCTAAATTTTTTCACCAGATATTTGTAATGAGAGCTAGAGCACATGGACTCCTGGAGATTCACCACACAGGTTCTTCCACCAGGAATTGTGATTGGCCCAGCTAAGTATTCTGGAAAGAGCTTACTTGCCTGCCCAAGAATCCTAGGTGCAATCCAAGATTATAAAAAACGACTCCTAATCGTCTTACCAAATTCTTTTTATAATATAAATATGGTGCTAATACCTAAACTGGGAAGAGTCAAAATAGAGAAAGAAAATTACAGACCAGGGGAAGCTAGATGGCACAGTGGATAGAACACAGGCCCTGAAGTCAGGAGGACCTGAGTTCAAATCTGGACTCAGACCAAACACTTAACACTTACGGCTGTGTGACCCTGGGCAAGTCACTTAACCCCAATTGCCTAAAAAAAAAAATACAAACAAAATTATAGACCAGTTTCCCTAATGAATATAGATGCAAAAATTTTAAATAAAATATTAGCAAATAGATTATAGCAACTTATCACAAGAATAATACACTATGACCAGGTAGGATTTATACCAGGAATGCAGGGCTGGTTCAATATTAGGAAAACTATCAGCATAATTGATCATATAAACACCAAAACAAGCAGAAACCATGTGATCATCTCAATAGATGCAGAAAAAAGCTTTTGAAAAAATACAACACCCATTCCTATTAAAAACAATAGAGAGCATAGGATTAAATGGAGTCTTCCTTAAAATAATAAATAGCATCTACTTAAAACCTTCAGCAAGCATCCTATGTAATGGGGACAAGCTAGAAGTATTTCCAATAAGATGGGGGGTGAAACAAGAATGTCCATTATCGCCACTGTTGTTCAATATCATCCTGGAAATGTTAGCTTTAGTAATAAGAGAAGAAAAAGAAATTGAAGGTATTAGATTAGGCAAAGAAGAAACAAAGCTATCACTCTTTGCAGATGATATGATGATATACTTAGAGAATCAAGTACAAAACTACTTGAAATAATAAACAACTTTAGCAAAGTTGCAGGCTATAAAATAAGCCCACATAAATCATCGGCATTTCTATATATTACAAACAAAGCCCAACAGCAAGAGATAGAAAGAGAAATTCCATTTAAACTTACTGTAGACATTATAAAATATTTAGGAGTCTACCTACTGAAACAAACCCAGGAACTATGTGAACACAATTACAAAACACTTTTCACACAAATGAAGTCAGATCTAAATAATTGGAAAAACATCAGTTGCTCATAGGTAGGCCGAGCTAATATAATAAAAATGACAATTCTACCTAAGCTAATTTACTTATTCAGTGCCATACCAATCAAACTACCAAAAATTATTTTATGGAGTTAGAAAAAAATAATAACAAGATTCACTTGGAGTAACACAAGGTCCAGAATATCAAGGGAACTAATGAAAAGAAAGTCAGGGGGAGGTGGTCTAGCCATTACAGATCTTAAATTGTATTATAAAGCAGCAATCACCAAAACTGCTTGGTACTGGCTAAGAAATAGAGTGGTGAATCAGTGGAATAGTTTATGTATGCAAGACAGAGTAGTCAATGATTATAGTAATCTATTATTTGATAAACCCAAAGACCCCAGCTTCTGGGATAAGAACTCATTCTTTGACAAAAACCTGCTGGGAAAACTAGAAAAGAGTATGGCAGAAACTAGGCATAGATCAAAATCTCACACCGTAAACCAAAATAAAGTCAAAATGGGTTCATGATTTAGATGTAAAAGCTGATACTGTAAGCAAACTGTAAGAGCAAGGAATAGCTTACCTATCAGATTTATGGAGAACAGAAGAATTCATGACCAAACAGGAGATAAAGAACATTATGAAATGCAAAACGGATAACTTTGATTACATTAAATTGAAAAGCTTTTGCACAAACAAAATCAATGAAACCAAGATTGGAGGAAAGTAGAAAATTGGGAAAAAAAATTTTTACAACCAGTGTCTCTGATAAGGGCCTCATTTCTAAAATATATGGAGAATTAAGTCAAATGTATAAGAATTCAAGTCATTCCCCAATTGATAAATGGTCAAGGAATATGAACAAGCAGTTCTCAGATGAAGAAATTAAAGCCATCTATAGTCATATGAAAAATGTTCTAAATCACTATTGATTAGAGAAATGCAAATCAAAACAACTCTGAGGTACCACATCACACCTATCAGATTGACCAACATGACAGAACAGGAAAATGATAAATGTTGGAGAAGATGTGGGAAAACTGGAACAGTAATGCATTGTTGGTGGAGTTGTAAAATGATCCAACCATTTTGGAGAGCAATTCGGAACTATGCCCAAAGGGCTATAAAAAAGTGCATACCCTTTGACCCAGCAATAGCACTTCTAGGACTATATCCCAAAGAGATCATACAAATGGGAAAAGGACCCACATGTACACAAATATTTAGAACAGCTCTTTTTGTGGTGGCAAAGAACTGGAAATTAAGAGGATGCCCATCAGTTGAGGAATGGCTGAACAAGTTATGGTTTATGAATGTAAAGGAATACTGTTGTGCTATAAGAAATGATGAACAAGCTGATTTCAGAAAAACCTGGAAAGATTTGCATGGTCCGATGCTGAGCGGAATGAGCAGAACCTTGTACACAGTAACAGCCATGTTGTGTGATGACTAATATTGATAGACTTAACCCTTCTCAGCAATACAAGACTCTACGACATCTCCAAAGGTCTCATGATGGATTTTCTTTGGAAAATCCAAAGAAAGAACTATGGAGTTTGAATGCAGATCGAGGCAAAATATTTGCCATTTTTTTTCTTCTGTTGTGTTTTGTTTCCTCTTTCTGGTGGTTCCTCTTATTGGTTCTAATTCTTACAACATCATTAATTTGAAAATATATTTAATAGGAATGTATATGTATAGCCTATATCAGATTGCATGCCATCTTGGGGAGGGGGATGGGGAGGTAGGAGGAGAAAAATTTAAAACTCAAAAGTTTATGGAAGTGATTGTTAATAATTCAAAAGAAATTAATTTTAAAAAAGACTCCTGATCAATACAGTTAGGGAAGAAAGAAGCCCTAATAAACAGATAATATTATAGTTTTTCCTAAATACTTAAAAAAAGATTATTTTAGCTGAACATCTATTTCACTGATATAGTTTACAAAAACACCTTCTGTCATTACCATTAAACTGCCTTTTCCCCATATTGCTTTCACATCATAATCCCTCTATAGTAATGATGATAATCCAGAGTTTACTAGTCAGTTGATTCAAGATAATCTTTATAATTTCTAATACTTTTATGATGGTTAAGATTTTAGTCATTTTACTGTGCATGGCATCAATGGACCCAAGCTTAATTTTTAAGAATTCTTCACACATTAACTGGGAATTTATTTACACAGCCCATTGTTATTGGCAAGCAAATTTTCTTTTGCAGCTCTTTTTCAGTAATCTACATATAGATTGTATTTCATTTATATTTTCTTGCAAAGGGAGACATTGTGCCATTGCCAGAAATGTTTAAAGTTGATCCTCTCATTTTTTTATTCTCAACTCCAACCATAGCTCATGACTCAAATCAAATTTCCATTATTTCAACTTAGGAAAAATGGGGACTTATATGCACAAGCTATTTAATATTCTGCATGGAAATGGGTACTAGGGAAAAGCAAATTGGAGTTCATTATTTATGAAGAGAAATCATGTAATTTATTTCTGAAATGTGGAGAGCCTGAAAGTCAACCCACTGTAGATGTAGGCTCCTAGACTTTTTAGTGTTTGTTAGTTTTTTCCTTTGTGCCATTAATGACTCATCAAGTATGTAAATGGGAAGGGTGTTGATTTATTCTAGTTTGTTTCATCAGTGATTATATTCTCTGCCACAAATCATTTCTGGCTAGGCTGGCCCGGCTCTCTTTTCCCACTCAATACCCACTGGAATAAAAGAGGAAATTTCAGACTGTAGCTAGTCAACTCTTTGAATCTGTTTTGAAGGGGCCTTGGTCAAATTTTTATACAGGATACATCAGGAGAAAAACCTTACATATTTTTGAAGGATCATTAATATAAAGTTTAGAAACAAAATCCATCCTTACAATGGTTTAACTGCTCATATTACTTTTTCAAAATGTAGGAACTTGGTCAAAGCTGAGTTTTTAGAAATTTTCTTTTTCAAGACATTAGCATAGCCTGATGTCCTGAGTGAGTCTATAGATCATATGTGTGTGAATCCTTTACTCCAAGAGAGTAAATGAACTCCAGTTCAACATGGGCTTCCTTTGTATGCTGCTTACTTGGTTTTGAGTTTCATTTAGTTTAGAAAATGGAAATAAGCCAGCTTGCTTTACCTTCTGCTTAAGACCTTCGTACCCACACAGGGTCGGGTTGTTCATTTTATTGGTATGATCTACAGAAGAAAAAATTGACAGAAAAAAATCAAGTTGATACACTTCATTTGCTTTCCAATTTTTTTAAAAAAAAAGGGTTGCCTTTAATTAATTTTTTTTAAAAAATTGCAATCTTGTTTGAAGGTGACTCTTAAAAGCTTTGCAAGTGGAGAGTAAGCTCTGGAATGTTCTTCCAACCTGGACAGGTTTTTGGCAACTATTTATGTGTCTAGCCTTGAGAATATTTGCTCTTTGAGTTCAGGAGCTGTGGGGTTTTTTTTACCCTACTTTGTATCATTAGCATTTAGCACAGAGCCTGGCACATACACGGTAGGTGCTTAATAAACATTTGTTAATGATGATGATGATGATGTAAATCCAAGAATCAGCTGAGCCAAATGGGGAAAAATTAAACTACTAACTGTTCACCAGGTAATGAATTCTTTTTGGCCACAATTACAACTCACAACATGCTATCTTTTAAGAAATGGAAGTATTGTAATCTGTGTTGGTAGCCTGAGATTCACACCAATGAAATTCCAGGTCCTTGAAGTATCAAAATGTAAGAAAACCCTAGATATTTTTCTTTAAATTAATGCCAAGAGAAATCACAGAGGAAGGAAAACTCTAATGAGCCATGTAAGATTCAACCCTACTGAATATCACTTTTATTTTGATATCATATTTTTTAGACTTTCCAAGACCCCAAGCAAGCCCATCCATCCTCTTATAGCTGTCAGAAAGGCTGAATCCTTTAAAAATTTTAGACTCAAAGATTGGTCAGTTATTTTATAGTAATAACTCACCTTTGTATAGCATTTGAGGAATCTCAAATAACATGTGCATCTACCCTGTGAGTAGATCAGGCAAGTATCATTGTCTCCACTTTAGAGATGAGGAAGGTGAACGTACAAAAAAATCAAGTGATTTGACCCTGATCACACACATACCAAGTTTCTGAGCTAGAATTTGAACTCAGGGCCCTTGAATCCAAGTCCTTACTACTTTGATGAACTACTTGAAAAGGGAAGACGTATTCAGAAATTAACTTTGCCCTTCCCAGAAAACTGTTGGAAAACTCTGCCTTTCTCTTAAGAGAATGAATTTCTGTTGTTGTCTCTCCAAAGAACCTAATGAAATGAAATATCTATAGTTTAGAGTGTGATAGGCAAAACATCTAGGGCACAGAATGCCAAGAAGGAGATTGGTAAAAGGGAGCCCACGATAAAGAAGATCTGAATGTTAACTTTCATATCATCAAAGACTTTCTACCTCTGGAGGTTCTGCAATGAAATTTGCTATTGTGTTTGTATATAAGAAACTATAATTTTGCTATGTTACTACTACTATGCTTCTAGATTTAAATTAATTCCTTATGGATATAATATTGAATACTAGTAATTTCACTGGAGTCCAGATGCCTAGGGTCCATACTATCTTATTTGGTGGTATTTGCTTTAGCCAATCTGCAGCGACAGGGGATTAGTCCTTTTGACACTGAGAAGGGACTGAGATGGTTATGTCTTTGCAGCCCCTCTTCTGGCCACAAATGAGGGTCTGAAGTTTCAAGGTGACTCTTGTAATTATGAAAAGCTACCTTTGTTGTATAAGTTTAACCTGGAGCTCATAATACAAGTGAAAGATGGCATCTTCAGGTCTTAGGTAGATCCATAGTCTTCATCAGAGAAGGAAAATCAGTTTTCCCAAGGTAACACAGGTAGCAAGTATGATCCAAGCTGGAATTTGAACCCATGTTCTCTGACTCCAAGTTTGATGCTCTTTTCATGCTACCCTGCTTGTTTAGTGTAGGCACTATTCTTCTCATCCCAAAGATTGCCTACAAAGATACACAGACTACTAAGTATAGAACACAAATAATTTGTCAGAATTAGCAATTAAATTCTTCAAAAACAACTATGTATCTTAAAATTCTAGAAATGCTGAATTGGTCAGATAGAGGCGACATCACTGAGTTGGCCAGTTGAATGCTTCTACTGAGGCAGTAGTGTTCTATGTTGTCCCAAAGTGAAACTATCACATTCAAATAATCATAGAATATTAAAACTTGACTGTTTACCCTACCGGATATGCTAGTAGGGAGGCCTTGTTAAGTAACCGAGAAATATTTGGTAACAGATATTCACTCAATAAACACTCACCCAAATACTTATTTTCATAATCTGTCCCTACTTGGTCCATTTACCTTCATATCCCTCATTTTTCAATGATTTTTTTTTCCTGGAGAAAAAAAATCTCTAGAAATGAACTCAGTTCCAGTAGCATTCATTGGTCTATGGCCTGATGTCTAGGGACATCATCATCTCATTGACTCATAACTGGGGATATCATCATGTCTGCTTTCTTTATAAAATCCTAGAGCACAAAAAATTAGTCAGGGTATGTGCACATGTGCCCTTATCTACTCTAAGTGGAAATGGTAGTTAGCATTAAAATTTTATGTGTCCCTATGGTATCCAAAGATGAGTCTTCATTTTTGAGGCTTGCCCTGTCATTTAGAGCTTGGAGTTTCCAGAGGGCAGCTGTCTCCTTTGATGCTAAAAAATCTGTTGGTAAAATACTGAGTTTATTGGGTTGAATGCTTAGGGTCACTTATTTTTCATCATCATCATTTCTTGTCAAAGAAAAGCACTCAAAGCAATCAGTATTCAGATAAATATAGTGCTATTGGTACAGTGACACATATACCATCTTTGTTATTTTGCTTCTTGAGAAAAACATTTAAATCTTCAGCTTTTGTTCGTATATTGAGGAAACTATCAAAATGACACACACACACTTGATTTTATTTGGCTGAAGGTACCATTAGAAGCTTTAGGCTTATCAAAAAGTTGACAGACTGGAAGGCTTTTTTTTTAATGATGTGCTTTTTTTTTTCCTTTTATGTGGAAAAAAAAAAAGAATTAGGCACTGAATAAACTTCTTTTTAAGCAAGCTTATCCAAAGCATTCACAGAATGTGGGTGGGTAGATTTGCTTACTTACCCAGCATGGTTACCATCTGTCTTTTTCTAAATTCCTTCCTTCCTAATCCTTTGCCATCTCTTTGAGAAAACTATTGATAGACTTTCGATGGGGGAGGGGATGAATAGGAATTGTGCAGCATAACAAAATGGTCACTTTCTAACGCATGATTTTCTCACATAAGAAGAAGAATTTGTTGTATTTCAAGCAAAATCCTTCAAGGAAAACCTTCCTTTCCAGTGAATTCTCCAGTTCTTTCATTAGTTAAAAAATTGGTAGCCAGCCACTGTTAGGTGATTGTGGGAAATATATGTAACTTCAAGCCAAAGTCACAAGCACCATCTTCTTGCCTAGACAATGAAATGTGGACTTGCAAGGGAGGTGGTGGTAAGGAAACTTGTTTATTGCGCATTCCAGTTAATTGAAGTTGTTTCCATTAGCATTGAGATGTAGTAGAAAGCTTACATCCTCTGTCATGAATGTGACCTCAAGTTTGCAGTAATTCACCTATTGATTAAAAAAGAGTACCCTTCAGGGGAAAGGTTTGGCAGCCTGATTCAGGATACCACCATATGTGGTGCTACAGATTTGAGCTGGAAAGAGATGTGAGCAGCTTAACTACAAGTTTTGTTCTTAACACAACAGCATCTGTTTCATTATAGCTTCAGTCAGGTATCCTTAGGAGACATTTAGACGGGCTGTGAGGCTGCACGGCCTGTCCTTGACACAGAAGTACTGGACAAATCCATGCCTTAATCTGACCTAATCCAGATGAGCTAGTTTGGTTATTTGGCCATTGAATTAAGCTAGCAAAGTGACAGACAAGTCATGCGGTTCTTGAATCTTCCAAATGAATCATGAAAATGAAGAACAAGAGCATTTTATTGGCTGTCTTACAAAGTCTTGCTAACATGTTGTTTTTTTTTTTTTAATTGAGGTTTTCATCTGAAATACTAACATAATTAGACATTTTAAAAGGGAGATCCTTTGGAATATAATTTCATTGTTTTCATTTTGGATGTTTTTTTGTAAAGATTTCCACAAAATTATCTCTTTTATTTCACCCAAATAACCTCCACCCGTCTGATTTTTTTTTTTTTTTAAAGAAGAAGCAGCCAGTATTTTCCCACCTTCTGCAGACCGGGATGTCCAAAACACTGTTCACATTTTTCTTGTTTGTGGGGAGAGAATTGTTAGATTCTTAAATTTCTTAAGCAAAAATAACAAATAATTAGGCTGTTGTAAAAAGAAAATACTAGTAATTATAGTTTGCCAGACGCTATAGAAGGGGGCTGGAAAGCCAAAATGCTATAGTGTTGGCAAATCCTGAGGCATTTTTTTCCAGACTGAAATAAACTCCTGGGGTGAAATGTCCTCCCCATGGAAATAGCTGGGAGAGACTTAAAACTCTCTGGGCTGCTGTCATACCAGCTTTTGTACTTACAGATTGGCAAATTCCCTTGGAAGATAATTACCTAAGGGGTGGAGATTTAAAATGTTTCTAAGAGGTTTTTTTTCCCTCTACAGTTACAGTGAAAGTAAGTGAGATAGAATAAGTACATCTGCAGGATGTGTGAATAAATAAGAAAATAATAACAACTGATATTTCTGTAGTACTGTACGTACATTCTTTCGTTTGATCTCTCAGTAACATTCTGAGATTGTTCTCATTATACAGATGAGAAGACTGAGGCTCAAGGAAGCTCAGATATGTGAGGTCTTTTTTAGCTCTAAATCTAGGACAACATAATGTAATAATTGACATTGATCTAGCACTTTAAGGTTTGCTAATGATTTTACATGTATAATCACATTTGAACTTTACGACAACCCTATGAGACTCCTATAGACATTATTATGTGATTTTTTTAAATAATAAAATTGAATTTCAGAGAAGTTCATAGGATCATATATTTTGAAATAGAAGGACCTTTAAATTGATAAATGTCAGACACAGAATTTGAACCCAGGTCTCTGTTGAGACCAAGTTCAGTGTTTTTTCTAATACACTGATAGACAAAAAATAACAATATTAATACTGCTACTATTAATATCCCAGAAATTTTAAAATAAACCACCCAAGTTGGGGATGGGGTATATGAGGAGGTTGGCAATTCCCATAAACCCTCCTTTGGTCTATAGCATAAAGGATGATAAGAGCATAGATTTAGAGCTGGATGAGGCTTTAGAGGCCAAGTTGTCCAACCTCATCCTTTTACAGATAGGAAACTAAGCCTCAGAAAGGTTAACTAGCATACTTCTGAAAAATAGATTTGCTCAAAATTGGCTCTGCTCTATCATCCAGACCTAAAAATCTCACCTCAGTTAGAATCATAATTCGGAGAGCTACCATTTCAAAACCATACATGCTGACTTGGAAGTGTTTTCTGTAAAACTCTTTGAAATGCAAGGGTTCTCTTTCATTTAGTTTGAGGGGAAAGGAACTGAGAACTTTTCATCAGTATGACCACAATGATGCTTTGAGATAGAAAGATGCAGAGAACCTTTGTTAGGATTCATTTCCAGGTTTTAGTGTATCAAGTTAGTATTCTCTTCATAGTCCAACGGGGAATTCCTAGGTTTGGGTGTCAAGGGATCACCGGCTTGATTTGGTATCACCTTTCAAAGTCTCTTGGTGTTCAGATATAACTGCAGGGTACATTTAGTGCCTGATGAAGTCATCAGCTCCTTCATATGCCTTGCCTTTTAGACTGTTCAGGAAACCATTTCAAGCTTGGAGTTTATTTCTATCCTGGTATAATAAGGCCACAGGAAATGAATGACTGATAGAATGACTGCATTTTTTGTTTTGTTTTGTTTTCCAGCACAACAAAAGGTCAGATTGTTCATTTTCAATGCTCATATGGAGAAAAAGAGAAGAGGGAACTAAGAGAGGGAAGAGGAAAGAAGGAAGGGAAAAATAGGAAGGAAGAGAAAAAGATGGGGATGGGGTAAGAGAAGAGAGTCAGAGAGGAAGAGGCAGAGACTTTGATTTGCACATCAAACCCAGTCTGATGCTGGTGAATCACACAGCTCTATGTCCCTATAGCCAAGCTCCAGGTCCAATGGAGCCCACCCCCACATTTTGTATTTCATAACTTCATTTCCAACTGCCTCTTTTCCTACCTCTCCTTTTTCTAACATAATAAATACTTAAGAGTTACCATGGCCAAGGCCAACCAATACTATGAGTCACTTGCTTCTGAATAGATGAGAGCTATCTTTCCTGTTGGGTGCTGAGTAATTTCATAACCAAATTGCCTTTTAAAAACAACAGTAATACAGGGAGCCATCTCTTACTAATGACATACTGGGAAAATAAGGGGAGGGTTAACTTTCTGTTAAAAGAAGCCTTCTCTGCACACTTCTGGCGATCATGGTAATTATGGCATGGTTTGCTGTTGTCAAATCCACATGACACTCCTTCTAGAAGATTTGAATTGGCACCAAATGTGTTCTGAAGATGTGGCCTTAATTATCTATTAGGTAGAAAGAAAATGTTCAGTTTTCAGGCAGTTATAGTATAAACATATAAGAAAAATAAATGTACAACTTTCCCCCCCTTTGGTGATTTTATGGTATATTTCCATATAGTTAGAAGGGACTATATCTTATTTTTCAGAATATTTTTCCTTGTTTTTCCCCCTTTATATCCCCATAGACAATTTGGGGGAAAAAATTACCCTGAAAGCTAAAAGAAAGAATTAATAAGTAAAGTCTGGATGGTCATCTGTCAGGGATATAGTGAAAGATATTCCTACATTGGAAAGAGAATGAAATTGATGATTTTCTCCAAGGCCCTTTCCATCATAAACATTCAATGATTCATTGATCCCTATATGGATGACATGATTCCTGTCACCCAACACCAATTGCCATTTTACAAGTAGGAAATTTAAAGTTATATATTATAAGCTAAGTGTCTTTGTCTCACTGGTGTCTAGGAAAGCTTAACTATGTGCCAGGCACTGTGCTAAATGCTAAGGATGCAAAGAAAGGACCAAAAAAATCCCCCACACTCAATGAGTATCCATTCTGATGGGAGAGACAACATGTAAATAACTAGGTGTATACGAGATATAGTCAGCGTATATGAAAAATAATCTGAAAGGGAAGATATTAGCAACTAGGAGGGACCAACTTGGAAAGTTGTCCTTAAGAAGGTCACACTTGAGTATTAAAGAAAGTTAAGAAGCAGAAGCAAGGAGAAATGAAGAGAAGAGAGAAAAAGAGAGGAGAGGAGGGAAGAAGAAGGGAGAGAAGGAGGGAAGAAGAGAGGAGAGGAGGGAGAAAAGAAGAGGGAAGAGGAGAGGACAAGAGAGATTTCAGGCATAGTGAACAGCCATTGCAAAGGCACAGAGTTAAGAGATGGAATGCCATGCTAAAGGGAATTACAAGTAATGCAATCTATCTAGATGTCTAGTGTAGGGAATAAAGTCTAAGAAGATGGGAACAGTAGTGAAAGACCAAGTAACAAAAAGCTTTCAAAACCCAAGAGATGGTTTTCTACCAGTCTTTGGAAATAATCAGACTGCAATAAATACATTGATCTGAAATTATTTTGAGAATATAATTTGACAATTATTTCAATACAAAGTAGTATGAGTTTTCTCCTTGTGAATTCAGATAGAATGATGAGCTGATTGGGTAAAAAGCTGATTTCTACTCTTGTGGTTCTGAAGGTGACCGCAGGGCTTGGAAGTGACACCATTTGTTGTATGTCAAGCAAAAAAGTTATTTTTTCAAAGTTCAATTTTTAACGAAATTAGAGATTGATGTTTTAAGGTTCAACATCAAAGCAACTTGTAATATTTACCCTTCCTTTCCTATTTTTTAATGTATGTGGACAGGCCCAGTTGTGTATAGAGTATGGGCTAACAGTGTCAGAATACCCTGTGGGAGCAGACTCATAAGTTCTTCCTCTTCTACCCCTAAGAAGAATAATCTCAGGTGATGAGGATCACCCCAGAGTAAAGGTCAGCATGTCCTCTGGGTATACTTGTACACTGGGCCTACACCTTGTGCAAAACTGAAAGAAGACAAGTATGTGGATACCAGCATTGCTGTCCTGAATTTCTAGGTTGATAATCAGTTCTCATCCCTATTTAATTTGTCATTCCACTAAGAGCTAGTTCACAACTTTCTTATTCTACAAATTGAATTCAAGAATATTCCCTGCTTATCTGGCTTATGGAATTTTTCCATTGCTCTTACATCATCATAAGGTCATATCTGCAGTGACTATTCATTAAGAATCATTTTAAAATTTGCTTTTTCTTTTCATTTTTAACTTGTCAGACTTTTTAATGAATGAAGAAATTTGCTCAAAATTACTTATAATGAGTTTTAAAATTTAAATTACCATGAGATTTCAAGAAAAATTTCGCTAAGCATAAGAAACTGAATTTTTCTGAATGGAAAAACATAATCAACAGGGTGTTTTCAGAGATCTGGTCTGCAATCTATCTTATATGACATTTTCATGATCTGGTCTGTTATGACTCTTGTTTAATAATTTCATGATTTTAATGATTCATAAAAAGGAGTATGCAGCAAAATCTCCCAGTCAAGATTTTCTGTGTAGCAAATGCCCGGATTGTGGAGACAACAACCTATAGGAGACAACTAGATGGCATAGTGGATAGAGTGCTAAATCTGAGTTCAATCCCCACCTCAAACATTTACTAGCTGTGTGATCCTGTAACCATTCTCAGCCTCAGGTTTTTCATCTAAAAAATGAGAGTAATAGTCCTACCTAATGGGGTTGTTCTGTGGATCAAATGAGATGATATATGCAAAGTGCTTTGCAAAGCATTATATACATGACTTCTATTTTACATATATATAATGTTCCCCCAATTACATGTTAAAATAATTTTTTTTAACATTTGGGATTTTTTTAAGTTTTGACTTCCAAATTCTAGCCTGCCCTCCCTTCCTCCTTCCCCTCCCCCCTCCTTGAGATGATAAACAATCAGATATAGGTTATACATGTGCAATCATGTAAAACATTTCCATGTTAGTAATTTTGTACAAAAAGACTCAAAAAAAGAAAAAAATGAAAGAAAGTGAAAAATAGCATACTTCAGTCTGTATTAAATCAATATCAGTTCTTTTTCTGGAGGTGGACAGTGTGCTTCATCATAAGTCCTTTGGGATTATTTTGGATCATTGCATTGCTGAGAATGGCTAAGTCATTCACAGTTCTTCATCTTACAATATTGCTGTTACTGTGTACACCATTCTCCTGGTTCTACTCACTTCACTTTGCATCAGTTCATGTAAGTCTTTCCAGGTTTTTCTAAAATCATCCCGCTTGCATGACAACTATTATTTTAAAAGAAGATCTTATTTGTATATGGGAGAAACGTTATATGTTTTATTATGGGAAAGTATATGATAAATACATGTAGAAGAAAAGTGAAAAAAAATGGGCTCCAAGTTTAGAATTTATACACAGGCCAAGGATATAGGAATCATTATGGACCAATTTGTGAATACCCTTGGCCAAATGTGCTACATAAGCCAAAAAGGCAAAACCAAAACAAAAGCACTGGGTATCACTTTGAAGGACACCAGAAACAAACAAAACTTTTATTCTACCTTTGAACAAAGCAATGACATATCCGCTCCAGAGATACTGCTGTACTGGTTGCTTTATCTCAAGAAAGTAATATCTTTGGAAGTAGAGTCAAAGGATATGGGTTTGAATCCCAATTTCGACACTTATTACTGTTTACCTGAAACCAGTGGCTTCCTCTCTATAAGTCTTAGTTTCACCATCTATAAAATGGAGCGATTAGATGACATGCCCTCTAAGATTCCTTCCGTGATCCTAACAGAGCTATAAAGTGGCATGTAAAATAATTCTAGGTATGGAGAGTCTTTCATAGAAAAACTAGATAGAAAAACATAGAATTAAACTAGGAAAACAAAGGGTGAGGAGAGGCAGGGCTAGAGTTTATGAAATCATGAGAGTAAAATATTGCTTCAATTGTTTCGCTAGTCCTACTGTCTCTAACCTGTCCAGTGCCCCAGCCGTCCCACACAATCCTGCCATATTAGTCTTCCTGAAGTAGAGCTCTGATCATGCCATTCCCTTACTCAAAAAACTTTCAACTGTCCTCTAAATTAAGTACAAACTTTTCATCCTACTTCTCATATTTCAATACCACCACCCCAACACAATCCTTTGGACAAGATGAGGTAGGTACCTGTTGTTTTACATTTTGTGGTTGTTCATTCATTTCAGTTGTGTCCAACTCTTTATGACTCCATTTGAGGTTTTCTTAGCAAAGATACTGGAGTGGTTTGTCGTTTCCTTCTCCAGATTTTACATTTTACATTTTACAGATAAGAAACTGAGGCAAACACGTTAAGGAACTTGCCAAGGGTAACACAGCTAGTAAGTATCTGAGGTTGAATTTGAACTCATCTTTTGTTTTACACTTAACAGATCTTAAAATCATGTTTGAGAAAAGTAACTTTCAATGAAAACAATCCATTCTATTTCCCATTGCTATGATAGCATCATTGTTTTAAGCATATTTCTCACTTTTATTTGAATCAGCGTATGTAGATTTTTCCAGGTAGATTATCAGATTTTTCATATGTTAACATAACTCTTTAGTATTTCTCTTGTCACCCTATTTATCATTCCTTCCCATAGCCACACCTCTAATTCAGACCCTTATTTCTTCATGCCTAAATTATTACAGCAGGCTTCTTAACAGCTACCCTAGCCTTTAGCCTCCTCTCCTAGAGAAAGCACCATCACTTCAAGGTAAGACTGACACTGCCAGCTTAGTCTTCCTGATGTATATCTATCGATTCCATCCTTTTCCATCAGTCTCTTGTTAAAAATCATTCAATGGCTTCCCATTGTCCATCAGCTGAATGCCAAATGTCTTAACCTAGCATTCAAATGTCTCCACAAAGTTGGCTCAATCCTAGATATTTGGTCTTATCCTCTATGTTTAAACCCAGATGGATTGCTAACATCTCCATAATCAAAGCCACTCCTTATCTACCCTCACATCTTTGGTGAAGCTGTGTCCTATTCCTGAAATTCCTTCCCTTCCCTTCCCTCCCATTTCAACCCCATTTCTACCTGTTGTTTTCCTACTTGACCACACTTCAAAGCTTAGCTCAGATGACACTTGTTCCATAAATACTTCAGTAATAGTCCCCTCACCCAACTCTGAAGCTGGAAGTTATATCTTCTTCCTCTGGCCTCATAAGAACTTTAAACTTCATATTCAAATATCATATTCTAACTTATATTAAACTTATCTTATACTCCTCTTACCTCCACTTATTAGATTGTAAACTCCCTGAGGACAAGGATCAGTCTTATTTCCTTCGTATCTCCTCTAGCACTTGGCACAATGCATCACACAAAATGAGTGCTTATTAAAAGTTTATTGAATGAATATATGAATGATGACATGAACAATCATCTTTTAAACATTATGATCATTATAATTTATTGGATCAATTTCAGTAAGGTTAATACATATTTTTAATGATTTCCTCTTTGTGGTAGAAGAAAATGTGCATTTCCTGGAATTCTGGTGGAAGTATATTTTTCTTCCAGTGATTAGACATGGTTATGTCCTAGAAAAGTAGTTGACAATATTCCTACTTTGCTGAAAATTAATGTTAGGGTTGTGGCAAAGTTTTCTTTTTATGTTATTATTGAATTCCTAATTACCCCCAAAAGACATTTATGCTATTATCCCAGCACAAACAGCCCCTTTGTTAGAATTCTTCACATCATTGCTGTAAAGAATTATTCTGTCTCACTCTCCCTCCCACAGGATGAGCAATTAAAGCTACTTTAGAAGTAATAAGTAGATAGATAAAGGTCGCATGTTTTCCTATTGTATGATAACCATATGTTTAGACCTCTGATATTTAAAGACTACAGAAACCCATCACTGCCAGTTTAAGTGCTTGAGATATATACATTAGGAATAATACTTTCACCTGACCTTGAACAAATTTACCAATAAAGAAAAGTATGAGGCCTGTGTTCTGCCTAATAAAGAAGATAAAGCTTAGGCTGTTCTAAAAATAGCATTCAGAGTGAACATCTTGGAATAAAAGTTGACCATGGTCCTCAGTAGTCTTCTGGTTTAGAGTATGGGACCACTAAAATCTTCATAAATATCTGAGGGACACAAATCCTGTGCCAAAGAGGTAAATGACTCCATCCTTTTTTTAAGTTATACCTTCCCCAAAATAGAAGGTACCTGCTTAGATAGCACAGAATCTCAAAATGGAAAGGGGTTGCAAAGGTCATCAGGTCCAATCCACATCTCAGAATCATCCTCCAATCTCTCCTGCTTTTTTTCCTCCAGTTTCTAAGAATATCCCTTTACCCAGCCCTACCCCTCTTCTTATGTCATTGATGACATTGGTCATACTCTGCCTTCCCACTGTCATCTTCATTCTCTCCTTATGTACAAGCTCCTTTCTCACAAACTGCAAATATATCTTTAATATCCTTACAAAGCTTCATCTTATCATGCCACCCACCTTCTCCAGTTACCCCATATCACTCCTGTTGTGTCCAATTCTTCCTATTCTTACAGCCCTCACCCTAGCTCAGCCTCTTATCATCTCTTACTTGGAATACTGTAGTAGCCTCCTAACTGATTTCTCTACTTTTAGTTTGTCCTCTCTCTAATGCATCTTGTATACAGTTTACAAAATAATCTTCCTGAGCACAGCTCTGACCTGGTCATTTCCCTTCTCAAGAATCTTCAGTGACTCACTATTACCTCTATATTAAAACTTAAACTTCTCAGCATGGATTTTTAAAATCCCGAGGAGAGACCCATTCCTTCACGCAATGTTGGTCTAGGTGATGTTATTCAAGCTTGGCATTCCATTGCATGCTCCATTGCATCATTGCAAAGGCTTCCCTCCATGTCTGGAATGCATTCCTTCCTCACCTCTCTCTTAAAATCCTAAACAGCTTTCAAGAAATAGCTTAGATACAACCTCCCATGGGAATCCTTTCCTTATTCCCCTTGTAGTTTCTTCTTTGTATTTACTTATTAATATATTTATCTTATTTTTCTTTATGTCCCATAAGAAAATATAAGTTCATTGAGGGAAGGAACTGTTTTTTACCTCAGCTCCTACTACACTAACTCACACATAGTAGGTATATAATAAATGCATGTTGGTTCTACTTAACAGGAATCCCCTCTGTTGCAAACCCAACAAGGGCTTATCTGACCTCCCTTTAAAACAGGGGTTCTTAGTCTGGAGTCCACAGACAACAAGGGGTCATCCATGAATAGATTTAAAGGTGTCTATGAGCTTGGGTGGGAAAAATTATGTTTATTTTCACTAACTTTTGGTTCCCTTGGTCACAATGTGTATTTTATTTTATGCATTTAAAAACATTCTGAGAACAATCCTATCTCTACAAGAAGCCTTTTTGGGGTGACCCTTAATGCTAATACTTTCCCTTTAAGATTATCTCCACTTTATCCTGCATACATCTTGTTTATACATAGTTGTTTACATGTTGTCTCTCCCATTAGACTGTGAGCTTTTTGAAGGCAGGGACTGTTTTTGTGTTTCTTTGTATCCCTAGTGCTTAGTAGTGCAGTGCCTGGAACACAATAGATGCTTAATACATTTTTGTTGACCTAACATGTAGTTCATAGGCTTCACTGCCATCAACAAGCATTTATTTATTAAGCATCCCCTATGTGGTAGGCACTGTGCCAGCCTACAAAGGGATCCATGAAACAAAAAACAAACAAATATATAAATAAATGAATAGATAGACTAATAAATAAAATAGATAGAAGATGAGAGTCCCTACTTTAAAGACCTCAAAGGAGTCTTTTAGACAGTTCTAATTATTAGGAAGTTGTTCCTTACACCAAACTTAAGTCTGCTCTCTGCACTTTTGCACCCCTGGCTTCCAGTTCTTTCTTCTGGGGACAAGCAGAGCAGGTCTAATCCTTCCCCATGAACAGCCCTATAACCCTTTGAGAATGGTGGAAGACAACAAGGTATACTGCTCCTCAAATCAGACAGGCAAAGGCACATGAATTTGTAATAACCCCCAGTAGTTGCTCATGGATACCACTGTCATCAACAAAATTACACATTTGTAACAAGCAAAGCACAACACATGGGCATCTTTCTAAAACACAGCTGCTAAGAGAGTCCCATAGAGGCAGCAGTTTTGTAGGCTAAAATAACATGAGAACATGAGTTCCAAGTTGTTAAAATCCAACTGGTAGATTTATTATTTTTAAGCTGTCAGGGAAGGGATAGGTAATCATTTCCAATATGATCTTGTATTAGAATTTCTTCCCAGTAGAAAGAGACTTATTAAGATATGAGCTGGATGTACAATATGAATCCAAATTCATGTCCTATGCCTCTTACTATGCAAATAATTCAGAAAATTTTTTCAGTGGAAAAAAATAGAATTCTAAGGGTTATCTGCCTCGTACACTCAAAAGAGTTCAAAGCAATCCGAGACCCTCACTGCTGGGTGGCCTGGACCTGGAGTTAGAAGATCTGGGTTCAAATGCTGCCTCACATATTTCCTAGCTATGTGGTCATGGGGCCACGAATTTCTCTTTGGTAAAATGGCATGCTACTTTCTATATTATCCTACCTTCTAGGGTAGGAAAAATATTTTGTAAACATGGAAGTCGTATAGAAATAATGTTTATGTTTTTATCCACCTTACCTAATCTATCTTGATGATTTTTCATTCCTGCTGCTATAACATTAGCTTTTTGTATTTAAAAACTTCTAATTGTATCAGAAAGCTTAATATGGACTTTGAGGAGAACAATGCTTCTTAAAAATGATTTCATGAATATTTTTTTTACATTTCAACCTAAAAAGTAGAAGGTTCTCAACCCTTCTTGTGTACTCCCCAACCCTTTCCACCAGAATAAGCTGAATATTACCATTGGGGATGTTCTGATTGTGGTCTGTCTATTGGAGTGTAATGGTATAAGTGCTATCTGCTTGGGTCCCCATTAGAAATAGGCTGTGCTTCTCAACAGGCAATCACAGCAAGGGAAATTTTAAATAAATAATTGAATGAATAAAGAGCCAAGTTATTTTTAAATAAGAAACTTACAGATCATTAGATGATATTGCAGATGGCAGAAATTTGAGGAGGAATGTGACAGAGAACAAAGGAAGGAAATGCCTCCCAAATAGCTTCCTTAGGAAGCATAGCACATTGTGCACAATAGAGGCTCATTAGAAAAAAAAAGTTGCATGTGGAAGATCATCAGAAAGATGAGAACATCCTAAGCTTCCATCTGACAAGTGAAAGTCAAATGGTGTAGGCTGCTCTCATTTTTAAAAATATCCATCTAACAAGGATTTATTTAACATTTTAAGGGGAATATTGCTAGTTTCTCCATACTACAATAATTTTGAGTGCTTTCTTGTGTCTATTGCTACAGTTGCCCTTTATAGGGCCAGATGCTCCCAGGATTCCATGGGATAGAGAAAAACTCTAATGATTCAATTGGAATAATAACGGCTCACAGTAAATTAGTGCCTTGCTCTTTTTCAAATACTTCACTCACAACAACCCTAAGAAATCATCACATTCAGGCATGATTTTCTTCCATTTTAGAGATGGAATAGTACAGAGCTTAAGTGATTGTTAATAAGTGCTGAATCTGGGACTCAAATCCAAGTCTTATGTCTCACTTTTACAAGGTTTTCCCCACTATATAATGCTGCCTTTCATTATTTTCTGTAGTTGCAAAATTCATCTACTGAATGTGAAGTAGAAGCATAGTGATAAGATATTATGTCAGTTCATTTTGTGTGGAAGCAGCTATAAAAGATGAGAAAAATACACCAGTTTCAAAATACCTTCTTTCTGATCTCTTTTCCCTCTTCAACTGAGAGATAAATTTTAGTGATATATTCTTAGCACAGTATATTTTGGTTGTCTCACAGAGAGGATGGAAGGTGATATAGTCAGAGTAAGGAAGAACCATTTCTATCTCTTCCTACCTTTGTGACTTTAGGTATCATATAACCTTTCTGGATCTCAGTTTCCTTATCTGTAAAATGCAGGACCTAGAAAACATAACCTTTAAAGCCACTTCCAGCTCTAAATCTATGATCCTAATTCTTATTTACATTTACCCAACATGGAGTCTCTTTAGTTTTTCTCAAAGTCATATTTCCACAAATTCCCTACAGGAGAAGGAATGTTGGGTTACAAACTCTTGGGATGTACTGGTAACAAGACAAGTTGCCGATTGGTTCAGAAGACATACTTGTAGCACTGATGGGAATCTCAGGGCTAAGGATTACAAAGTCCATGGCTGTCAACTCTTAGTGCTGTCATAGATCAGTCTACAAATTGTAGTAAATCTGTTACTAATAAATCTATTGGGGAATAAATAATACATAATTTTTTGAAGTTTCTGAACACTCTAAAAGATCATGTCAGACTCTCATTCATTGGCCTATGGTGGTTCAGAAAAGAGTCAAGATTAAACCTTGCCTCTGAAGAAACCTATTGTGTTCACTAGCTGTGAATGTAGCCTGAGCCTTTAGATTCCAGACAGACAAAACAGAGAACTCTGGGTTCCTCTTACTGTCTGTCCTTCAGAATGGGATAGTCATTAGAGCAGCTGGGGCATTAAGAGCTTCATTGGCTCACTTGCTGCTCTTAAATCCAGCCTTTAATCTTATTTTTGTGTGTTTTTATATAAATCAGACCCTTGCAGCTTAACAATAGAACTTAATTAGCCACTGGGAGCTTTAGATTAAGGCCTTCTTAGGGAGTAGCAGTGCCTTAGGTTTTCTGGGAGCTAGCCACGGTTTTGCAGGCCCTGATTTCTATGTGTGCTCCCCTGAGCATATTTCTATTTACTCCTCCTCCTTCTTGTGTTCCAACTCTCCTTTCTCTCTGTGGTGTCTCTTTGCCTAAATGCAAGCCAATTAAGTAAAACATACTAATACAACACCCTTCTGAAATGAACATGAAGAAAGGGAATTGCATAGCCACCGACAGGATAATAGGAGAGAGGGAAAAGCCTGCTAACATTTGAAAGAGCTCCCTACTCATAAAGATACTTCCTTCCATGCTTACTATTTATATAGTAAAGCAAGAGGGATCTTTTTATATCAGAGCATCTCTCTGCCAAGTCCCTTCTGCCCTTTGTTTTGTGAAGTCTCAATGATATATGGGTACCTATGTGAATATTTCTATGGTTATTGATATGAAAACATACTTGTGTACATGTTGTAACAGATGGTCCAGGACACCTGGATGTAATAACATTAAGGTTAAAAAAAATGTCCTTGATCTTGCTTTTTCTTCCCCCCCATCCCTCTAACCAGTATCATTTCACTTAACTAAAAAAGATCACTTTTTTAAAAAAATAAGTAATCACAAAGAATTTTTGGTAATGAAATGCTGACTCCCACTCTTAGGAAAACAGACCTTGGAAAATTATATTTGAAGTCAAGATTAGAGGATGAAAAGGAACAGGAACCAGTTTTCTATTCCCACTGGGCTAATTAAGTTCTCCAACATGTTCCTCTTTAACACTATGCAAAAAGAGATGATAGGCTCAAGGTAATTCGAAGTTGCCCTTGATTGTAAACTCTTAGCATGAACAAACCCACAAGAACTTGTGAGATTTTATCTTCTCCTAGAGCAGAATTCTTCACCTTTTTTGTGTATCATGCACCTTTTGGAAGTCTAGTGAATTTTATGGATCTTTTCTCAGAATATTTTTAAATGCCTAAATGCAAAGAATGACAAAGAAATCAACAATATTCAAATAAAGTTTTATGTCTATATATGGATCTATATACAAATATAAACATCTGTGTATATCTATATACATGTGTGTTTGTGTGTGTGTGTGTACACACAATTTCATGGACCCCAGGTTAAGGGCCTTTAGCTATTGCAAATGCAAGTGAGTTCATCAAAATTTCATTTTTATAATGTACCATCAGGTGATCAAAGCTCAGATATGAGACTGCTTTTCACCGGCACAGGCTCCTCTTGTAAATAAAGCCCTGCTTTATATAGGTGTACAGCAGCCTGAGCAGTCAACATCAGACAGCCATGGAGTCTGGGTAAAAGAAAATGAATGGGTTAGGAGGATGAATCTTTGGACCACAGCTACAATTCTAATGTCCATACCAACCTTAAAAGTTAGTCTTCTGCTCAGTCACTTTGTCTCAGCCAAAAAGCTTCTCAACAGAATCCATGCATAATGTGGCAGGTAGACAGATGGCAAACAGCAGGTGAGTTTGGACTCACTACAAAATGAGGTCTTTACTAGTACTGCCATGATCTCAAAGACATGATACATCCAAAGGACTTAAGAAAGGCATTTGAATGATAAGCCAGATAAAGAAATGATGAAACTAGAGATTAGACCTTCACATTAGATTTCCATATTCCCTATAATGGAATATAATTGTGGTATAGGAAATGACAAATTTGATGGATACACAGAAGCATGGAAAGATGGCATGGACTGATGAAAGGAAAGTAACAAGAAAAAAATATGCAATTCAAAAAATGTAAATTGAAAGAACAATCTCAAAACAATTGAAAATGAATATTGTAAAATTACAAAGCTTATTCTTGGTCTCAAAGAAGAGATATGAGAAGGTACCTCTCTCCACTTCTATGCAGTGGAGGTGATGATATTGGTTTCAAAAGACAGAATATAGCATATAAAAACAAGGAACTTTTTTTCCAAGTGTTTACAAGTGTTGCTGATTTTTTCTCTTCCTCTTTTTAAAAAAATATTTCTATTACAAAGGATGCCTCTCTGGGAGGAGGGGAAGAGTATAGGGAGAAATCTAGGTGATATAAAAACCAAAAATATCAATAAATTTTGTTTTTAAAAAAGAATTATATGTTATTTTGATGCATATGCTCCAATGTTCTGTGGCTAAGCACTAATGTCACCAGAATCTAGAGAGATCTGATTGTACTCAGTTTCATGCTCCAATGACATATTGTGCTAGCCTTAATTCACTTGATCACCCTGCAGCCTTTTTACTAAATACTTTGTCTAAGATGTCTCTAGGGTATGACATATGAGATAACATAGATGAAGGACTTTATAAATCTTAAAATGCCATATAAATTCTAGATGCTGTCAGCAGTGGCAGTATTCCAGACACCATGTGTTTTGGGGGGGTATCCCTGTTAGACACAGAATAACAATAGTGAGTGAATGATGCAACTATGTCATGCTAGAGACCTTCACATCCATATTCAGAACTCACATAAATGAATCACATGTAATCAGCTAGCACCAATTAGCTGGCAATCTTCCCCCCTTAACCCCACAGCCACCATCCCATAGGCTTCATGTTGCCTTTTTATGATGTCCTTTTCCCATAAATCCCATCTTGCTATTGATTTTTAACTGTATTAAAATGACTGGAGTCAGGGGTGGAGAGGAGAGAGGGAATTGTATGTAATACAATCCTACACTTATAGCTCCATTGTGGGTGATCATGATTTGAAAAACACTGTTAGGTGCTGAAGGAGTTTTAAGTTATGGAGCAGGCATCCAATCCAATCAAACATGCATTTATTAAACACCTACTATATTCAAGGCACTATGATAAAGGAAATGAAAAGCAGTCTCTTTCCTCAAGAAGCTCACATTTTTACTGTCTGCAGCAATATATAAACATGTGCGTATGCATATACAGAAGCACATGATATTGAAGATGAAAGAACACACACTAGCAATTAGAGGAATCAGGAAGGGCTTCTCCCCAAGAATTGTTTCGAATCTGACATTAGTAGGAAGTTAGGAATTTTAAGAGGGAGAGGGGAGGAAAGAGTGTATTCCTGGCAGTGGTTCTAGCCTGTACAAAGGCAAGAAAGTAGACTGCTAAGTTTAAGAAACAGAAAGCAGGCCATTTTAGGTGGAAGGTAGAGTATGTGAAGGAAAGTAATGGATAGGAAGGTTGATAAGGTAGGTCAGAGCCAGGTTGTGAAAGAATTTCAATGGAAAACTGAAGACTTTGTATTTTATCTTAGAGGCAAGAGAGAGCTGCTAAAAATACATTAGAAAAACTATTTTGGCTTATGTGGAGACTAGATCGGGGGTGGGGAAACTGAGGCCTCAGGTTCCCTACCCCTGGACTACATTAAGTGTGGGAGACCCTACAAGCAAGGTTCTGTTTCTTTAAAAAAAAATCATAATCTGAATGAGGAGATAAGATAATTGTGAAATTTTAACATTTCACAACTTTTAAAATAGTATAACTATAAAGAACTTTAAAAAATAGGCAGACATGGGTTTGAATTCTGGCCTTACCACCTGCTTCTTTTCCTCTGCTTCTCTGGACTTCAGGATCCTCATTTGGAAAATGAGGAGGGGGAGTGGGCTAAATGGTCTCAAATGTCTTGTCTGGCTCCAAATCTATATACCTCACTAAGGAAGTAGTGGATTGAGGCTGGTTAGATCAGTTCTGAGGACCAAAATGAAAGAAAATTGCTGTCCAAGCTATTCTGCAATCAGGCTACATATTTGACTTCTCATACTTTGATCAATGTTGAGGGATTTTTTCCTCTTTCTTTCAATGTTTTGTGAGTATATGCCAACAATAGGAAAGCATTTAAGGAAGCTTTGATGGTCAGAAAGTTATGTGTAGGACACTGATCTTAGAAGAGAGTAGAAATAGTCACAGACCTTTTTTGTCTCCCTTTCAAAAACCCTTTGAAAGTTTCCCTGTCAAAGTCTTTGACTTTCCTCTGTGTGTAGCATTTTCTGCCCCTGTACACTTTCCCTTGGATAAACTTGGAACACAAGTTACATATTAACATCTGGGCACTGGAAAAAGTCTAATTTGGGTGTCTATTATACCTCTTCCTTCTTATTTCTCTCTGCTGGATTTAGAGTTATAACCCAGCTCTGCTCTGTAACCTTGGACATGTTAACTTCAACCTTCTGGACCTCTGTTCCTTCATCTGTAAAATAAAGTAATTAGAATAATATTATTTTAAGATGCTTGTCAGCCCAGGGAAAAAGGGGAAGGGTAGGAAAATGAAATGAAAGCATTTTAAAAACATTCAGGGCTAGTGAGAGGGAACACTACATTTTTATTAATTGTATCCTAGATTTAAAGATGGAAGGGTCGTTAGAAGCTATCTCGTTGATGTGTGAGTATTGTGGAGGGGAGCAATGGAAGAGACATTAGAAGGTGGAATAAATACAATTAAGTAATTGGATATGAAACGAATGTAGGAGCCGGGAAATGAGAATAGAGTCCGTGAATACTGGTTGCAGACTTGTGTGATTGGAATAATGTGTTTGTCCACAGCAGAAATAAGGAAGTTGGGAGAAGTATATTTAAAGCAAAAGCAGAGTTTTAGATGCTTTGGGACGTCTAAGTAGAGATGTCAAACAGGAAGTTGCAGATGCAAGACTGTTGCTCAGGACAGAGATGAGAGGTTTTATATTTGAACATAAATTTATTTTAAAGAAAAATGCAGGGTTGCATCTACCTTACTTATCATCTTACTCATTCAAGGCCTTAGGGAGTGGAAGAAAAAAGAAAATGATAGAATAAGCAGTTCTACTCAAATACTGGTTTCATTCAGCTCTTTTCCTCTCTGACACAGGAAATGTTTGCCCTGCTTTCCCTGTTACTGGTTTGGAGAGAGAAGAATGGCCTGTTAGTGTTTTCTTCTTTAAAGTGGAATTCTGGATCTCACTGAAGATGAGGGGAGTTGTGAGATGGATGTCCTCTTTTTGGCTAAAGTTTATCTTCCCTCCAGCATAAGGCTGATGACAGATTTTTAAGCTAATTCTTTTCTTTTTCTGGAAAGAAATTAATGTTATTTGAAATTGAAATTGAAAACAATAGGTATTGGTGTGGCTTTTTTTAAATAGCTAAAAAAAGTGAAAGGACTGTCTTTCGTCTTTGTTATAAATATAGATCCCTTTACATTAAATTGAATTCTTTAGAGTAAGATGCATTTTAGCCAAAAAAAGGTCATCATCATGCTAGGCAGCCTTGCAAATACACTTTTTTCTTTTTTAAGTTTTGTTTATATTTGTTGTGCTTTACATAGCAGTTGTTACCTTCATAAAACTTCCCTACTTTCAACATTCCATTGTAACAAAGCGTCAGCAAAATCAACTATCTAGAGGAGGAAACTGAGTTTCATTAGCTCTTTTCAGGAATCAAGATTGGTCCCTGCAGTGAGTCTCATTTGGGATGCCTTTTAGTGTTATTTTCATTTCTCTCTTGGCAGGTATTCTATCTTTTGTCCTCCTGCTTCTATTTACTTTCCTGTAACTTCCCAGGTGTGTAGATTTTCATGGGATTGTGTATGTCATTGCCTTTGGCATAGTATTTGAATGGATGTTAGCCTGGATGGTGGGAAAGTGAGTAGCAGTCAAAAAGGTTTTTTTGGGATTTTGCAAATTTTGACAACTGATAAAAAAGTTACAGACCTAAAGGTTTTTGTCTTTCCCATAAATCAGAGACAGAAGTATTGGTCCATGAAATAATCAAGTCCTTTAAAACTTGGCTAAATACCTACTATGTATACTCAATAAGTACTTTGGAAGAATACAGATAACTATACAACTGTCACTATCCTAAAGGAGTTTGTAATCTATTTGGGAAGAACCAGATAAAATAAATCAAGTCAATGCATATCCATTGAGCCCCTATTGTGTATATGGTGCTCTGCTAGGTGGTTTCACATATATCATACCTCTTCATAAGCTGTTTATGGGGGGGGTAAATTATCAAATATTCATCACAAACCCAATGATCTCCAGCAAACATAGGAGATACTATTTTTTTCTGTTTCCTAAATAATAGTTCACATTTTATAGTATTTTAAGGTCTATGAAGTATTTTCCTCACAACTGCCCTGGAGAGTAAGTAATAAAAGTATCATCTTCCCATTTTATAGGTGAGGAAACTAGGACTCAGAGAGTTGCTTAAGACCACACAAGTAGCAAGTTATAGAATGGATATTTGATCCTGGGTACTCTGATTTCTAGTTCCAATTTGCTTTCCAATTACTAAGCATACCATGGAGAGTGGATGAAAAACGAGATTAGCGTAAGGCTAGATTTTCGAGAATGGAATGGAGGCCATTGAAAGGTGATGATTTAATTTAATTTAATTTGTATTATTATTTTTAGCAGTGATATGATCAGTGCATTATTTTAGAAAGATCAATCTGGCCCTGGTGTGCAGCTTGCCTGGAGCATCTTTGGGCCATTGACTAATGTTAGTTTTCAAAGCTGCATCTCATTTATTTTATTAACGCATAAGCACTAATGCTTACGCTTAATATAAAAATTGGAAACAAGACAGCAGATGGCTTTCTGTCAGGTAAGTAGTGCTAAATTTCCTCTGAACTCCTAGCTTTCCGAAGGTGGCCCCAGACTTGTCCTGGTTTTTAAGTAGATGAAGGCTGAGCTGTTTAAGAGAATGCAGAGTTACTGGCACCTGGACGCTTCCTGTCTGCTGCCACATGTTCACGGAGTGGCAGTGCCAATTTCTGCATTAACAATTTATTTTGCTCCTAGTTATGAAACCAAAGAGAGCCAGCAAGTGTTAAGAGGGAAGATGCTGTGTTGGCTTATCCATGGTTTCTTTAACCTGTGGCTTTTTTCACACACTGGGTATTTCTTTCAAACTTTTTCCCAAAAGTTTATCTGGACGTATTTTAAGCAGGTGATAGAAATTTTAGCATGCTTAATTCATTCCTGCTTCTTTCTTCTTTCCATTTTAAATCCTAAATATTATTATAAATTATAATGTAATTATTGGATATCATTCTGAAATGTAACTCACATATTTAAATGTTCTCACAAATCTGTAATATAGATGGTATAAATCATTGGTCTCAGGATCAAATAAAAATGTGTTTCTCACAACAAATCTATAATGTAGGTGGTGTAATTCATTGATGTCAAACTCAGATAGAAAAAAGTCCCTTGCATAATGACTTGTAAAACCATAAATTAACATTATCTATGTCATATTGTATTTTTTTGTTTATTTTGTTAAAAATTTGTCAGTTATATTTTCATCTACTTTGGGCTATGCTTCATATACTGTGGGCCAACTTGCAGCTATAGGCTGAGAAATTGATGCCTTTGGTGTAATTAATACTCACTTTATGGATGAGAAAACTGATAGTAGGAGAAAGTATGAGCCTTTCTCAGAGCTCAGAATTTAGAGCCATAAGACACGTATTCAAATACTGGCTCTGATAATTACCTCCTTGGTCCCTTTGGCAAATCGTGTCAAGTCTCTGGACCTCAGTTTCCTCAGAATTAGGGTTATTTCCTCAGAATGAGGGAGTTTAACCACATAATCTCTCAGAGTCTTCCTAGTTCTAAACTATCTAATTAAGAGCTAGCCAATATGGATTTCCTCCAGAAAAGGTAAGTAGAAAACTTCTGCTAAGTAAACTTAACTTAACAAGACTTCTAAACGGTCATTCCCCTAAACCTTCTCCTCTTATGAACTTCCACACGGCACTACCATCCCCCCAGTCAGCTCTCAATCTCATTGTCATCCTTGACTCCTCCCTGTTACTCACTTAACATATCCAATCAATTGCTAAATCTTGTGGCTTCTATCTTCAAAGCATTCCATATATATAATATATATGTATGTATGTCTATATGTATGTATATGTATGTGTGTATGTGTGTGTATCTATCTATATATCTATGTATCTATATATATAGATATATAGATAGATATATATACATATGTCCCCTTCTCTCCACTTACATAGCCCTCTCCCTAATTCCAGCCTTTATCACCTTTTGTCTGCACTATTACAATAGCTTTCTGATTGATCTCCCTGCCTCAGATCTCTCTCTCCTCTCCACCCAACTGCCAAGGTAATTTTTCTAAAGCATAGATCTGACCCTGTCACCCCCTCTCCCCTGCTCAAAGATCTCTAGTGAATGGTTCTTTATTACCTTCAGGATCCAGCATAAGTTCTTGTGGGCTTCTAAAGCTCATCACTACCTGGCTCTTTCCTAATTTTCTAATCTTCATATACTTCTTTCCCCTCTATACAGTCCTCACTGGCCTACTTAGAGTTCCTTCAATAAGATTCTCCCTTCATCTCCAGGCTTTTGCGCTGGAGTACTTAAACAATGTTTCTCACGCATCACTTTTGTTGCCCACTCTAACCAAGACCTCTTATCATCTAATTGGAGCTCCAGTAGGAATATTTATTTCATGGCTGCACTGGTTGGCCTCAACCAGAGCTACTTCCTTCAATCTTAGCAAGATGCCACCTCTTACATAGGCCCTTCATCAACCATAGTTATTGTTAGGGCTCACTCCCTCCTGAAATTAATTTGTGTTTATTAGTAAATACTTTATATTTACTTTTTTAGAATAGAAGTTTCTTGAGGGTAAACAAAGGACATTATTGTTTTAGTTTGGGTTGTTGTTGTTGTTTTGTCTTTGTATTTCCAGCTCCTCGCAGTAAGAATTTTGTAAATATTGTTGAAGGATACGTGATTTTGTATTCTAGCCATTATCCATTCAATTATTTTAAAAATATATTTCAAATCATTTTCTGCCAGAGACAGAATTCTTTTTAAAAGAAACATTGATTTTAAAAAGAGGCCTTATGAAAGAAAAAATGATTTGATCTGGTTTTATAGTAAAAAAAAAAAAAGCTTTAGTTCTCTACTTTTTTTTTTCTTGGCCACAAATGAGTAGTGGTAACAACTGCCTGGAATGAAAATGTCGTAGGGAGATGGAAGTCATTCAGTAACACGTTAGGGTAAATGAATGTGCACTGGCAGTCATCCTGAAGCTTCAAAGATTGGCTGGATAATGGATATTTTCCCAACAATATTAGTAATTCATTCCCCAGTAGCAAAAATGCTGTGATTATGGACATAAGCACGCTGAATCACAGGCCCTGTTCAAAATCTAGGAGAGTAGATTGATGGTAGTAGGGATGTCCTATAAAGGAACCTTTGTGAATCTGAGAGCTGCCTAAATGGAACAATGATTGCAATTAAATGATTAAAATTAGCTCTCAGAAGCAAAACCCAGAATTCCAGCCACTTAAAACATTTCAATTTGGAGGCCCCTGACCAAGGAATGTCCATGGTAAAACACATGTAAGAAAGCTTAACTCTGTAAACATGTTATGTGTGGTACCCAAATGCAGTGAGGGTTTATTCTGAAGGTCTCCTTTGTTAAAACAATGGGCTCTTTAACCCTGGTAGGGAGCCTTCTTGGGTTTAGGTCTCAAAGGTAGCTCTCCATGGGACCCATTCCTGTGCTATTGTCACATGAATTCTATATCCATAATTTGACAGTAGGAAGAGCTCTGGATTTGGAGTCAAAAGACCTGAGTTCAAATGATGGTTGTAGGATTTACTATCCCTTTGACCTAGGATAAGACATTTAACTCCTCTTAGGTTAAGGTTCTTGATGTATAGAAATGAAGGATTTTGGCTTAAAGATATCTAAATTTTATCAATTCTTCTTTAGGTATGCTTTTATAGTAGTTCTATAGTCAATCAAATAACAGAAAATCTATGCATATCTGTCTTATCTACATAAGCAATCTTAGAAACTAGAATGAGAGCGGAAGCCTTAGCATATACTTACCAGGTGAGAAGCTCCCTGTTGCATCTGGCTGAGTTTCAAAAAGCTCATCCCAAGTGTGGCCACCAGCTTGTGAGGTATTTTAGCTATAGCAACTCAACCATCTAGTAAGGCATCATTGGAGGAGGTACCTACTTCTATGAAATTACTCATCATTTCTAAGTTTAAAGAATGGAATTTATAACCAATTCAAGATCAGGTTTAAATGAGAGTAACTATACATGGATAAACAATTTTAAAAGAATATAATCTATTTTAACAACAATAAAAAACCTAGTAGAAGTCATTCTGGAGGTTTGAACACACAATATTGGAGGTGGAGAAGGAAGGGATGTGCTGGGAACCTTTTTTGGATTCTATGACATCCTCTAGGAATTGCTATCTATTTTCAGTAAATCTCTCAGATTGTTTGCTGACCATTTACCTTTTTGTTAGAGTTTAGATCAACTACCCTTTCATTTGAACTATTTTAATCCCTCTTAAGAAATGGGGTTTTGTTTGGGGTACTAAACTGAGACTTGAAACCCCAGTTGTCCAATATCTCTGTTTAGGCTTATTCAGTAAATTCCCTTGATTAGAATGTAAACAAATGCTAAAGCTTTTATAATTGGAGATCCTTTTTAATCTCTAGCTAACACATAAAGAACTTTTTTAAAGTTGGAGAAAGAGTAGAAAATTTCAGGGATATATATGTGTGTATACATATATATGTATGTATGTATATATATATATATATATAAATTAGATGATGATGTTTCTATTTTATTTCTATTATTTGTTCTACTTTGATCAGTTTTACCAGCTGCAATGAATGTGTGTACACAACACATCTACATTTACCAAGACACAAAGATGAATTTCAGCATAAAGAAACAGCAAACATTGACTTAATGTAGAATTGAAGGAATGAATGAATAAATGATTGATACAAACATTTATTTAGCACTTTTATTGCATGGCAGGTACCATGCTAAGTGCTGGTAATACAAATAAAAGAAACTGAGACAGCCCCTGACCTAAAGGAGCTTACATTCAAATAGAGGAAAATGGCATGTATAGGGAAATGTGAAAAGATAGAAGAAATGATTTATTATAGTTACTTTTCCTTGCAGTTATTCATTTAACAAATATTTATTGAAGATCTACTTGAGCAAGTCACTGTGCTAAGTAGGTAAGGGAAATGCAAAAATGTGATAGCATTTTTACTCTGCAAACATCCAATACAGAACACTATCACACAGCTATAAAATAGAATCAGACTTATAACAGGTCAAATCACACAGTCCTAGTTAGAAGGGGAATCAAGCAGTAGAATTTATTGAAAAAAAAAGTAACACCACTATCAGCCTAAATTGGAGAAGGGTATTACAACTGTCTTAACATCATCACTTTAAAGTGATGCCTTTGTATTGTACAGCAATTAGATAACTGAACAGTATTCTTAAGTTATCTATAAGAATACTGTTCATTTCTGTTTTCTCCCCCTAAAGATATATTAATTTAACCAATGGTAGCTTCTGAGTTACAATAACCCAGAAAATTTTGAACAGTATTTCTTTTTATAAATTTATTTGTGTCAGGTTGTAGCTGATTAAAACAGGGTTCTAAAATGAACCAAGTCCAGCAGCTAGGTGGCACAGTGAATAGAGCCTTGGAGTCAGGAGGACCTGAGTTGAAATCCAGCCTCAGATCCTTGGCACTTACTAGCTGTGTGACTTTGGGCAAGTCACTTAACCCCAATTGTCTCACCAAAAAAAAAAAAAAATCAGTGAAAAAAATGCAAAACAAAGTGGACTAACTGTACCAGATCTCAAACTGTTTTATAAAGTGATAATTATCAAAACAATTTGCTACTAGCTAAGAAATAGAGTGCTGGATCAGTGGAATAAGTTAGGTACAAATTACATTATAGTAAATGACCATAGTAGTCTAGTATATGATAAACCCAAAGGTCCAAGCTTTTGGAACAAAAACTCATTATTTGACAAAAACTGCTAGGAAAACTGGAAAACTGTGTGGCAGAAACTAGGTATAGACCAATATTTCACACCATATTCCAAGATAAGGTCAAAATGGGTACATGATGATACCATAAGCAAATTAAGAGAGCAAAACCAATGCAACCAAAATTATAAGAAAAGCAGAAAACTGGGAAGGTATTTTCCAACAAGTATCTCTGATAAAGGCCTCATTTCTCAAATATATAGGGAACTGATTCAAATTTATAAAAATATTAAGTCATTCCCCAATTAATAAATGGTCAAAGGATATGAAAGGCAGTTTTCAGACAAAGAAATCAAAGCTATCCAAAGTCATATAAAAATGCTCTAAATCATTGATCAGAGAAATGCAAATTAAAACAAGTCTGAGGTACCACCTCACCTATCAGAGTGGTTAATATGACAAAAAAGGAAAATGTTGGATGTTGGAAGGGAAGTGGAAAAACTGGGACACTAATGTACTGTTGGTGGAGTTGTGAACTGATCCAACCATTCTGGAGCACAATTTGGAACTGTGCCCAAAGGACTATAAAACTGTATATACTCTTTGATCTAGCCATGCCGCTGCTAGGTCTATATCCCAAAGACATCCAAAAAAAATGCAAAGGGAACTATTTTCACAAAAATATTTACAGCAGTCCTTTTTGTGGTTGCTAAGAATTAGAAATCAAAGAGATGCCCATCAATTGGAGAATGACTAAAGGAGTTGTGGCATATGATTGTAATCATAAGCAGGATTTCAGAAAAATCTGGACTTATGTGAACTGATGCATAGTGAAGTGAACAGAACCAGGAGAACATTGTACACAGTAACAGCAATATTGTTCAATGAAAAATTGTGAATGAATTAGCTATTCTCAGCAATACAATGATCCAAGACAATCCCAAAGGACTAATGATGAAGCATACTATCTGCCTCCAGAGAAAGAACTGATATTGATTGAATACAGACTGAAGCATGCTAATTTCACTTTCTTTCATTTTTTTCTTTCATTTGAGTCTTGTTGTAAAAATGACTAATATGGAAATGTTTTATGTATTCCACATGTATAATCTATATCTGATTGCGTACCATCTCAGGGACAAGAGAAGGAGAGATAACATTTGGAACTCAAAACTTTAAATAAAAATGTTCAAAAATTGGGGGAAAAAAACATTACTCTCAGAATGTCTTTCAAAACCGTAGATGTCTAATAGGTTTGGTTGTCTCCACTAATCCACAAAGCCAGAAAACTTAATTAGCTTGCTTTAAAATTCCACTGCATCTTGTGACTGGATAGAATCAATGCAGCCTGAGCTAGAGCCTCCATCCTGTAGCACTTATTTCATTCAATTAATTATTATATTAGGGAAAATGGTAGTTTTTTTGAAAGAAAGAGCTAGACCAGTCTGACCAGTCATCTGCTATTTATTGGATAGTATTATGTTTTTAAAAGTACATCCTCCTTGATATAATATTTCTAAAGCAAAAATCATAAGCACAAAGCTGAAAGGCATTGTCAACTGAGTAAGCAAGCTGTCACAGTGACATCCAAATAACATGTAATTAAACACATTATAGTGTTTGTTTCAGACAGCATGTTTCCTATTCATAGTATCCCATTTCTGTCTACAGTGTTTGAAAAGTACAACTTAGAGCATTATTGATGTATTCTACCATGGAAAAAAAGAAAAAAAATGGTAAAAATTGAATTAGGTATAACCTTTAGGCACAAGCCCAAAAACTAAGACAGAAAGAAGAGATATTCAGGACCATGGAACTAGAAGAAAAGATTATTTTGTCTTGATGTTCCAAAGGTGATACATAGCAGATATGGTTGGCATTGAAGATTAAAGTTGTTGAAGCTACAGAGAGAAAAATTCTGGTTGATATAGTAGAAAGAACACTGAATTTGGAGGCAGAAAAGTTGTGTTCAAATTCAGGCTGAGCCTTTTTACTAGCCTGTGACCTTGGACAAATAACTTCCCTTCCCTGGGCCTTTTGTTGTCATTGTACAGTTCTTTCAGGCATGTCCAACTCCTTAAGACTTCATTTGGGGTTTCCTTGTCAAAGATACTAGTGTTTTGCCATTTCCTTCTCCAGTTCGTTTTACAGATGAGGAGCTGAGGCAAACAGAGTGAAGTGACTTGCCCAGGGTCACACAGCTAGTAAGTGTCTAAGGCCAGATGTGAACTCATGAAGATGAGTCTTCCTGATTCCAAGCCCACCGTTCTATCCACTGTTCCACCTCACTGCCCCATTTCTCTGGGCCTTAGTTTCCTCATCTATAAAATAAGATGATCTGTGAGACTCCTTTCAACTCTTAACATCCTATGAGTTTATATTCACTCCCCAGAAGCACATGGGGGTGAAGAGAGGCTGAAAAGCAAGTTCTGAATAGACTGAGCTAACCCGGAGGAATAAGTAAAACAAACCAATGGGTTTGTGGAGATAATATAGCCAACTTCTACCATAATCACTGGGTTGGAGGTTCACATTAGACTTAATAATATGTGTTCAGGCTACTTCCAGAGCCTTTCTCAAATTGTGTAAGCTATCTGAACAAGGGAATAATACTCATGAGTCTTCTAAATCCTTAAAATGAAAGCATAACATAATCATAAGGCACAGATTATAATGAGGCCTGACAATTCTAATAGAGACCATGCTCACAGAATTCAATTCAATTCAACAAACATTTATTAAATACCTATTACATATAGAACCCTGGATACGCATTGGGAATATAAAGATAGATATGACATAGATTTTGCTTTTAAGTAGCTTATGACCTGATGGGGTGATAAAAAGGAGTATGTATTAAATGCAGAGGTGATGACCAGGTGAAATCCTCTAAGAAATTCAAGGACAGAGAGGCCACCTGATTTGGAGCAGGCTGGAAAATTTTAGGGAATTCTTCTTAAAGGAGTCTGATTTAAACCTCAAAAGAAGGGAAGAATTTCAGTAGAGGTGGAGAGGTAATCTATTGTAAGCATGACAGTGGAAGAGACAAAGGCATTGAGATAGTAAAGGGTAGGGCAAGAATTCAGGATGAAGAATAGTCTGGTTGGACTTGAACACAGAATACATGAAGAGGACTGCTATGAGATAAACCTAAGAAGATAGATTAGAGCCTGGAATGCTAGGATGGAGAGTTTGTGATTCTACCAAGCCCATTTAGTTTTAAAGTCAAACCTAACAATAAAGTTAAAATTCAGTCATTCTAGTTGTCAAGGATTGTGAATGAACTTTTGAACTTCCCAGCTAATTGTTCAGTATTATAAAGTTATCTTCTTGTAATGGTGAACAAATAATAAAAGCGTTAGTGCTTGACAAAAAAAAAAAAAGCTTGCTTCCCAAAACATCAAAGGGGAAGTTGGTGTTTTGTGCTAATTTCTTGACATAATCCAAAGGAGCGCTTCTGCTTTTTCAGCTAAGTGGTTGACTAATGGAGGCTTTTGAGTGGCAGTATGAAAAGAGAGGAAGTGAGCATAGCAACATCCAAGGTGTGCCTGCCCAAGGATGGCTTTGGCCTCAAGTACCTTACGTAACTTCATTTCATTAAGTTTTAGTCACATCTTCCAAATAAAAGAACCATCATTTTAAAACAGTCCCTATTTATTCCTTTTTGTGTGTGTGTGATTTCCCTGACGACATTTATTTTCTCTTGTTTTTCTCTTTCATTAAAATGCATTGTATATAAAATACTTAGAAGAAGTCATTAATGTTTTCTCATCGTTCTTTATAGAAACCCAGTTCATCTTATCGGTCCTTTAAGAAGAGGACATAACAGCCTTGCTTCTTTGCTATCAGCTTAACTTGGTAAGACCCTTTCTATTATGTGGTTATTGAGGGGCTCTGGGGTGGGGAAAATCTCATTACCGAATTGGCTTTCCTTATGAAAAAAAAAATTCTACTGACTGCTTCAGATAGAAATAGCTACATTTATGAACTGTAAAATACCAACACTCATGTTGGCTCACAGTGCACCAGAATTGCATTTAACAGTAAACAACTGGTTGAATTTAATATAGTAATAAGAATATGGAATACTGACTTCACATACTGGCACTGACTATTATCCAGCATTATCATAATTAATTCTTTGAAATATTTCTGAGGCACACAGCATTTATAACATTGTGAAAGACTCAAAATGTTGCACTATGTTCTTGTTTTGTTGGATAACAGAATGTCACTTCTTATTGATTTAGGTCTAGACTATAACTTTTACAGAAAATCTATTCTAATCTTCTTGTTTTATTGATGAACAATGTGAGACCCAGAGAAGGGAAATCCCTTGCCCCGGATTATGCAGCTAATTAGTAACAGAGCTGGAACTAAACATGTTCAGTTAACCTGATGATTATTCTTATCAAGTATTCAGTGCATTACAGTATGGAGTTAATATTGGGTGCTGCAGGGCCATTGGAGTACAGGCTCTCAGATGTTTTATCAATTGGATAGGATTCTCAGTTCATGCCTAACAACAAACTGTTCCTTTTATTGCTTCTAGGATAAAAAATAAACCTTTTATGTTGGATTCTTATAGGCCTTCACAACCTGGCCCCAATCTCTCCTTTCCAGCCTCATTCATAACTGACCACTCCCACCCCACATTCCACTATCCATCCAAACTGGCCTTCTCTCCCTTACAATTCACTGGCTTTGCATTGGCCATCTCTCATCACCTTTTTGTATTTAACTACCTTGCATGTGTTTTGCATTTATTCTCTTGAATATTCATTCTACATACACACATACAGGTACATTGTGCTAGGCGCTTGGGGACTGCAATCCCAATAGTCCCTTCCCTCAGGGCACTTACATTTTACTATGGAGGAAAATGTTCAGATCGCTCCCTTAGTACTCATTGCTCCCCTCAGCTAAGTCCATACTATTCTTCTGCCGCCATAACTCAACAATTTTTACTTTAATTGGAATCCAGTTAAAACATCCTTTCCTCTATGGTTTGCATAGAACAATTCAGTATCCTCAGTGGTTTTGGTACCTGATTCGGTCTTCTTCTCTAACCAGCCCCCTACCATTACCTTGGGTGACTCCAACATCTTGTAGTTCCTTATTTACTTGGTTTGTGTGATGTCCATCTCACTCTATTTCCACCCTTCACCTAGATAGTGGTAACTTAAATCTCACCATTACTTTAAACTATTTTCCTACCGAGATTTGTATATCTGAAATGTCAATCTCTAACTCCAGTTTTATATTTTGTCACCTTTGTTATGCCTTTTATCCTACCAAGCCCTCTCAGCCAAGCCCTCCATTCTTCCTCATTCTCCTGTTCTAACAGCTCTGTTCTGTATTCACATGCCAACATACTCAGGCTTGAACTCATGGTTGGCTATTTCAACAACACCTCATCCTTGAATCTCTCCATCCCATCCCCTTCATGGCTGTTATTATTGGGTTTCTTTTTCATTCATATCACTAGTGATTTCTCACCATTTCTTGATTCTAGGTCTCTATTCTCTCTTCCCCCCCCTCAGGGGTGGGGGTAGGAAGAAGTCTCTGAATTAAATTAATTTGAATATATTACCAATTTGTGAGATCTAATTTCATATAGGCTCTCACTACTCCTTAATAGTTCTTTTTTCCTGATTTATCTCTCATCAGCTACCTACCTCAATTCTCTTTTAGTTTCAAGTTTACAGCATCATCTCCACCTTTCTTATGAACTTGCCTCCCTATTGAAAAATTATAGCTTTTCAACAGGAGCTCTCAATTCCACTACTTCATACCATGAAACTTCTGTATACCCTTGTACATTTTTTCCTTCATTTTCTCCTGTCACAAGAAGAGTTTGCCTTTCTTTCGAAGGGTAACACCAACTTGATCCTATTCTCTCCCACTTATTAGTTGTCTTTGCTTGAACAATCATTTTATTTCTTCTGCATATCTTTGCTCTTTTTCTTTCCACTGATTCCTTCCTCTCCGCTTCCATTCTTAGATACCTGCTATTTGAAAAAGTTCTTTCCCCTATCTCTTTTGCTTTTCTGCAACCTTCCCATGACTCTCTTTCATTCATTTCTGAATTTCTGGAAAGAGCAATTTGAAGTTGTATGTTGACACCACCAATTTACTCCTCGACCTCCTGCAATCTGATTTATCTCACCAATCCTCTATTGAAAGTGCTGTCATTAGTCACCAATGCCCTTCCAGTTAACCATATCAAACCTTCTTTGACCTTTCTGTAGCATGGGACACCATTCACCACCATCTCCTCAACCCACTGTTCTCCCTTATGTCCTTGAAGATGCCCTCTCATGAGTCTCTGCCTCTCTTGCCTCCTGGGCTACTTCTTTGACTTCCATTCCACCTCCCATACCCTAAATTTAAGCAGTCCCCATGGCTGCGTCCTTGTGCCTTTTTCTTCTTTTTATCCCTTTCCTTAGTAGACTCCTCCATTCCTGCAATTTCAACTATCACCTCACAGAAAAGGAAACTCAGATTTCACCTTAACCATAAGATGTTTATTGGGAGATGCAACATGGTGGGCTCATAAGGAACACTTGGACTGGGAGGCACTTCTAGTTCCAGCTCTTCCTTTAACTTGCTCTGTGACCTTAAACAATTCACACGACCTCTTGTCTTCAGTTTCTTTTATATAAAATTATAAAGTTAGGCTACATGATCTCTAGCCTCTTTCAGCTCTGAAATCTTGTCATTCTGTAGTCTCTAACTCTATCCCACTAGCAACCAACATTCTCCCTCCTAAACTCCAGAACCATATTTATTTTGGGGGTGGGAGGAGACAATTGGGATTGAGTGACTTGCCCAAGATCACACAGCTAGTAGTGTCTGAGGCCAGATTTGAACTCAGGTTCTCCTGATTCCAGGGGCAGTAGTGTCTCCACTGTATCACCTTAAGTGCCCCCAGAACCAAATTTATGAATAATAACAACAGTAATGACAATATCAATAACAACTAACATTTATATGGCTCTAAGTTTTACAAAGTACTATATATGTATATATATACATGTGTGTATGTGTATGTATATGTATATATATGCGTGTGTGTGTATATATACACATATGGAAAATTTTTACATTTGATCCTCACAACAACTCTGTGAGTTAGGTGTTATTATATCTTCATTTTACAAATGATGAAACTAGGATGAGAGAGGTTAAGTAAGTAGTCCAGATACACTTATGAGGAAATATTTAAACTCACTTCTTCCTGACTTTAAGCTCAGCACTCTATTCAATATATTCCCTAGATGTTTACTAGATATTTCTACCTTGGTGTACAGTTGCCACTTCAAATACTACATGTCCAAAACCAGACTCAATCATATTCCCTCCCCCCCATCAAAAAATCTGCCTCTCCTCCTGACATTTCTGTTCCTGCCACTGATATATAACCTTGTTCTCCCAATCTACCAAGTTTGAGGTATGACGTTCAAGGGATCCTGAGCCCCATAATAATAATAATAATATACATTATACTTTCCCAACCTTATTCTATACTACTTTACTTCATGTACTCTTTTTGCTGTAGTCAAGCTAGACTATTCATGGTTCCCCCAAATAAGCCTACTCATTTTCCTGCTTCCTTCTCGCTACCTAATCTGTCCCCATGTGCACATTTTCCTTTGCCTTTTCACTTGTGGTATACTAGATAGAGTCAGGAAGATGTGGGTTTGCATCCTGGCTCTGGGACTTGCTACCTTTGTGACCCATGATAAAGTCACTGAACCTTTCTGGGTCTCATGTTCCTGATCTATAAAAAAAGAATGAAAAAACCTCTGAGGTTGCTATGAGATTTGTGAGAAAAGATACAGAGAAGACTTCACAAAATTTTCCATTCTGTAAAATGTCATCTTTTCATATTGCTGTCCAAACTTATGCCCTCTTTCAAAGGCCAGCTCAACTGCTACCTCTTATGTAAAGCCTGAGTTAAATGGAGCTTCTATGGTAGTCAGGAATCTCTACAATGATTAATATAGAGCCAGGGTCAAGTTCACCACATAATCTGAACATCACAAGGGAAGAGTGAAAAATGCAAAACCCAATAGTTTCATATATTTAGAGGTAGAAGGAACCCCAAAGTTTCATCCAGTACAACCCTTTCATTTCTCAGCTGTTGTTTATCCTTCATTCTCAAAGAAGATGATGCCATGATATGCAAGTGAATTGGATTTAAGTGAGAGAGGGCTGTGCAAAGTCACCAGCCCCACTTTAAAATGAGGTCCCGAAGAGGGGAAGTGAATTGCCTGTCATTGATCACACAAACAGAAATGACCTTGTTCACTTCAGAATTCTTATGGCCCTTTATTTGGGCATGAGATATGGCCTTGTATTATGGTTGTTAATAAATACCTTCATATTCTCTCACTTCCTAGATCATAAGCATGCTAAGGACAGGGAGAATCCCTTATTTATTTTTGTATTTCCCACCCTTCAGTCTTGTAGCCTTGTTCATAATAAGTGCTTTAACATCTTTATTGAATTTATTAGGTGAGTAGCATATAGAATATGTGACATAATACATCTTTAATATGTTGGTAAGGAATTAAGATTTTCTTATACCACCATCTTGTTTATATTTTTCTTAGTAGAACAGTACTTTCCTCATTGGCTACTTGGGTCATTCGAGTCCAACAGGACACTTAACACATGCTGATTTTTCCCATGGCATAATAATGCATCTCTCTTTCATTTCTCCAGAAATGATACTGGGTAAACACAACATCTTAAATTTAAAGGAAACTTAAAAGAAAAATACTTCAGTTTGATTGCGGTGGACTATTTCTCTATCCTGCATCCTAAGCATGTAAGAAGTTCAAAAGAAACCCTAACTAGATTTTCTCTTTCATCACCACTTTTAATGGTTGTGGGGTTTTCCAAAGGCAAAAGAAATGGAAATACTCAGTAGTTAGATCCCTGGACTTGGAATCCTTTGTCTGTAATTGGTTCATCGTGTGCACTGGAGCCTAGTTACAGTACTAGTCTCTATGGCTCCCTATCTCCACCTAAAAATGAAGTGGAAAATCTGCCGTTTGCCCAATGAAGATGGGGAAAATATGGCATCTATACATCAGCAGTGTTGTTGTTGTGAAGGAAGGGGTGTGTGTGTGTGTGTGTGTGTGTGTGAAAGAGAGAGAGAGAGAGAGAGAGAAAACCATCCTTCCAACCACTATTTCCTTCAAGTTGAGCTGATTTAAAAAATACATTCAGAAAAACAGTAACTTGCTATAAATGTTTATGTCTCTAAGGTCTTTTTTAGCTATTTGGCAAGAAAAAAATCAAACAGCAAGGCCACAATACCCCCCAGTGGCTTTAAATAAAAGAGAAAAATTAAGAATTTTAAGTTATTTTCTCTGAAAATGAATACCCTGAGTCAAACTAATTGCTGCTCCATCATTGCCCAAACCTCAATGCCAGAACATTCTGAGTGAATGATTTTTAAAAGAGATTAAAAAATATTTGAAAAAACCAAGGTTGTTAGTATACTAGAATATCAAATGTTGCCTTTATAAATTCCAACTCTAACCTACACTGTTAACTAGCAGTATTTTTCAGACCCTAGAATGCTTCTGGCTCTGTTTATGCTCAGAATCATAGAGTAGAAAGGGGTTTTAGAAATTTTCTGATGTGATTCCCTTATTTCACTGGTAAAGAAACTAGGGCACAGAAAGGAGACTCCAACCCAGGTCTTCTAACTCCAAGTCCTTTATATCACACACACACACACACACACACACACACACACACACACACATACACACACACACTCTCCAGGGGTCTGATCTGGAGGGGACTCTTCCATACCTAAAACAAGATCGAAAGAGGGGAAAATTGCCTACATATCCTGGCAGGAACTAAAATAACAATAACAATCCTCCTACTTAACAGACTGAGTCATAAGCACATTCTCCTGATTTGTCTACAGCTTGGAGCAGATTGTTTGGGTTGGAATTTCGTAGGCAGAGGTGGTACCACCTGCTGCAAGGTCTTTGGTTCTTGTTAACATTACGGCAGCTGTTGGAGGCTTGCTCTTTTAGCAGTTGGCCAAATGAACACAGGGAGAAGACAAAGTCCTGTGGGGTGGGTGAACATTGTCATTACTAGGGTTGGAAACTAGGACTTGCCTATAATTTTATCCCAGTTTGGCATGAGCCAATAATATAGTCAAGTTTAACCTTAGTTGGCATTAGAATTATTTATCTGATTGGCTTAAGAGATGTTCATCTCCACTGACTGCTAGAGTTGGAACAAAGCATCAACAAAGACTGAAATGTTCAATAAGAACAAGGGTAAGGGAGGAGGAAGGATGGAGATAGGGTAACAAAAAAAAAAGGAAAGAAAAGAGTCATTTAAGCATCTTTTTTAAAACGATGCCCAGAAGAGAGTTAAAGGAAGCCCAGAAAGAATTACCAACAGTCACCAGCAAAGTCACCAGTTAAATGAATTACATATTCAAAAATAAAAGCATAGAGATCCATAGTTATAGGTATAATCCTCTTTTTCTAGTCTATGTAGATGGAAATGCCCACTTTGCTTGGTGTTTGTTAAATTCAAAATGAAAATAAATTATTTTTTAAAAAAAAAGAAGAGTGAGGAATTGCTGTCATGTTTTTTCAAACACTGGCGTCCCATTTGCATGTAGAAAAAGCTCTTGTCTGGGGTAGTTAAGTGGTGCAGTGGATAAAGCACTGGCCCTGAAGTCAGGAGGAACTCAGACCAAACATTTGACACTTACTAGCTGTGTGACCCTGGGCAAGTTACTTAACCCCAATTCCCTAAAAAAAAAAAAGAAAAGAAAAAGCTCCCCACCTCAAAAGAAAAAAAATTGGTGGAAAGTTGCTATTTTCTTCAAGGCTCAGGTCATTGCATAATTAACCTCACTGAAACATATTCTCCCTAAGTATTTTTTTCTGCTAATTCTCAAACATATGTATTTGGTAGCCATTTAAATCCTTTATGACTGAATTATTTGCTGCAGTCTTAAAATGAGCATTGTTTCTAATACCAATTTTAGTATGCCAATAATAGAGTAGCATTTTTAAACACCTACTGTATGCCAGACACTGTGCTAGGAGCTGCATGTCCAGAATCTTCTAAGGCCCTTCACAAGCTTTTAAAGTGGCTTTTTATTCCTGAGAAACAAACAAAAGAGTGATGTATTAAGAATAAATGAAACTATAAACATTTCCTTGCTTATAGCACCTCTTTAAAATTATAGGTTGCCAAGTAGGTACCAGACTGGATTGGTAAAGCATCTTTTCTCACTGGGAATTCACAGTACCTCTATAATCATAGGTCTGGTCCAAAAACACAAAACAGACAAACAAAAACCAAGAGAGAAATTATTGGTTGCCATAGTGAAATATATGGGCACAAGCTCCATCTTTAGTGGGTACATAAGGTGCTAAGCTGATCTTCAATCCAAGGTTTGACCATTATTTCTATTGGCAAGATTCTATTCATCTGCCCCATTTTTTGAGCTTGAAACTTTACATGGGGTGAACTTAGCAAGGATTTTCCCCTAATTGTGTCTTAAGCGATCTTAGAATTGGCACAAAAATAAGTAATAGTGTGCATATGTGCATATGTATATATATATAGTTTTAAGCTTTGCAAAGCACTTTCTTCATAACCACTACGTAAATTAGCCAGTACAAGTATTATCATCCCCATATTGCAGACAAGGATGTTGAATCTCTGTGGGATTAAATTATTTGCTTATTATGGCATAGCTATGGTCTGAGTTACTCAGGCTTTGAACCAAAGTGTCCTGACTCTAAGTCCAGTTTCCTATCCTCCATGCTATGTGACCTCTCAACCCAGAAACTCAGAACAAAATCAGGGACACAGATTAGATCTGAATTAATGAAAAACTTCTAAGCTACAGATAGATCTTAAAAATCTAAATATTGGTAAATGAGGTAAACCAAAATTTGTACTGGGCTAAAACAGAGAGACAGAAAAATATCTAAGTCAAACCACTTTGTTACAACTTCGTAATCCTTGAGGTATCTCTGATGTCTGTGATGAAGGTAGCACATCTTTCTTAAAACATTTCATTGTGGCAGCTTTTCCCCCCATTATTGTCATCAATAATTTCCCCCCAATGTTGTCATCAGAGTGACCAGGGAATCAAAGAATCACAAATTCTAAAATCTCAGAGTTGGAAAGGACCCATGCCTGAACAGGCATCTGCAGTATCTGTAATAAGTATTCAAGCAGCCATTGATAGAAAGTCCTCAGGAAAGGCAACAGTGTGGCAACAAAGACATGTTGAGGTAGAGAGGAGACAAGTTAAGGGAGCTTATTCTGGAGGGCCTCAGTTATCTCAAGAATGGATGTAGATTGTGTAGAAGTTTCAAGCAGCAGGTCATGTTTCTCCATCAGCAAGCAGAAAGATATCATAGAAATAACAAAATAAATCAGCATCTTCTTTCCATTCTCACCAGTGTCTTCGGCTTCATTATTTGGCCATTTTGGAAAGAGTTGAGCAGGAAGCGTGCTTCCTTATGAGTTTGCTCTCTCTCTCCTCCCACTCAACCACCCACAGAATGTTCTTGTTGCTGTCGGAATCTGCTGTGCAGGGAAGAAATTGGAGAGGTTTATCTATATTTGCTTTAGTCAACCCTGTTGAAGCTTTCCAGATTATATTGTTTTTGCAAGGTCTCTTTTTCCCCCAATCTGACCCACCATCAAATGAAGTAAAGACCCTCCTATAACATAAATAGACTTGAACCTCTTAGGTAAACAAGCCGAGCCATTGAAATAAATAATAAGCAATCAAACAAAAAGAGGATCAAATTGTATAATACTTTAATTGTGAGCTAATTATGGAATAGCCCCACTCTCTTATTGAGGGCCAGTAGTCAAATTTATTAGACACATAAGTTAATTGATTCTGATTTTATTTGGGGGCAGTGGAGAGAGGAAAATTATGATATATATATTCACTATATATACACCTGCAAGATTAGAAAACTACTGGAATTAAAACAACATGAATGAATGCTAAAAATAAAGAACAAAAACAAAAAAATTAGATACAAAGAGCTTATTGAAGAAAAGAAGCCTTTGCTATCTTGTTTTAGAAATCACGTAAAGGTATGTGGCATTGTTTGAGAAAGTGATAAAACATCTCAGTTTGAACAGAGCCATATGTCCATTTAAGGATAAAACAGAAAAATTAGAAGGCAGAAGAGTAAAACAAAAGGCATTTTTCCATACATTCTGTGCATTAGCAAGAATCCAAGCTAAGTTTTGACTGCCTGGGAAACCTATAAATTCCTCTAAGACAATCCTTGTGGTGGCTTTCCTATTTGGTCTTTCTTCAGGCATTTGTGTTTGTACAGAGATGCCAGGATATGCCAAGATAGTGCACTGTAGGTAACGTTGCATGAAGGCTGTTCTTTCGGTTACACATTTTCCAAATAAAGTACTCGCAAAATAAACTTGCCAGAGTTCCAACCTCCTATTACTGCAGAAAGCTCAGGGCTCCATGAAATGCTGCATTGCAGTAGGGAACTCCCACTGGCTTTTCCTTAAAGGTTAAAAGTCCTTTTTCTCCCCCTCTTCCTTTTCTTTGAGTGGATGGTATTTTAATCAAGCTCCCAAGGCATCAGGCCATGTTAAAAGTGGTGCATCCCACCGGGGGGGGGTGAAAAATCATCATCCTTTTTCTAGAAGTATCTGAAAGGAGTGGGGCTATACTGTTATATTGTCTTTGCATAGTTAATACTTCAGCATGTACAGGGATGGGATTGATGGGTAATGAAAAGCACCTCTATACAGTCACAAACATGGGTAACCTTTCTCCAAGTCTCCTTTTCATACCTTAGCTTTTTAGATGATTCAGTGATTGTTTTTAAAGCTGAAATTCTTTAGAGTTAAAATATTTTTGTTTATTTCTTTGAATGTCACGTATCTCAGTTGCCCACAAAAAGTAGCTTGCTTTTGAGGGATCTGTACTGTCTGTAAGGGAAAGCTTGCCTTCTCCAAAGTAAATACTTCAGTGAGGAGTTAGGTGCCAAGATGGCAGTCATTTAAAACCCATCCGGACAAAGCCCACCAAAATATCCGGTCATGATCAATCTTGAGTAAAGAATGGGTAGCTAAAAGAACCTGAGAGATCTTTCTCCAAGGCAGTCTGCTGTGATACAAGAAAGTGCTTGGTCTTGGGGAGGCTGTGTATAAGGCCTTTTTGTTTTCTCATCTTGTGTGTTTCTGCCTTGCATATGTTTACAATCTAAGGGAGCCTTGTTTAGGGAATTAAGGATTCTAAGGAGAACTTCCTTTTTAAAAATAAGGGGATTAGAAAGAAGCCCTGGTTAGCAGAAAACATAGAGTAGAGAAAATCTGCTTGGGTCACTTAAATAAATTGTAAAAAAGTCTCGATATTTAACATATTAAGGATATATACTCTGTAAATTGCAAATATATTGTTAGACATGCGTATGAATGATGAAATTTTAAGCAAGACTATTATATTTGCAGATGACATATTGAAATGTTACTTGATATTTTTTCTCCATATAGCCTTAAAGTATTTGTGGATTATCTGAGAGAAGGGGGGGTTAAAAGAAGGTGACTGGTTTCTATAAATATACTAAGATCCTTATGAATACCAGCAAGTATCAATTTTTCTTTTTACCCTGTGGTTGTTTGTGAAAATATGGCAAATATTAAAAAACTTAAACCAAAAGACACTTATGTCCTTTAGTGTGTAACTTTTGGCAATCTTTATACTAGTCTGCCAGAGAAAACAGAATTCTCTCCTCCTGATGCAATTGGACTTATAAACATTTGGTGGATTTAATTTTCCATCATACACAGGAAATTTCCAAATTTCATTTCTCTCTCTCCCTCCATGCTTTCCTCCTTTTTTCCCTCTCTTTTGCTCCCCTTCATTTTCTTTTAATTAAGGTTGTGCTTGGCAGCCTCTGCCTTCTTCAAAGCAAAAGCCTGTTTTCATTTTTGATAATTCCTGAAAAGCATTTTACAGCTTCCTGAGGAATTTTGGTTTCCTTTACAAGTCAGGCAGATGGTTTATATTGCCTTAGGGAAGGTGTGGGCATCACAATTTTTGGCTTACCATGAATCTAGCAAGAAAATGCGTGTCAGTCTGTCTGTCTGAAATGTCTGCTTCTCTATTTCATGTGGTTGAAAATGTCTAACAATATTCTAAACCCAGAATTGGGTGCTTTTCTTTGCCTTTTCATTTCTCATTAGATTCTCAAAAGAGAGTGATCACTTGTGTTTTAGCAAATACTAGTTTAAATCCTCAACAGCTTAATGTTTATTAAGAGGAAGGGTCATAGCGCTTTGTATCAAGCACGTGCTAAGTGCAAGGCACTGGGCTCCAAAAACAGAAACAATGAATGAACAAGGTAGGTTGGCTGCTCAAGCGGTTAAAAAGCTATTTCAGCAAGCCCTTATGTTGTTCAGTTTCATGTTTTTATAATCTGCTCTTATCTTTATTTTATGTTGTAAAATTGCTCATATGTCCCTGTGAGCCTCAAATGAAGCATGATTTCTTTCTTCACTGTGCCAGCGTCCTAGACTTCTGGCCCATAATCAAACACAGAGTGAGCTAATGAGGTGGAGGTCAGTACTGAGAGTTATAACATGAGGTCTGAGAAGATAGAGCCCAGAAAGGATGGGAGACAATGCACCATTTTCGAGAACAGGCTGAATTAATGTGGAACCATATCCCTGAATTTCCTTAGAATTTTTAACCCCTATAGCTCTGATCTTAGCTGGAGGCAAGAAGCAGCATTACACATAGCCAGGAGAGGGCAATTGCTTACATGGGGTTGCCTCAGGGTGTCGTAAAGGCCTTTGTACCTCTTTCTCACCTAGATACTACAGTAACTAAAATTCCACTGTTAGAAATTCATTCCTTTTGACCTTTTGTTTGGATCTTATGCTTTTAATACGTAAATATTCTTGGCATATTTAGTGTTTAAAAAAACAACAACAACACTGGACTAGAATCAGAAAACTAAGGATCTCTGCCTATATTTGTTGGATTCTTTACTGCTATAACTAACTGTGTAACCCTTAGCAAGTCATTTTTCCTGTATTGGGCATCAGTAAAATGAGAAAAATAGAATTGATGGACTCTAATGGTCCTCTAATGATTCTATGAAGTGATTTATACTAAATTGTTAGTGAAGTAACAGATCACAAAAGGAAATGTGACTACTGAGTATGCAGAGAGAAGAGAGAGGGTCAAAAGACAGAGATGGGGTACAAAAAATGGATGTGAGAGACCATGGATTTCACCCATGTTAGAATCTTGCCGAGAGCTGTCCCTGATTTAAACATAATACCACCAGGTCTAAGTTGGGACACCTGCATTCTAGTTGAAGCTTCAACCAACTGATTATGTGATGTGTTCAGAGTGGTCACTCCTACAAACCTATACCTTGTGTTTTCTCTCCTTTTTGCCTTTGACCGTGCTGTTACCATCCCTTTACATGCCCTCTCCACTTTTTGCATTCAAAATTAAATGAATACATTTATATCTCTTCACAAACAGTGAGGCAGTGAGAAGCCTAGGCACAAAACCTAACCCTACCGCTTACCACTTTGCATAACAGGAAGGCCTGACTCAGGCTGGCCCCCTGTTAGTTCAGGTTCAAGTTAGAAGGTTGTGAGGCACTCAGTTCATTCAACAGTCAACAAAAGGAGGCCTATTTAGCTATAGTGTAGAAAGGATATTTAATTAAAGAAGGATGGTTAGCTGGGGTAGACAAGGACCCCCTTCACCTCCATGTGGAAATGTATCTAGTGAACAGGGTGTGGTGACTGGCTTCTCATGAATGGGCCATTTTAGGGCCTTAGGTGACATGGAAGCCATGTCAATGTGGCCAGAGGCTACCAGAAAGCTTCATCAAGGGAGCTCAGCCTTAGACTTCTAGATTAAGGTCCTAGGGAGAGCTTTGTTGACTTTCAGGAGCAAATGCCTAACTTGCATGAGGCCAGAGGTTAGTTAGGATATTGTTCCCACCATATCTGGAGTATTCATTTTGACTTTCTGAGCATCAGTCTCTTTTCCGAGCATCTCTGAAATGAAGGTATTGGACAAGATAATATCTAAGGTTCCTTCCCGATTTAAGTCTGTGTTCCTGTGATCTTGTAACTGTTTTCATTAGTATACCTGCCCTATGACCCTTCTGTAGAAAATGACTCATTTACAAATTAGATCTCCCTAAGTTCTGAAAATGGATTGTTTTATCATATTAAAACCAAGCAAACTTTGGTTTCAAAATCAATTTGGGGGAGCAGCTAGGTGGCTCAGTGCATAGAAAACCGACCCTGAAGTCAGGAAGACCCGAGTTCAAATCCGGCCTCAGACACATAACACTTATTAGCTGTGTGACCCCGGGCAAGTCACTTAACCCCTATTGCCTCACCAAAAAGAAAAAAAATCAATTTGAACTTTCAATTCCAATAATTCCAGATTCCAATAATTTCCAATTTTATTTTTGACTGGACCTGTGATTTCATCAGTATAGGAACTCCCCGTGTAGAAATTTGCACAAGCTCTGGGACTCACTGTCTTACAGAGTTGCCTGGGGTACTGAGAGATTAAGAGACTTGCCCAGTTTATGTCATGGCAGGACTTGAACACAGGTCTTAACAAAATTAATAGTTGAGTTGTAAATGGCTTAAATATAATTTCAAGGAATTATTTTTTACTGAATATCTTTCAAACCAAAGTCTTCAAAAAGACAAACCTCATTTTGAATCATAGGTTGTGGGGTTTTAATTCATTTAATTATTCTTAGTCCTTGAATCAAGTTTGTATCTGCTCTTTTTTTTCCTCATTGCAAATGACAGCCCACATGCAAATACACCCATTTCCAAATCAATTAATCAACAAATATTTTTTTTTTTAGGCAATTGGGGTTAAGTGGCTTGCCCAGGGTCACACAGCTAATAAGTGTCAAGTGTTTGGTCTGAGGTCAGATTTGAACTCAGGTCCTCCTGACTTCAGGGCTGGTGCTAATCAACAAATATTTTTAAACCTTACTATGTGCCAACTATACAGTGTGGATATGGGTATTGGGGAAAATTAAGGTTGTCTGCCTAGTGTCAAGCAATCAATCAAAAAACATTTGTTAAACTCTTACTGTGCACTACCAAAGTATCCATTTGAGTCAACAGGTTTAGTCTGATTGTTAAAAACAAAACAAAACAAAACAAAACAAAAATGGAAAATAAACCACACGTTGTCCTGGTGGCATGAAAGTACAGCCGGATATGAAGTGATTTGTCCATGATCCCATCATGAATAAGGAAGAAACCCAGAAAGTGACTATGCGTGCCCAGGCACACAATTTTGGTCTGTACTGATATTTTTTAGTTAAGACTTTAATATTCTGTGGTCTTTGAATTCTTTGAACCTCTGTTTTGCTATCACCAAATACATAATAATTAATTGTATATGTTTCATGCCTGGAGCATTCCACAAACTTTGTGTCATATCAAAAAGTTCAGCAGAAAAAAAATTAGCAAGTCATAAAAATTGACCTAATTTCCAGGACTCACTCAAGAATGCACAAAGACAGTTCTGTTCAAAGGAATAAGATGAGAGGTGCATGGTTACTGCCCCAGTTGGATCAGGCCTAAATTATGAGGGAATTCCAACTGATAAGAATTCTCCATGTTCTCTTTTCCATCCAACTCAGTTGGCATAGTGAACAGTTTAATTTCAACTCAGTAATGCCCTTCTGGGTCACAATTCTGGGCACCAATGAGACAAGTCAAATGTTAACAAAGATTGCCTGCCCTAAGTGGAGAAAATAATCTTCTGCTTTGTGCAATAGGGGCAGGAAGAAGGTAAGATTCTATCTTTCTCCCAGGAAAAGAAAAATAAAAACATTAATGGCTACCATAGGTAGCTAAAATTGAAAACTTATTTTTGTTCAAAATATTGGAGACTTCATCCAACAGGCAGAACCACGTGCAAAAACTGCCTGGGAGCAATATTTCAGGGCCACTTTGTTGTTTGACCATGTGTAGCTAATATAGGGGTAGACCCAAAGTAGGTACTCTGCATGTGTTTGTTGAATGAATAAGTAAAAATGATAACAATAATAGCTAGCATTTGTATAGTGCTTACTGTATGATAGGCACTGTGCTAAACACTTTACAAGTATTACCTCATTAATTCCAAACATAGTTCAGACATTCAATTGACCTAGCCCACTGGAGCTCAGAACTCCTCTGCTGAAGGGATTCATCAGCCTCAGTCATTCCCAGTAACATGGTTTACAGAGGTGTGCCACTATGGCCATTCCACTAATACAATCTTAGACTACGTTAAGTTTGAGAGGCATAGGGAAGTGATAATGACATTGTACTGTGCTCTGCCCAGAACCCTTACTCCTGGGAGACTTATTTTAGGGACAATGTTATTAAAGAGTGTCTTCCAGAGGAAGGCAACCTAGGTGATGGAGGATGCCCTATGAGAACATCCTGGCTAAGACAGGACGCAAGGAGATGTGCTAAATATCTTTATTAATTTTTTTTAGGGAATTGGGGTTAAGTGACTTGCCCAGGGTCACACAGCTAGTAAGTGTCAAGTGTTTGGTCTGCGGTCAGATTTGAACTCAGGTCCTCCTGACTTCAGGGCTGGTGCTCTGTCTACTGTGCAACCTAGCTGCCCTGCTAAATATCTTTAAATATTAATTTGTAGGGTGCTCAAGTGAAAGAGGGATTGGATTTATTCTTCTCGGCCCCAGAACTAGGATCAGTGGGCCTAAGTTATAAAGAAGCAGATAATCCAGATATCAGGAAAAAAAACTTCCTAAAAAATCACTTTTCTTCTACCACTTCTGCTTGATCCCAACACTTTTCTCTTAATAATTGTTTTTTTTTTTCTCTTCCATCTTATAAGCACAGGTATTTTTAAAAACTTCATGTAGGTTGAACCATACAGAAATTAATTTGAATAATTCTTCATTTCTGTCAGTAAGGCTCTAGTCTTGATTAACTTTAATTATAAAGCAAATGATAAAAATAATCTAAAATTGTTCCACTAAAATATGTATGGAGCAAGTAACAAGGTTCAGATTATGTGTTTCCTTTAATTAATTCTAATGCAAATCTAATATGGAAGACTTATGTGCATTACAGAATTCAAAGATTGCTCTAATGTCTAAGATAACAGCACTAAAATATTCTAAGGTTGTAATGATTGGTACAATAAAATCCCACAGATGTATGAAAACATTGTTCCTTGTCAAAACATTGTCATTTTAAATAATATGGAGCTCACTTTTTGAAGCAACCAACATCCATGACATTTTTTAGAGAAATGTCATGAAAATCCTTCTCACCATGAAACTTTTGGAATGAATTTCTCATTAATAAATCATTTAAATGTTTCACCTGACTCCAGTCTTTGGCTTTCCTGTATGCACAAAGTATCTCTAAGTCTTCCTGCTATATCTGTTCATAACACGCGTAGGGTAAGTGCTCTCTGTGACCAGATAACTTAATGAAGATTTCCTGCCTTTGGTCAGGTACAGGGATTCTTAACCTTTTTTTGTGTTATAGACCCTTCTGAATGATGTTTTTAAAAGTACAAAATAAAATACATAGTATTACAAAGGAAACCGATTATATTGAAATACAGTTATCAAATTAAAAAAAAAGTTTAAGAACCCCAAAGTTAAGAAGTCATGTTCTAGATCAAGGGTTCCTAAATCGGGCCTTGTGGTACCAGATGTCTTTATGGGTTCGTGAGGCCCAGACCCCAGGTCTGCTACTCACTCACTCAGTGATCGAAATTGAATTCAGGAGCTACTGATTAAGTATCACAACTCAATAGCCCTCTCTTCTTATAACAACAAACACAACTACAATAATGATAACTAGTATTTATATGGCACTTTAACATTTGAAAAGTGCTTTACAAGTATTATCTCATTTTATCTTCAAAACAACCCTGGGAGGCAGGTACTGTTATCATTCTCATTTTACATTTGAGGAAACTGAGGCAAATAGAGGTTAAGTGAATTGCCCAGCATCACACAGATAGTTTCTGAGTGCAAATTTGGACTCAGATCTTCCCGATTCCAGGCCCAGTGCTTTGTGTACTATGTACCCTGTAGCTGTCAGTTCCAGGATGATGTATATAGTATGATGATGTATATAAAGATGAATATGTAATTTCTTTCAACTAGTGAAAAAATTTAGACATCCTGGCAATGAGATCATGACCTATTGGCACGGTAGAAAAGTAATTGACTACAAGTCAGAATACCTGTGCATGTAATATAATGTTACTCATATAAACTAACCCCTCTGAGCCTCAGTTTCTTCATCTGTAAAATAGGGATAATAATACTTATAGCATCCACCTTGCTAGGGCAGCTAGGTGGCACAGTGAATAGAGTGCCAGACCTGGAGTCAGGAAGACCTGAGTTCAAACCTGGCTTCAGACGCTTATGAGTTGTGTGACCCTGGGCAAGTCACTTAACCCTATTTGTCTCAGTTTCCTCAGCTGTAAAATGAACTGGAGATGGAAATGGCAAACCACCTCAAACCACCTTTGCCAAGAAAACCCCAAATAAGATAATGAATAGTCAGACATGATTGAAATGACTAAAATTGTCAGGAAGTATTTCTTTACTTAAAGCCAAAATCTGCATATTTGCAGCTTCTTCCCATTATTTCTCTGTTCTGTCTTCTCAGATTAAGAAGACCAAATCTAATATCTTTTCCACATGACAGCTCTTCAAATGCTTGAAAACAGCTATCACGTTCCTCTTAAGTCTGAACCTCTTCAGACTGAACAGTCTCATTTCCTTCTCAACCAATCCTACTCCGATGACATTTACTCAAGGCCCTTCATTGTTCTGTTGCCTTCCTCTGGATGCTGTCCAGTTGGTCAGTGTCCTTGTTAAATGTGTCACCTGGCACTGATCACCATGCTTTAGACAAGTTCTGGCCATTCATCACACCTGGAATGTACTTCCTCTTCACCTCCATCTTTTAGAATCCTTGTTTTCCTTCAAGCCTCAGTTTAGGCACCTCATTCTACATGAAGCCTTTCCGTGGTCCTTTGGCTCTTGGAGCCCTTCTTTTCTAAAATCATATTTCATTTATTCTACATCTACCTTATGTATGCACATATATGTGTATGTATTCATACACACACACATATGGATGGATGGATGCATGTATAAATAGGTTCCCTGAGGGCAAGGATTGATTTACCTTTGTCTTTGTATCTTCATCAGCTAGCTTAGTGCCTGGCATATAACAAGCAGGTGCTTAATAAATGCCTTTATTTGATTCATTTATTGATTGACCCATATAAAAGACAATGGGACTGCCATTTTCATAGTTCCCTCTTCAAGAAGCCAAAGATCAGTAGCTTTTCATTTTTTTTCATTTTTTTTTTTTTTTGGTAAATAGTATTCTATTTTTTCCAATTACATGTTGTGAAAGAAGAAACAGAACAAAAGAGAAAAGTCATTTAAAAAAAACAAAAAAAGAAAAATAGTATGCTTCAATCTACATTTAGACTCTATAGTTCTTTCTCTGGATGTGGATAGCATTTTCCATCACGAATTTTTTTGAATTGTCATGGATCATTGTATTGCTGAGAAGACCTAAGCCAATCATAGTTGATCATGACACAATGTTGCTGTTGCTATGTACAATGTTCTCCTGGTTCTGCTCACTTCACTTGGCATCAGGTCATATAAGTCTTTCCAGGTTTTTCTGAAATCCACCTGCTCATCATTTCTGATAGCACAATAGTATTCCATTACATTCATATACCACAACTTGTTCAGCCATTCCCCAATTGAGAGGCTTTCTCTCAATTTCCAATTCTTTGCCACCACAAAAAGAGCTGCTATAAATATTTCTGTACATGTGTTTTTTATGATCTCTTTGGGATACAGACTTAGTGTGATATTGCTGGATCAAAGAACATACACAGCTTGATTGCCCTTTGGGCATAGTCCAAATTTCTCTTCAGAATATTTGGATCAGTTCACAATTCCACCAACAATGCATTAGTGTTTCAGTTTCCACACGTCTTCTCCAACATTTATCCTTTTCCTTTTCTATCATATTAGCCAATTTGATAGGTGAGAGGTGAGTACCTCAAAGTTGTTTTAAGTTGCATTTCTCTAATCAAAAGTGATTTAGAGCACTTCTTCATATACCTACAGATAGTTTTGATTTCTTCATCTGAAAACTGTGTGTTCATATCTTTTGACCATTTATCAATTGCAGAATGACTTGTATTTTTATGAATTTGACTCAGTTTGAGAAATGAGGCCCTTATCAGAGACACTTGCTGTAAAAATCGTTTCCCATCTTTATGCTTTCCTTCTAATCTTGATTGTGCTGGTTTTGTTTGAGCAAAACCTTTTTAATTTAATGTAATTGAAATTATCCATTTTGCATTTCATAATGTTCTCTATCTGTTGTTTGGTCACAAATTGTTTCCTTCTCCACAGATCTGACAGGTGAACTATTCATTGCTCTCCTAATTTGCTTATGGTGTCACCCTTCGTGTCTAAATCATGTACCCATTTTGACCTTATCTTGGTGTACGGTGTGAGATGTTGGTCTAGATCTAGTTTCTACCATACTCTTTTTCAATTTTTCCAGCAGTTTTTGTCAGATAGTGAGTTCTTTCCAGAAGTTGGAGTCTTTGGGTTTATCAAACAGTAGATTACTATAGTCATTGACTACTGTGTCTTGTATACCTAATCTATTCCATTGATCCACCATTCTATTTCTCTGCCAGTGCTGAAGAGTCTGATCAGCAGCTTTTTAGCTGCCACGTCACACTGTTGACTCCAACAGTGCAGGGTGCCTGCACCTACTTTGTTCATGCTAATAATACAGAGTAGTTGAAAAAGCACTGGCCTTGGAGTCAGCAGATCTGGGTTTCATTGCTGATTCTGATGCTCAAAAATTGCAAGATCATGGGTAAATCACTTGGTCTTTCTGAGCCTCAGTTTCCCCATCTGTACAATGGGAACAATAATAATGCTTATGCTGCCTCTACCCTTTCTTTTGTGAGGAGTGTGCTCTGTCAACCTTTAAGTGCTATGGAAATTTATTATGATTTATTGCCTCTGGCAAGGGAGAGACTCCTTCCTGATACATTGTTATCCTTTAATTGAAAAAAAAAGTATTGCTATCTTGTGTTTTTAGGTCATATGAATTTCTGAATGTATCCCTATCTCCTACTAAGTAATTAGTCTTCCCTTTTAACAAGGAATAACAAAAGATTTTTTTTAAAAAAGTAGTTTTAGACAAAATTAATGAACACATTAACAGATTTTGACAGTATATACAGTGTTTTGTAATTTTGGTCATGTATCTCTATGAGATAGGGAGAGAGAGAGAGAGAATGGAAGAGAGAGAGGGACAGAGAGAGAGAGAGAGATGTTTTCTTATCTTTTCTCTGGAACTAACCTTGACCATTACAATTATATTCAGCTTTTGTTATTTTTCTTTCAAATTACCTAGTTCTTTCATATTACCTTAGTATCTATTAGTTATATATACTATTTTCCTAGTTCTGCTTACTTTGCTCTGCCTCTGCTTATATAGATCTTCCTTCCCCTGATTTTCTGAATTCTTTATATTTATCATTTCATAGGGCAGAAAAACCTTACATTACATGCACATATCACAACTTGTTTAGTCATTTCTCATTGAATGGGCATCTACTTTCCATCCATTTCATTACTGCCTCCAAAACTACTGCTGTGAATATTTTGGTGTACATGGAACCCTCTTGTCTTTAACTTCTTTGGGGTATATACTTAGCAGTGGAATTTCTGTATCGAAGAGTAAGGACATTTTAGTCACTTTTTTTTGCATAATTTCAGCTTTCAGTTATCCTTTTGAAAACAACATTGGGAACACAAAACATTTGAAACTCTAATATTTTACTTTCTTTTGGTATCAATAAAAGTAAAAAGTTATCAAAATTTCTATTAAAAATAGACAAGGTCATGACTATTGTCAATCCATTAAGGGTAATTATTTGACAGCCTGCTATGTGCTTAACACTGCATGATTCTGACCTGCTAAGACTGAAGAATCCCCAGAGCCATGTGTAATTCAACTAATCACAGAATAAAATGGTTACCTTTGACTTCATAGAAAGGGTATGAAAAATAATAAGTTGTTACTGAAAGTTCTTATAGGAAAGATGTTGTACATATGTATACAACCATAACCCATGACTCTTTTTACTGTTTCCCCCAGCTGTGAAGTCCCGGGACATTATGATTCCAATGTTTTTATTGAGTAAAAATGGTCCATTAGCTGACCCTGCTGGGCAGAACATTCCCTAGAAACATACTCTATGTCAAATTCATTATAAATATAGAATTATACGTGTTTAGCAACTAGCTCATTTTTCCTTTGAATTTTGTAATATTTTATCATCCTAAATTTTCTTTTTCAGATATATTGTATACCATGAAATGTTCTCTAGTGATGGCTGACTGGGCTTGGGTATTTCTCATTCCTGGAGTTTAATAGTAAAGCATAAGAGAAAAGCTGAGCTATTGTGACTATGGAAATTTTTAAGACAAGTGCCTTTCTGTCTAATGCCATTTTCAGACAAATCATTCAATTAACAATATATTAAATTTGACACTTGGGTTTTACTCATTCCATAAAAATCTGCAAGAAACCTTTCTCTCCTTGTGCCACCTAAAGACTTCTTTTCTCCCTTCTGTCCAATGGGGGAAAGAAGAAGAAAAAAAAAAGATGGATTAAGGGGAGGAGAAAATTGTACCCAGCTTGAGATTTGTTAAGTGCCCTTCTGGCATAAGTCCTCAGTACTTGCATCTTAGGAGCTGCCTGTGAGCACCTCGGTATCCTAAATGAAGCAGAAAATGTAGATAAAGGATCACCCTACCCTCATTCCACTATAGAACACATTTTGATACCCCTTAGAAAAATATTCACAGACTGAGAGAGCAGGTGTTCTGCTTATTACTGCTGCTGCATTGTTGTGGTTGTTATAGTTGTGGTTGTGGTTGTGGTTGTCGTTTGTTATTGTTGTTGTTTCCCAAGGCCACAGTGTGGCTACTCCTGCCTCGCTACAGGGAAAATCTGAAGACTAGTGGTCGTCTTTCTCTCTGATGGGCTATAGCTTATTGCTTGTGTCACTAGAAGCCTCCTTTTCATACTAGACACAAAGTAAAGCAGCTGTTTGTTTGTGTTTGTTTCAGAATTGCCAGGTGATCCAGTTGAATCAATACTTCAGCCTTCTTTTTCCTTTTTCTTGAGAGCAGCCATTCTCAAAAGTTTTGGTCTTGGGCCCCTGTGCTTTTACACTCTTCAAAATTATTAAGAACCTACTGCCCACCAGAGCAATTTTTTATGTGGATTATATTTATCAATATTTACCATATGAGAAATGAAAACATCTTAGTATTATTATGAAAAGTTGTTTTGATCTCACAAAGCTCCTGAAAAGGTTTCAAGGAATCCCTAGTGTTTTTGATACCACAATTTGATAACTACTGCTCTATAGTAAGGATCTTCAAACTTTTTTGATTGTGCTCCCCTATCAGTAAATAGTTTTAGAACACCCATTATTAATAATTGTATATTTACTATTTATGTATTATATCTATATACTATTATATTAGTATAATAATATACTTTGTAAGACTTACATAAAAAGAATAAGATAAAGACTAAATAATATTTGACCCTATGTAGGGGTGCAGAACCTATGGCCTTGAAGCCACGTGTGACCTTCTGGGTCCTTGTGTGCAGCCTTTTGACTGAGTCCAAGTTTTACAGAACAAATCCTTTTATTAAGGGGATTTGTTCTGTGAAGTTTGGATTCAGTCAAAGGGCCGCACTTGAGGACTTGGAAGGCCACATGTAGCTTTGAGGCCCCAGGCTCCCCATCCCTGCCTAGAGTTAAGAGGAAGTCACTGGAGTTTAGTGAGTGAGGGAGTGACATGTAACATGTAACTCATCTTCCCAAGCTCTGATTGGTTGATCATATACTTCTTAGGGTCATGCCACATTTATATGTCATGCCTTGGACCCTGGTGTACACAACACTCCCTTTGGAAACCACTGCTCTGGAAACCTGATTAATTCTCTTTGAATTTCATTCTGCCCTTCTATTGCTTTCCACTATTTTTTATGATTAGATGTATTCTTGCCTGAAGGTAAGGGAGACTAAATAATCTTTTACAGTTCTTGAAGCCTGAACAATGTCTGAGATGGAATTAATGATTTTGGCTTAAAAATCAATGTTTTCTATTTCACATATACCATATTCTACACTACAGTGGGTTATGCTGCAATGTTAAATATATGTATGTGTGTGTGTATTATTTTTTTTACTTTGAATTAGAACTTGAGCTAGGATATTAGACCTTTGCAGTCTTGAGAGCCATTTGAGATCTCAGTAAAAATTTTTAAGTCCTGTCTGTCATATTGCACTAAGCTAATGATATCCACTAAACTAGTAACAGATGCAGGGGCATCATGGGGGAATGGAAAGAGCAATAAATTTATAATCATAAGAACTAAGTTTCTATCACAGTTAGGCTTATTTGCTGTTTGTGTGGCATGTGGGCAAATCATTCTCTGGGCCTCAATTTCCTCATCTGCAATATAAAAGATGGAGGGGGCATGAGTCAGATGGTCAATCTATGCCCTTACTTAAAGGTCCTCTGCCCAAAGGAAGGTAAGTTTTGAAGGCTGAAACATACCTAGATATCTTGTGGCTTACTGGCCAGATTTCTTTCTTAAAGACCATGCCTTAAACCCAGTTCATTCTGGCTCTCATTGATTTGCCAACAATAGGTCTCTAACCAAGGATCAGTTAATGGTAATTGCTTAGTTCTTCATGGTTCAGAGTGAATGTAAATAGCAATTGTTTCTCTTTTGGCCAGAAACCCTGAAGGTCTTCCCTTCCTAGTTTGATTTTTTTTGGGGGGTGGGGGGGGATTAAAGGGTCCATTCCTTGGCTCACTTCTTAAACAGCCCTAATGCTGTGCTGTTAAAGACCTTAGTTTAAAAAAGGTAAGGTCTCTCACTGCATCCTGGGCTATCTCCAGTTGTTCTGATCCATATCTTGCCAATGGCCCCAGATGGCTCTAGAGGAGAAGGTGAGGCTGGTGACTTTGGACAGCCCTGCCTCACTTAAATCCAATTCACTTGCAAGTCATGACATCGTCTTCTTGATATCATGGTCCTCTTTGAGAACAAGGACAAACCACAATCCTATGAGCTTTTTGAATTCCTATGTTTGTCTTTTTTTCAGTACAAGAGCTTTTAAATCATATTACTGAATTATCCTCCCCTTGGGTTGTTTTGTAGATTATTATTATATTTCAGTACTGTACATTTTGCCTGTGTGAATGTTGTTCATACATTAAGCTCAGGGTTGTGGAAGGCAAGGAGGTGGCAGATTGTAGTAACCACCTGTAACTAAGTAAATAAAAAAGAATAAGTAGGTAATTTTTGTGGTGTAATGGGCCCGTCATCTGCATTTCTTAGAAGCAAAACCAAGAGGCAGGAGAAATGTCAGTACTGCTCGTTCTTGAGCTTTGTTTGCCATAAGCTTTTATTTCTCCCCTTTTTAAAATTTTTTGGAAGAAATGTGACAGCTATGCTTCATTTCTCTGTGGCTGCCAGACCTTAGGATACACGTCTAGGGAAATTGCTTTTTAAGTGAGATTCTAAGGTGGAGAAACATACTTACCTATTTCTTCCTTCCTGACAGTAGGAAAGATGGTATTCTTTCTAGTAAGATTATAGTATGGTAACAATCTGACTCTCTTAATAAACGATGGATTTCCAGGTGAGAACCATCTGTTTTTAACACACCTTGCCAGTGTAAGGGTCATAACTCTTAGAGTAAGTCTACAGAAGCATGCTGTTTGATTATCTTTGGTACAGTAAGTCTTTCGGAGTTCCTTGTCTTACTTTTGAGAGAGCATGGTATAATGAAATGATTCTGAGTCAACAGATTTGGGTCTGATCCCAACTCAAACCTATTTACTTGCTTTGCGAATTTAGGCAAAATATTTAATTGCTCTAGGCTTTAGTTTCCTCATCTGTAAAATGTGGGAGTTACACTAAATAATATATAAGGGCTCTTCTGGCTCTAATCCCTTTGATCATATTAACAGCAACAAATACAGAAAATACAATGAAGAATGGCTTTTTAAAAAAACTCAATAATATTGTATCTTATCCTAGTAGAAATCATACATTTCCACAAAAGTCTGCTGTGCATTTAAAAAGTCTACAAAAATTAACCAAATTTTTCAAAAACTAATGCATTGTTAGTGGAGTGGTAAACTGATCCAGCCATTCTGGAGAGTAATTTGGAACTATGCCCAAAGGGCAATCAAACTGTACATAACCCTTTGTTCCAGCAATACCACCACTAGGTCTGTATCCCAAAGAGATAATAAAAAATGGGAAAAGACCCACATGTGCAAAAATATTTATAGCAGCTCTTTTTGTGGTAGCAAAGAATTGGAAATTGAGGGGACCCCCATCAATTGGGGAATGGCTGAACAAGTTGTGGTGTATGAATGCAATGAAATACTATTGTGCTATAAGAAATGATGAGCAGGTAGAGTCTAGAAAAACCTGGAAAGACGGGAACTGATGCTGAGTGAAGTGAGTAGAGCCAGGAGAACATTGTACACAGTAACAGCAACATTGTGTGATGATCAACTTTGAAAGACCCAGCTCTTCTCAGTAATACAATGATCTAAGACATTTCCAAAAGACTCATGATGGAAAATGCTATCCTCATCCAGAGAAAGAACTGTGGATTCTGAATGCAGATCAAAGCATATTATTTTCTCTCTGTTTTTTTCTTTCCCACTGTATTTCCCTTTTGTTCTGATTCTTCTTTCACAACATGACTAATGTGGAAATATGTTTAATATGATTGTACGTGTATAGCCACCCAAAAGAAATTAGGCAAACTTTGATGTACATCTAGTATGGAAAAATGTGTGTATACTCTGTCAGTCTTCCTGGACACATGTGTATATGTGGTGGATAACACTGCCATCAGAAGTATTGTGTGAATGATCCTGCTATGTTATATAATTATCTCAAAAGAAACAAAACTAAAAATAAAATGTTAGAAATAAATGTATGCAGTGGGTTTGGGGAAAATTAATTAAAGGATCATAGATTTAGATTTAGAACCTGAAGGGACTTTAGTCCCTTACATACCTAGCACATCCCCCCTCATCTTACAGATAAGAAAACTAAGGCTCAGATTGGAGAATTGAGTTCACCAAGGTCATACAAGTAGAAAGTGACAAAGCCAGAATTTGGACCCATGTCTTCTCATTAAAAATCTAGAATTCTTCCCATTGTACCTTGTAGCTCTATATTAATCATATGGAATTTAACTGATTCAAATCATTCTTGAATGTACTTTGTTTTTAATAACTTAACAGGTTAAATTACTTTATGTCTGTCTGGGACACTAAATATTTTTCAATTGTAGGAATCCAGTTGCTTTTATTTTAGAATATACTGTATACAATTCACCAACATCGTTATGCCTATATAATACATATATATGTCTCCTTTTTACACACACAAAAAAGAAACTAATATATGGAGAGCTCAAATTATAAAACTAAAACCTTCAGTGGAATGAAAGGAAAAGTGGACTGTAATTGCAGAAACTTTTATTTTCACAAATTAAAGTAAGAGTAACACTGCTTTGGACATGTTGAGGGTATGCTTTTCTGACAAACACAAGACAGATAAATCAACTGGATACACTTTCTCTATACTTCTAGAAGTATATCAAAATGTTCTTTCATCATATCCTCCAAAGTGGTATATGAGGAACAATGTAGGTTTTTGTGTGTCGATCTTTTGGATGAGACCTTCAAGATTCTTGGCCTACAGTAAAGCTCTTTGGCAACATTGAGCTGCAGATTTGTTACTCTTTTGGTGTTTTTGTGACCTGATTCAGGTATGCATCTTGGAACAGCTTAATTCCATAATATGTCTAGCTTGACCATATATGAAATGTTGACTTTTACTTCAATATTTAGAGATCCATGATTTCATTGCTATGGGCATCCCCAATCCAATAACAAATGAAATCTCTCTCCAACTTAATAAATTATCTTAAAGAATTTTTGTGAATGAAAAATTTATCACTTTATGGCCAAGCTAATAGTAAGCTTCTCTAGACTTAATCAGGCTGGTCCTCAAACAACAGACATCAGATTCATTGATGAACTTTTACTAGAAATTTATCCATTTTGTTGGAAATGTTGTTGGAACCTAGAAGCAGAGGAGGATGTCCTTCTATAGCTTATAGTTGGCTGGTGTAGTCTTGGAGAAGCTAAGATCATATCCTACTACTACCATTTGGCTTCAAAATAGGATTTTAATGGAGGGACATTAGCATCAGAAACAAAAAATTAACTAATATAATACCTTAGCAGAACTTATGATGCCAAAGTAATACCCCTTAGATCTTTAATGTTCTAGAGGAAAGAGGGCTTGCATATCCTCAAAAAAGAGAAAGGGTTTTTTTAAATCTTTTTTTTTAATTATGAGCTTCACAACCCCCCAAAAAAAGAAAATCTCCCATATGCAATTTACGTTTTAAACACACTGATATTTTTCAAAGTACATAATAAATTCAATATGTTAACTTTCACAGATATCCTGCTTTTCTGCATTTCCTTCTGAACTTTCTCATAATAATCTCTTTTCATTTAAAAAAAATACTTCAATGACCCCATTTTCCTTCTTTCCTTTTCTTAATTTTTTTCTAAGACTTGCTGCAGAAGTTTGGAGACAAAAGCTTATGTTAAGTAGTACTTATGATAAGCAACATTCTAACAAAATTCTTTAGACAAAATGTTGTTATTGACGTTTAATATTCTTGTACATTTCTGAGCTCAGTGAATTTGAGTAAAAATGCATAAAATACTGTAAGCCATTTTGTGTTATTTGAAAGAAGCTGACCTTGTTTCATTATTCTTTTTGAGTGAAGGTTGGTTGTTTATTTCTCTGTTTTTGCTATTCCAATGGTGTTCACATTTTTCTTAGTTTCCAGACAATGAAACTCAACAAGGCCCAGCTTCAGTTTAGGGGATAAAAATGAATACAACGGTTGAATATATCCCCCAGTCCCTAAGAATGACATACTTATTGATTGATTGCTGACTGGTTTGCCAATCGAGCAAGACAGCTTGGTTTCCTTTGGACAATATCTTCCTTGACTCTGTGTGTGTGTGTGTGTTTGTGTGTGTGTGTGTGTGTGTGTGTTAGGAGGAGGGGAATGGAGAAAGGAAGGGGTGAATGACAGCATAGCTTTCATGGCCTCTGATGTATCCATGTGTTGTCAGTCAGGTGCACCTTTCTCAGCTTCTTCCCCTTCTTACCTGAAAACTGATATGTTGAAATCCTATCTTATTTAAACTCCAAATGGGGAGAAGGATGGCAATAATAATCAAACCTATTCTCTTTTCTGGGACAATACATTGTTTTAAAATGAGACTATTTAGCTCTTTTAGTACAGTACCTGGCATGTGGTAGGTACTTAACAAATATTGATTGATAAATCAACTCAAGTAATTGATAAAATATATTGCAAGCACCATAGGAGCTATTTCTAGGTGCTATAGGCAATTTCCAAAGACACAGACAATTTCAGAAAAATAAAGTAATCTAGAGGTGAGTAGATGGCCAGTAGGGAATCATGGGAAACCCAAGACATGCTGGGCAGCAGCTCTATGTGGTAAAATATCGAGGAAGATAGTGGTGATGATGATAGTAGTAACTGTAATTGCAATAATGAGGAGGAGGAGGAAGACAAGGAAGAGAATTATGAGGAGATCCACTATCATGGGGTAGGAAGAATGCAAAATTTAAAGTCAGAGGACTCAGGTTCAAGTGCTGGCCCTTCCACGTGCTACTTGTGTGACCTTGGGTAAGCACTTAACCTCATGCAAAATGAAGAAATTGGACTAGTCATCTCTGTGCTCATTTCTAACTCTAGAAGAAGTGAAGCATAATTCCAGTAATGAAGTATAATTTTAATGAGAACATCCTTTTCCACCATATGAATACCAATTTTGGTTCAGGCAATACGTTGACTATAGCCATATGATACCTTCCCTGACCTCAAAATATAAAAGTAGGAAGGCTAAGAGACATGGCATATATCATATAGGCAGGCTAGATGGCCAACACCTTAGCAGTTCATAGGAGTCATTCCTGTAACTCTGGGATCCAAGGAGAATTGGAACTTAAGCTATCTTGAAATGTTTTTCTCATTTTTAAATGGAATTTTTAAAAAGGAATGTAATAGAAAAATCCTCAGTAATTATAGTGGTAGTGATGAATGTGGAAAAGCTGTAAAAATGTAATTACAAAGCAAAGTCAGCAAAACATACATTTATTCAAGTGCCATTTTTCCATTTACGGTATTTACGTGATACACACAACAAATTGTTGCCCTGTAGAAAGCTGACTTTTCAATTAAACTGATCCAGTTCTCTAAGTAAAAAGCTGTAGCAAATCAGAGTAAGAGTTTGGGTTCAAATGACTGCTTTTCAGTCATGAATATACTTCTTCCCATTTTCATTTCTAATGGAAAGCCCAAGGAATTAGAGGACTTTATTAAAATCTCACAGGAATTTTTTGGAAGCTTTGTTCATGGTTTACCTTTGTCCTCAAATCTTTTGCCTTTTCGAATTGCCTGTCCGTCTCTATGTGTCTTATCATCTCCTTTTCCTTCCCACCGCTCTCTATTTTTACTTTCTCTTCCCTGCCCTCTGTATTTCTTTTCCTGCTGTAATAGAATCACCATAATTTGTTTGAAGCTGTCCTGACTGGCAATTAGCAGTACTATTATATAATCTCTTTTAACCAAGTAGAGAAAACTTGAGAAGGAAATAAAATATATATGACATTCCTAATGTACATTTTAAAAATATGGATTGTCCCAGAAAAGGGAATAGGTTTGATTATTATGTCCATCCTTCTCCTCATTTGAAACTAATTTGCATTTTTTCTGTCCCCAGCAGTGAACCCAATGTCTGTCACATAAGAGACATGAAATGCTTCTTGAATGAATGAAGGCATATTTGTACAATATCAGAAGCAAACCATTTACCTCACCTGAGTCTTGCCTTTAAGGTTGAATAATCCCTAATAATGTTTTCATTCGTGGCATTAAATGTCCTCATTCTTCATAGGGAAAGGTTCTTTTTGAGCACACACAATGGAATATCTGATTCCCTATCCTTCTACTTAATACTTGAAGCTGTGGAAAGGAAGAACATTTCAAAGCATAGGTTGAAGAACATTATTCCTTAAATGCTTCAATTGTTAGTAGTCTTTAAATGCATTGTCCCCAAATCAACTAGTGTACAATTTTCTTTGCAATAATACTTTTTAATTAAACTAATGAATGGATGTTTGTAGTTTTTAACTATGAGAATTAAGAAGAGAAAATAAAGAAAAATAAAAGGGAATTCAATTCTGAGAAAATGCAACTGAAGATATGTAAATGTCTAGATATGATCTTGATTCTCTAGTGTTTGTGCTCTCAAAATTGCCAACCAAGTAAACACTTTCTATGTCCTACGCAATTAATAGACTAGAGCCCATGGTAAGCAAATGATTTTAGCAGTTTACAAGGTGTGGATCATTTCTTATTGTGATGTCACAGACACTTCTTTTCAAAGGGTACCTTTTGTAAAGGTGCTGTCCAACAGACATTTAAGTAGAACCTACTGTATGCGTAATATCAATAGAAAACATTATCCCTGCCTCAAGGAGACTGCAATCAATTCGAATAGACAGGAGAGCATATAAGAAAAATCTCCAACACCTTTACAAAAGGATAGATCTATTGTTCAAGCTACTTTACATATATATACATATACATATGTATTATATGTGTGTGTATATACATATGTATGTGTACATATGTGTGTGTGTTTGTGTGTGTGTGTGTGTGTGTGTGTGTGTGTGTGTGTGTGTGTGTGTGTGTGTGTATAAAATCCTTCCTGAATTTCCTAAATAGAAATTGAGGGCCTTTTTGAAAAGTTTTTGGTATGGTATGGCAGAATGATAGGAAATTTACCTAATTCTATATGTGAACCTGTTGCTAAGGGAGGTAAATTATAGATAAGCTTACATATTGTCATCAAATTAATTCAATTCAAATCCAGGCCCTGTCAGATATTAAAATGTGGTCATGTGCTCTAATATATGAACTTTCACCTTTTATTGCCTGGAATCTAGGTCAGTTCCACACTATGCCACTATAATTCTGATTTTCCTCCTCCTCTTCCTCTTCCCATCAGAACTCAGACTTTGACTTCTATCAACTTATTTTTCTTAGAATAAGGGCACCAGAATAAGGCCGGCTCTAAACTATGCCATTGTGTTTTGACCCTGTCTACCACTCTCTCCCTTTACAAATCTCTATGTGTTATTTTCCCCCTATTGAGGTCAGGAATTCTTTTTCTTACTTGTATTTGTATCTTCAGATATAGCACAGTGCCTGCATATAGTTAGTGTTTTAATTCATTAATTCATCCATCCATCCACTTATTCATATGAAGTATCTGTTTGTCTTAGGCATAAAAGAGAAGGAGTTAAGGATAAAACCAAAATTCAGTTAAGCATCAATTGATATCAGGTAAGCATTCATGGAAAATGTATAGAATTCATCTTTCTACTTCATTTTCCTTAATAATCTGTTTCATATCCATTAGGATGAGAGAATTCTGAACCAAGAGTTTCCCTAGATTTTAGAAAGGCATTTGATAAAGTTTCTTATGCTATTCCCATAGAACAGTGATATGTGGGTTAAATGATAGTACATTGGTTAGATTTTGAACTGTTTGAATGACAGTACTCAAAGAGTGGTCATTAATGTTTCAGTGTCTTCTGTAAGGAGCTCTCAAATGGAGTGCCCCATTGATTATTGTTTGGTCCCTTCCTGTTTCATATTTATATATTTGTCTTGGATAAAGGCATGGATGGTATGCTTAAAAAACTTGAAGATATCCTGAAGTTCAGAGAGATAGGTAGCACAGTCATGAACCCCAGAGATAATTGCCAAGTTACAACATCAGGCTGAAACTAATAAGATAAAATTATCTAATAAGATAAAAGAGATAAATGTAAAATGTTTTATTATGGTTCAAAAAATTAATCTCATGAATATAAGATGGGGAAGTGTGGCTAAAATCACAATTCATTTGAAAAATAATTTGGAATTTTAATAACTTTATACTTTGGTGTGTGGCTAGATAGCAATTTCATGAGTATAAGATGAGGAAGTATGACTAGATTGCAATTTATCTGAAAAACAATTTGGAATTTAATAATTTTTCCTGGAAGCTTAATATGGGTCAGTTGTTTAATATGGCAATCAAGAACTCTGATGTTATCTTGGATTACACTAAGAGAGATAGCATAGTACCTAAGACTAAGGAGGTGATAGTTTCACTGTTATCTGTCCTGGCCAGACCACATGTAGTGAGTGTGCAGTGTTTAATTTTAGGTATAAATTTTATACCTAATAAATTGATTATTGATAGATTTTATACCTAATAAATTGATTGAAAATAGCGGGAGTCCTTTTGCTTGAAAAAGAGAAGATTTAGGGGTTATATAGGAGCTGTCTCTGAATATTTCAAAGGTTGTCATATAGAAGTGAAATTAGATTAGTTCTTCCTGGACCCAGGCAGAAGAACCAGGAGCCATGTGTAGAAGTTACAAAGACATAAATGTAGACTCAGTGCAATGCTCCTAACATTAGAACTATTCCAGTACATAATGGACTGCTTCCAGGGGTTGGTATAATGGTTTTCTCTGTCTTCTGTATCTCATCAATCAAAAGCAGTATGACAACATGTCTGGTATGTTGTAGAGAGGAGTCTTATTCAGATACAGAATGAACTAGTTGGTCTTGAGGCCTCTTCAACCTCTGAAATTCTGCGAGACTCTTTGATTTTTAAATACACAGTTTAGAAGTATTAAGATCATCTATTTTAATAAAGATTTAATATCAGATTTTTAAAGGGGGGAAAATGTTTATCATCTCCATCTCCCATGAATATCTATGACTCGAGTGATGACGTTTCTTATATATTGGTCTGATTTGGGATTCTTTCTCTGCTTAAAAAGCTTTCAACCATTCTGTATTACCCACCAAAGTTCCAACTCCTTAACTTGGTATGCAGTGACCTTTGTGATCTGGTGCAGCTCTACCTATTTTACTTTATTTCATATTACTGGTCACTACAGGCTCTAGATGCCACCCAAACTATACTGTATATCCTGTACTCCTGGAATGCCTTTCCTATCCATCTCAGCCAGTTGAAAACCTTGCCATCCTTTAAATTTCAGCTTATATGCTAACTCCACCATGAAGCCTTACTTGATATTCCTTGTTGGAATTGATATTTTCCTCATTGTATTTTTGAAAGTTTAATAAATATTTTTAAAATCTAATAGAATTTGAATTGAATTGAAAGTAATTCTGACTGAGGCACTACTGCCACCTGGTGACATTATTGTCACATTGCAAGTTCAGGGCTTTTCAAAGGGGAATAAATCTTTTCATGACCTTTGAATATCCAAACTTAAACTTAGCATACAAGCACCATTAAATTCAATTCAACAACCGTATATTAAGCATCTACCTTTTGCAGGAATTTTTGTTAGGAGTTTATGTATAGAAAATAAAATAAAACATAGTACCTGTCCTCAAGAAACTTACAATCTAATAGGAAGTACGATTTTATATATATACATATATATATATTATACACACACACACACACACACTCACACACACACATACACACACAAATAGCTCTCTATAATACCACAAAGACTGAGATAAGTACAAAAGAAAGGTCCAGATGAGACTTCTATAAGAAATTTGAGGACAAATAGATTACTTACAATTGGAGCAATGTGAAGATTTCATGGTGGATATAGGCAACTGTGGTGGGCCTTGAAGAAAAAGAAGCATTTCATCAGGCATAAAGGAAGGGGGAGGTCATTTCAGGTATGGCGAATGGTTTAACCAAAGGGCAAAGTCAGAAAAGAAGACAGTGATTGATGCAATGTGGCTGGAATAGTAACTTTTTGAAGAGGGGCATTTTGGGATATTATGGGAAGTTAGGATGAAGACAGATTATGTATGGTTTTAAATTCTAAAATAAGAAATTTATTCTTACTTGGTAGGTGATAGGGAACCATTGAAGATTTGCAAGAAGGGAATTAACATGAGCAGAATGATGTATTGGGAATATTGTTCAGACATCAGTGTAAAAGATGAATTGAAGAAGGAATAAACCGGAGGCAGAAAAGCCAGTCAGGAAGCTGTTAAAGTATTCTTAGAAAGAGATTATGAGGGTCTGAAATTGTGAGAGTAGAGGAGAAAGGAGGAAACAGATAGAAGAAATATCGCCATGATAGTATTGACATGATTTGACAGCTAATTGGGTGGATGGATAAGTGGTAGTAAATGAATTAAAAGGCAGCATCATATATGCTGTTAATGTTTTGAACATAGAAAAATCACTGTACTAGGAAGGATGATAACCGCTTTCATATCTCTACTTAACTACATACTTGTTGTGTGACCTTTGGCAAATCATTTAGCTTCTCTAGGGTTCAGTTCTATGTAATAATACTGGAAACTATATCTGATTCCTTGTGCTGTTCATAGGAATGGGTTTGGCATATTCTTTTGCACTTAGTACATTCTTCTTTATATTGCACATGCCTATGTACATCCTTTATTAAAGCCCATTAAATTTGCAAATCAAGCACTATTTCTTTTTGAGCACTGTGTCCTTAGCCCCTAGATTTGAGCTTTGCACATAGTTAATACTATCTCTTTGAAGATAGAGGATGGAACCTGATGACTTCTTGAGACCCCTTCTAACCCTAAATTGTACAACACTATATAGAATATTAGCAAGATTACATCTCAGTCTCTGATGACTTTCAGTGAGATTGGTTACTAAATAATTCCCATAGAATTAAATCTATTTTTCTGTTTATTTCCATTGTAAAGATATTGATGAAGTCACACACAAATCCAACATTAAGATGAGTTGAAATATTTTTCAAAAGAAGGCTTTCAGATTGTAATCCGCCCTGTAGCATACTGGGAGATATGTTATTGAAAATACTTTTGAACCAATTTTCACACCCTAGCATTTCCCCATCTATCTCTTACAAACCCCATATACAGGTTCTCTAGGAAGTTCAGAAGCTACAGAATTTAGTTGCAATTGTTCTTTTGTCAGAATATTTAAAATGTCTAATAGAGCTAGGTTACAATATTACATTTCACCAGTAGATGTCATAATCTAATTATACTCTGCATTGAACAGCTCTATGTTCAAGGCATCAGATTGTTAAAAAAAAAAAAAGTAATGCTCAACTTTATCAATTTTTTTAATTCTGAAAATCAATTAAAAAAACAAGTTTTTTGAAATGAAGGATGACACATATGTATTTTAATACAGTAGATAATATTTAGCATATGTCTGTATGCTGGTTGATACTGATGGAGATAACTTTGTTTCATTAGCTATTAGTGTTCTGTAATTTCCTAATTTTACTCATTAGAGATACATTCTATGGTAGGACTAGTAACATAAAACCTGGAGTACTGCTGAGATGATAGCTGATATTTTAGCCTATTCTAATTACAGGAGAGGTCACAAGGGAGAGAAGAATGGCAGATGACCGGAAAGATGAAGCTAAAGCACCTCACTGGACATCAAGCCCACTGGCAGAGGCATCTTCCCACCCACATTCACCTGAGCTTAAGGAACAAGCTGGAGCAGGAGATGGAATAGTCCGGAGTGCCAATGGATTTCCATACAGAGAGGAAGAAGAGGGTGGCTATGGAGATCATGGGCAACAGGGTACCTATTCAAGAACCAAAGAGAATGGAATTAATGGAGAACTCACCTCAGCTGAAAGGGAAACAGCAGGTAACTAGAGGCTCTTCTTTCTCCCACCTTGATTTCTGATTTGAAATCAATTTTTATCTAAAAAGGACTTAGGCAGCACTTTTTTTTTTGCTGTTAATGAGTTTGAAATATAAATATAAATAATTATAAATTATTATTTCAGGGAGTGGAAAATGAAAAAGGAGATAAGTTATGAAGGAAAAGAGAAACTATTTTCATAAGATAAGCTGACTATAACTATATTTTTTATTTCTTCTTTGTTAACTATTTCAACTTCATTTTATATTTAATAGTTGAGTTATTTAAGTGTGACTTCTCGAAAATCTAGTCACTATTCACATCCATCCCCTTTTACTAAGGTCAAAATTGTAGAAACTCAAGAGTTTTTGTATGACTATTTTAGGGGGAAAAAAGTAAATTCCAAATCTATTTGTCTCTCATATTTTTTTGTAATTTTTGTGACATCTTTCCTCTACTCTTAGGTAAGAATCACAATAAAAAAATCCTGATGTAACAATAATTTTTCCATTTTAAAATACTTCCAAAGCCTAATGATGTTGATCATGTTCTTAGATGTTACCTAACATGTCAACAAACAATAGAATGACAGAAGTGTATATTAGTAATTTGTAGTTTCTTATAGAATCACTCAAACTTTAAGAGTAGAAGTAAAATAATCAAATAAATCATGAACCTAAAATTATGGAGTAATAAAAGTTATGTTAAAATGATGTATTTAAAAGCCAAAAGATATTTTTAAATCAATGATAACTTTATTAATTTCCAAGGATTAAATAATACTATGTGAGCTGAAAGTTCCATTCCTTTTCCAAAATTGCTGAGGTGGGAAGAATATGATATGCTACTAAAATTCATACTGGATAATCTACATTAATAATGAGTTCACTGAGTGGCTGAGATCTGTCAATCATGTTGCTTTCTTGCCCATAAGTAGGGGGGAACCATTTCCATCCCTGAGCCCCACTAAAATGCTGCTCCGAAATTTAAAAAAAAATGTAAAGTACAATATCTTGGTACAATTATTTTATATATTTCATTATTCTGTGATTCAAATTCAGGGTGGTATATTTCCAAATTTAAGTCATTTTTTATCTAGCCTGTTGAAACATTGATTCCATAAAGTCTCAAATAACTTTTATTGCTGTTACTATTAATAAAAATATTATTAACAGCTGCTTTAGTGACAATCCACACCTATAACCATAACAGATAAGTCTAGAATAATTACTAGATTGCAGCCCCATCTGAATTTCAAATGAGATCAAATGAAATAATATATGTAAAGTGGTATGCCAACCTTAAAGTGCTGTGTAATTTTGAGCTATTATTCATACTATTATTATTTCAGTGCCCATGTGCCTTTGATAATTAGTACTCAGTTGCTTGTATAGTAACTTGCATAGGTGCTGTTCTAAAAAAAATTAAACAAACCCCAGGCATGCAATAGAAAGAGAATTTGCTTCTCCTGAAAATTATCCTATACCTATAAGATACTATTCTCTGTAGTTATTAGAACAGTCACTAGAATTTATTGAGTGCTTTCTGGGTATGAAGCACTATACTTGGTAATGTGGGGAAAATACAGAGGAAAAGGAAGGTGAAAAACTCTACTCTTCTTCAGTTACACTCCAGATAGAGAGAAAGAACACATACACACACACACACACACACACACATACACACAAAGGAGCCCCTACAGAGCATCTTCCCATTCATTCCACAGTTTTTGAGCATCTACCTGCTTAGTGCTAAGCCATGAACAAGATATATTCCCTGCTCCCAGGGAGCTTATTGTCTACTAGAAGAGATCATAGAATCATAGAGTCCTAATACAGGGCCCTAAAGACCATTGAGTACAAGCCCTTAAATCATATATAAGAAAACTGAGTCTCAGATGAGCAAATTGGCTCATCCAGATCCACCAGATTAGTCAGTTTCTAAAGCAGTATTTAAACCCATGTCTTCCTAACCCCAAGTCTACTGCCCTAATTACTATATCTTGATGCCTCTCCCAGATAAAACATGAACATGAGTAACCATGATAAAAGTCCAGTCTGGGGTAATAATTATATGAATAGCATAATCTGAATATAATAGGAGAGCAGAAGAAGCAAGATGTCTCTTTTTACTGGGGTGATTAGGTATGGCATTACACAATGCATGGCATCTGAACACAGAATGTGAGTAGAATTTCAGTTAAGTGCAGATAGAGGGAAGATATTGAAGACAGAAAAGCATGTGCAAAGTGACAGAGTTGGGGGTGTACAGGTTAGTTTGGAGGAGGAAGACTGGCATCAGAGGAACAATACATCAGGCATGAGGAATAAGAGAACTAATTGAGATGATCAATGTGGGACTAAGAAGGAAAGGATGAATGGGAGAACTGCTACTTGCCAGTTAAGAGAAACTATGCATTTTAAAAACTGAGGGAATGACAACCTGTTGGTAATTGAGTTTAGATGAGAAAAAAAAAATTGGAAAAGACTCCTGAAGGACTTCAAATTGTTTTCAAGGACTTGCGTGAAATAGATGGGAGAATCAAATTACTTCACAAGGTGAGTGAGGCTATGTTCAAGAGATAGAAGTAGGAATTAGCAAATTGTATGCAAGGCTCATTAGAATGAGATCTAGAAAGATCTCTGAAAGAAAGGAATGAAAAGGGAGGAGAAGCAGTAAGAAAGGCCCTGAAGGACCCAGGATGAAGAATTTGAGCAGAATAGTAGAGAGCCACTAGAAATTCTTAAGCTTGGAATATTATTTTAGCTGCAGAGTATAGAATACATTGGAGCAATTTGTACTCAATAGGAAGGAAAACCAGCTAGGAAACTGGTGTAGTCTTCATGAAGTAAGGAAAAATGCATCAAGGTAGTGATGAAGGAAATGGGAAAGAAGGAGTAGCTCAAATAAATGCTGCAAATTACAAACTGGAATAGAGGTGGAAACCTTTTCAATTGATAGATGCTATTTGTTGGAATGCCTTTTTTCTTGAACTTTTCTTCCCAATATGACAGATACCTAGATAGATGGTGCATATGATTTTTGTTCAGTACTGAATCTGTTGATGTGTTAATTGTAGGTAATTCACTAATGGCCTCTTGATTCTGTCTAGCTATGGTGAAACCATGTAACTCAAGTAAATAAATGAAGCAGTCAATTTTTGAGTGATTTTAATATTTGTGACTGTGATGATGTAGTGTTAGTTTTAGCCATTTCATTCTGCTTCCACCTCTGAGAAAAGAATATAGATCAAAATATAATTTAGAGGTATTTCTGGTTAATACCTTTGGCTTCTGGGATTAATAATGAGTTCAGGGAAAGCAAAAATTAATAAAAGATATATAAATACATATATGTATATATGTGTGTGCACATATATACAGTCTATGTATACATACCTGTCCATATCCTTATCACCTTTGCGATGCTGATTTCAAAGTTTTATGTGTACAAATATATTGAAGATACCTGCAAAGAGCATGCTGGATATTAATAGATACATGTATTCACTTTGAAGCATGATATATTTTTTAGATGCATTAAATCAAGAAATTAAAATATTAAATCAAATAAGTATCTTTATACATGAGCCTACAGAACAGGCAATTTGCTAAATATGTATTTCTAATGTCTAGAGTAGGTGATTAACTATAAGCTTATAAATCTCTGGCTCATCACATTTCAGATATATTTTCATTTACTTATTATAAATATACATGTACACCTAGCATCATAAGATCATGGCTGTGTTGTTAGAAGAGATCTTGGATGGGCCTATTTTGATTCTGTGTCCTCAAGGAGCTTACATTCAACTGGAGAAAACATTGATAAGTCAATGCAAAATGCAACATACATTATATATAGATAGGGAGTGACAAAGCATAAGGGAGAGACAGAAAGAGACAGACAGACAGAAGACAGACAGATGGACAGACAGAGAAAGGAGAGAGAGAGACACAGAGAGAGAGAGAGATGGAGGGAGAAGAGAAAAAGTGGGAGAGAAAGAGAGAGATACGTATCTATATTGATATGTAAAAGAGTTCTAGTAAAAGGCTGTACTTGAGCTAAGCCTTGAAAGGTCAGGTTTGTAAGAGGTGGAGGTGAGGAAAGAAGAGTATTTTAAGAGAGGAAAACAAACCGTTTATGCTAGAGTCCAAAAGTGAGATATGGAATCTCGTGTATGACTTGCTAGCAAGTCAGTCAATTTGGCTAGGATGTAGAGTGTGGAAGTCATGAAATCATCAGGAAAGAGAAGTTGGAGATTGTGAAGGGGTTTAAATGCTGAAAGGAGAAGTTCATATGTTATTCTAGAGGCCATAAAGAGACATGGAAGCTTCTTGAGTGAGTGAGTTACATGATCAGATCTCTCTGTTTTGGAATATCGATTTGGGAGCTGTATGAAGAATGGATTGGAGAGGGACGAGATTGGAAAGAGAGAGACCAATTGTAGAACTGGATGAGACAACACCTACTATTCTTCCTCTCCATGATAAAATCTGCTCTACAACATTTCTGACAGCTTCTGCTTTGAAAACTTCAAGGGGCAGTTATATCATTCTACACAAAGTAATCCATTCTATTTTCAGACAGCTCTATTTGTCTTTTAAAAAAGACAAAAAAATTTGTCTTCTTTTCCACCTCGTACTAAGGGAAAAGCAGCCTCTCTTTGACTTTGAGTTATTGGTCTTAGTTCAGTCTTCTGAAATTAAAAAAAAAAAAATCTTACTCTATCTTTGACCGGACAGCCCTTCAAATATTTGAACAGAACTCTATCTCCCCACCCCAAGTCTTTTTTCCCTACCTAGACCAAACATCTTGCAACCCTTCAAGGATTTCTCAAATGAATGGTTTCAACACCCCTCATTATCCCAGTCACCCCCCTCTAAAGGTATGTCAGTTTGCTTTGAAGACAACTTCAAAGCAGTCTCTTTGAAGAGATTGCTTTATTGGGGATTCTGATTCATAGCATTGGGTGAATTTACTCAATACAATGTATTGATATCAAAACAAGCTCAGGTGAAAGGCTTCATAAGGAGAATCAGCAGTATAGTCACTTGTTGGGTCCCTATCTTTACGGCCCACCTCCAACTCAGGAACTGATATTTCTGTTCAGGACTGAAGATAGTCATGCATGCTGCCATGAAGGTTGTATCCCTTTCTATTCAAATTTCTTATGCATGCTTACAAATGAAACAAAACAAGTCTAAACTAAGCAAAGTTCTACAAATCTGAATATACTAATCATGATCAAGTCATACCCAAACTGGATATCTGCATAGGTACAATTCCTTTGGTGCCTTATGGTTCCATCTTTTAAATTCAGCAGTCATTCTAGTTTTTTTCTCTTATCATCTCCCCTTCACACACACACACACACACACACACACACACACACATACACACACCCCCAACTACTACCTTGGGGTATAGGAATCAAACCTGGTTAGCCTACTTTAGATGCAGTTCCCATAACAATATTATGTATATGGCTTGATCGAAATAGATTCCAATGCCCTTTTCTAGGTACTATAGTTTTACTAAGACAGCCTAAGGTGGCATTAATTTTTTTGGTCAGTAATTTATATCATTCATAGGAGCACTGCTTTTAGAGTTTGACAAGACCTTCGAGATTATTTTGATCAACTTCTTCTTTTTATTGACAAGGACACCAAACCACAGAAAGGGGAGGTGGCCAGCCCAAAGTCACTTAGCTAATAAACAAGAAGTACCAGGATTAAAATCCTTTTGTTTTGATTCAAAATCCAGCATTCTTTCCACTATACCAGATTGCCACATTTGACACTTATCAATTAAAACTCAGAATAACTACTATTGCCAATTCTTTCCTATCCTTTATACATAGTCTTCCCCCCCCACCCAGTATATAAATGCATATATACACATGTATATATTTATATGTATGTGTATGTATATAAGTATATATATGTGTGTATGCATATACACATATGTATGTGTATGTATGTATTGTGTATATATGTGTATGTATATGTGTGTATATATGTATATATATATACATGCATACATACATACATATTAAATTTCATCTTGTAATTTTAGGTGCATTTTTCCAGCATACTGAATCTTTTTGTATCTCAGTTCTCTTTAATAAGAATGCTTTCTCTGTCTTCACCTAAGTCATTAATAAAATTCTGGAATAGGAGAGCACAGGAAACTTCAACTACCTGTGGATCCATCAATCGCTGCTGTCAACTAGCCCACATCTCTATGTCTTGAGAGACTGTGAAATGCCTTATTGAAATCCCAAATCTACTGTTTCTGCAACATTCATCCTACCTACCAGTTTAGTAACTTTTTCCAAAAAAAAAAAAATAGGCAACAGAGTTAATTTTGCTTCACTTGTTTTAAGTAAATTCATTCTAGCCCTTGGTTATTGCTACTTCTCCTTTCTGAGTGCTCACAAATCATCCGGTTCATGAAATATTTTGAGTTTTTTCTGGGGAATAGACTCAAGCCAACTGTTCTACAGCTTCTGGAACCATTTTCCTTCTTTTTTGAAAATAAAGACAGTATTACTGATGGACCAGTGGTCCTGGTCCCATCTGCCATTTCTAGTCAAGACCCATGATTTCGCCAAAGAAGAATGGGAGCAGAGCAACAAAGGATGGTTCATAAGTCACATGACTCTCTGATTCTGCCCCTGGTGACCTACCAACATCTAGGGGAAATCATTCTGGCTTATTTTTGCCTTAGTTTCACTATTACATCGAGATTGCTAAAATACATTTTGAATGAAGTTGAGATGCTTAGATACACATATGTTTGTGTGTATACACACATAGAGAGTTGATTTAATTGCAAAATGTCCTGCCCACTAGTTTGCCATAAGATTCAGAACAAATTAGTAAAACTCTCTGTGCCTCAATTTCCATTCATATGTAAAGATATCTAGATAAGAGGTGACAAAATTGTAGCTACAGACTATAAAACTCCTGAGTGCAGGCCAAACCAGATTAAAATGTAATTCAAAATAAATAAAAGTGCAATCCAACATAGATAGTAATCTGTGGTTTTCTAATTCAGCATGTAGCCTTCAGGAATTCATTTCTGTCTGAGTTTGACATCACTGCTATAGATAGATTAGATAGATAGATAGATGATAGATAGATGGAAGCTGATGTGGGGGGAGGAGTCTAAATCTAAGATTTCATCAGGGTAAGCAATTCCACTGAGGAAACTCTGCCAGTGTAGATCTACCAATGATCTACTAATGTAGATCAACAAGTGTTGACAACTTGTGATTTTAAAGAATTGCCTTGGATACCGAAGGGTTAACTGGTATGCCCAGAGTCCTAAATCTGCTGCTTTGAGTTGGCCTTGAGTTGTGGAGAAGCAGAGATTGGGGATTGTCGAGGAGCAGTAGGTAGCTTTAGAGAGGGAAGTGCAGGGACGTGAAGAAGGAAGTGGTAGCAGGGGTAAGGAAAGAGGAATTCCTGTGGGCACCAGACAGTCCCAGACAACCATCTGTGTGGGAAGCACGTACTTATACTGCATATAAATAAGCCAGAGATTGCCTGTACAGATGTATATCCTTTCAGTTGTGCTCAGCCAGCCTGCAGAATGTGATTGGTGGATGCTACTAAATCCCAGTTCCACCATATAGACACTTCTCAGCCACGTTGAACATGTAGATTATTCATTCTTTCCCGATAGGAACAACATAGTTTAATTTCCAATAGAGTTGGGAGAGTGGGAAGGAAAAAGGAGAGGGAGGGAGGGAGAGAGAGAGAGAGAGAGAGAGAGAGAGAGAGAGAGAGAGAGAGAGAGAAGGGGGAGACATTATGGCATGGGTAAAGAGGTGTGTGTGTGAGAGAAACAGACAAAGAAACGGGGTAGGAGGGGAGAAGAGAGAACAAAGACAGAGGCAGACACAGACAGACAGAAACAGAAACAGATGGAAGACATCCCTACACAGATTAAAGGGTGGGAGGGGGAGAGTGGTAGAGAAACAGAGATATAGAGAGGAAGGGAAGGGAGAAAAGACAGAGAAACAGAGACAGAGATAGACAGACGCAGTGAGAGACAGATGCATAAGACATTCCTACATGGGTAAAGGAGTATGTGGGGGTGTATGAATGACAGAAAGACAGAGAAACAGAGAATGAGGAAGGAAGAGAGAGGGAGGGAGGGAGAGAGAGAGATAAAGAAATAAATTTAGAGGGATAAAAAAACAGAGTGAGAGAAAAGAGACAGGACCTACCTGCACAGCTAACGTGGGGGTGGGGGAGGCCCGTGTATGTGTGTGTGTAGGTGTGACAGAGAAACAGAAAGGAAAGGAGATGGAGGGAGGGAAGGAGGAACAGAGGGAGGGAAGGAAGCATTCAGAGGCAGAGTCAGAAACACAGAGACAGAAAGAAGCAGAGAGAGAAAGAAAAGCAGAGGATATCTCTACACAAATAAAGGTGAGTGTGTTGGTGTGGGTGTGTACACATTAGTATGTGTGTGTGTGACAGAGAAACAGAGAAAGAGGAAAGGAGAGGGTGAGAGGCTGAGGGAGAGAGATAGATAGAGGGGAAAAGACAGAGACAAAGCCAGACGGAGGCAGAGACAGAGAAAAACAGAGGGCCTACACAGGTAAAGGGCTGTATATGTGGTGTGTGTGTGGGTGCATGGGTAGATGTGATGTCTCCAAGGATGTCAACTCCAAATAGGCTTGTATGTGGGGGGGGGGGATGCATGGGAAAGTGGAGTCATTATTGTATGCAGATATATGCAAGTGAGAGCCCCCCAAAATATCACGATGGTAGGAATGTGTGTGTATCAGAGCCAAGCTGCCACCACGGAGGAGCGAAGGGGAGGGGGCGTAATATGAGTAAGGGAAAGTTGTTGGTGCCGAGAAACTGCATGGGAAACACTGTGAAAGCAGCAGGGTGTAATGGGAAAAAATTGAATTTTGATTCAGAGACTTGGGTTTCAAACACAACCCTGTTATTTATTGCCTGTGGTGTCTTAGGCTCTGGCCCTCAGTTTTCTCATCTATAAAATGAAGGCTTTGGACTAGATGGCCTATACGATCCCTTCCAGTTCTAAATCTAAATCTATTCTCCCCTAATCCATTATATTTTCGATCTTCCTAGAAAGATTTTTGCACCCAATTGGGAAACACTGAATTTAGAAAAATGCTGGTTCTTCTTGGTCATAGGTATTGTTACTTTTTTTTAAACATGGGAGCGGGTAGGGAGGAAATCGAATCGTTGAGCTTGCAAGAACTGTAAGAATGTCTAGTCACTCTTTCATTTTACAGTTTAGGTAACTGAGGCCCAGAGAGATAAAGGCACTTTCCCAAGGTCACACAGCTAGTCCTTGGTGAGGCTGTAACCCGGGGCTCCCGATACTAAAATCCAGTGTTTTGGTTTGGTTTGGTTTAATTTGTTTTTTTCTGGTAGAGCCCACTGCCAAGATCAGAACCACATAGCCAACCATACCAATTTCAAGCAGAGGCCAATTTGTTCTTGTCTGCTGTTAAAGTAAAATGTCATGTTAGTTTGTGTTTCAAAATGACAGAAGTCCAGAATGCTAGTTCTGCATTTCAATGTGATGGGAGAAAGGAAGAAGGCAGTTCTGAGATGTTTATAGTTATAGAGGCATCGAAGCATTTAAAGACAATATTTTGATGTTTTGGACTACCATGATTTATTCATCCTTTGAATGAGCCTTAAAATTAGATAAGAGATGGAGCAGACAGTGCCCACCTCTCAGAAAGTACAGTGGGTAAAGTGATGTTGGTTGGTCGATTTGGGTTTAGTTAGATCAACAACTGATATTTCACAACACCACCTAAATCACCTGCCTCTTCTAAATGTCCCGTTGTTTCATCACAATATCTTCATACTATGTCATTGCTTCCTCACTCACCTTTCATCAACATAATTATAGGTATGGGGATATAGCAACTAACAAAGTAGAAATTTGGCTATGTTTTATGTCATATTCAGATATTCTTTATGGGAAATTCTTTGTAACAGCTAAAGATTTTTCCTTAATTCCCCAAAACAAGCTAGTTAGAATTATACGTAAAATATAAGTAAATAAGTTGCAAAAAAAAAAGGGTCTGAAATGGTCTCCTCTGACTACAACCTTTAGGGCATGGTCTTTGTGACAGATGCTTAGAGCTGCTTAGAGACTTTCTTAGCTATTTCTTGCTTCTTGAATGAGTTCCAGATAGGTTCCCCCACCCACCTTGGTATACTGGCTACAATGCTGGACTTGGATTCAGGAAGACCTGTATTCAAATCCCACATCTGACACTTACTGCCTGTGTCACTCTGGGCGAATCACTTAAGTCTCCAAGCCGGAGTTTCCTTATCTATGAAATGAAGATGATCATTATGGTACTAACCTCAAAGAGTAGTGAGGCTCAAATGAAGTCATGTATCTAAGGTTATTTGCAAAACTTAAAATGGTACATGTACGTCTGTAATAATTAATCATCATTTTCAGTGCTAATGTATAGAGATGTGTGTCTGTCTGCAACAACTTTCTGCGTATATTTAGGTGGTGAGATATACAAATTAGAGAGAGACAGAGAGGGGGAGGTGGGAGAGAGAGGCAGCACTTATCAAGTGCCTACTCCATACCAGGCACTATGGTGGGCACTGGTGATGTAAAGGTAACAAGCAAGAGATTCTCTGTCCTCAAGGAGCTTACATTCTAGTGAGGGGAAATAACACATGAAGAACACCTGGAATGCTAGAGGCAAGCACACGTGGGTGTGGCTTAGAGATGGCTGGGAATGAGGAGATAATAATCTCATGTAAATACGCCATTAAATGAAATTACAAATTCAAAATTCTAGAATAACTTGGGGAATGAGATGGGCATCATGCACAAGGAAGAGCTGTGCATACTGCCATAACTCCCATCATACTCTGCACTTGTCCCAGATCCAAATCTGGTCTCCCTCTCCATCCCTTTCAACATCCCTAACTGTGCTTTAAGGCAGGCTTTTAGATTTGTCAGTAAGGTATACATAATGTTAAAAGTGGGTATGTGTATTTATTATGTTATACATCATGTGCAGTAATCTTTCTGTGCAAAATGGAATGAATGCAATAAAAATCTGTGTGTCTGTCTCCGTCCCTTTCTCTGTCTCTCTCTGTCTCTCTGTCTCTCCCCAATCTCTCTCTCTGTCTCTTTCTGTCTCTCTCTCTGTCTGTCTCTTTCTCCCTCTCCTTCTCCCTCTTTCTGTCTCTCTCTCGCCCTCGCCCTCTCCCTCTCCCTCTGCCTTTCTTTCTCTCATAAACAACTCCAGCAATTTTAGAGACTGCAGATTTCCTTTTCTCTGTTACCATGCCAACCACTCATTGCTCGGGTTGAGATTTCTCCCTGAGCTCCACTGAGAGACAGAATATGTAGTCTGGAGTTATTTAGCATTCAAGGAAGGATATGCAGAAAAACAAACTCTCTCTGTGTGCAGGTTCAGAGTCTGACTTTGTTGAGGAGGAAAAAAAAGGAAGATCTTTTTCATTTTTTCCCTCTGAAAGCCAGGTGCCCAAGGAATTTAGGGAAAGCAAGAGAAGATATGGACGAATGGGACACGAGAAGTTAAATAAGGTTTATTTCTGCAGTGTTTGCATTCTCTTCTCTCAGCTCTAACGCAGAAAGAACCAGGTGTCTATGTATAGCCCTCAGTTATCAACTTTTGTTGTTTTTTGGTTTTTGGTATTTTTTTTCTGTTGGTCAATAAAATGAACAAGAGCTCAGAGTTTAGCATTAGATTAGGTGAAGGTTATGATAAATAATTAGCTCTTTCACCTCTAATGAGGTATAGCTATGTATGGAACAAGCAGGGGCGGGAATCTTCATTCACCGAGCAGGGTAAACCCAGGCCCAATTCATGGATGTCACTTCCCAATAAGAAGCAAATGGAAGGAGGAAAATGGGAGGGGTAGAAACATTTATTAAGCACCTACTATGTGCTAGGCTTTGTGCTAAGCACTTTACAAATATCATCTCATTCGGTCCTCACAAAAAACCTTGGGAGATAGGTGCTGATTTTATCTCTATTTTATGATTGAGGAAACTGAGGCATACAATGGTTAAGTGACTCACTCAGGGTGGTTTAGCTAGTAAGTGTCTGAGGTTGTACTGGAACTTGGATCTTTCTGAATCCAGGCCCAGCCTACTATTCACTGCATCACCCAGATGCCTAAACTTTGTCAAGCATTATAAGTCTTGACAAGAATATATACGGTCTGACAAGAGACCAAGAGATTCATAAAGTCAAAAGTCCCTAATAGCAGCTTCAGTGAAGCCTGGTTCTTCCAGATGGGTTAAATAAGACCCAAAGACCTAAAGGCTACATCAGTAAAAAAGAATACTTTTGTTTTATTCCTTGGAACTAAACTATTGCCATGTATTCCTGTTTGTAAGGGACATGAATGACCCATCCCCATGTGATTTTTTTTTAAATTAAGATTACTATTAATACAGGTCAGTTCCAACACATGCTAAGAGAATTTGTGATCCTTGAACACTGAAACTAAATTCATGTAATCCACAAAAAATAATCTTATTATATTACAGTTTTACCTTGAACTATTAAGAATGGCATATCCTGGATTTTAATAGGCTTTCTTCAGATGGTTCACAAAGGTTGCCATTACAAAATTACAGAATTCCCTAGTGGGAAGAGAACTCAGTGGCAATCCAGTGAAACCTGTATCAGAAAAGGAGTTCCTATTATAGGTGGTCTTTCAGCCACTCCTTATTGACCCCCAAAGAGGGAGGAACCCACTATTACAAGGCAGCTTGTTCCACTTATGGACATTTCTGATTGTTAGATCATTTCTTCCTGACATCAAGTCTAAATTTGTCCCATTCATAACTTCTATACATTGCTCCTGGTTCTCTCCATGACAAAAGGAACAATTCTATTCACTATTATTTTTTGCCATCAATAATTCAGATATGTTGGTAGAAAATTACTTTATACCTCCTGGTAGTATTTGGTTTGCTAATTGATTTCTTATTCATAGGATTATAAAATTATAGATCGAGAGCAGAAAGGAACATCAGAAGCTATTTAATGAAGCCTTTTAATTTTTACAGCTGAAGAAACTGAGGGTTATGATGACTAAATGGTTAAGTTCAAGGTCATTCAGATAATAATCCTCAGGGGCAGCATTTGAACCCAAGTTCTCTGACTCTAGAGCTAAAATAGTTCTACAGTACCATTATGGAATAGTGCTGACATTTTAGAAAAATAACCATGGCTATTTAGCTCATGATTTTACCTTTTCATTCTTATTTTTCGATGAGCACAGCCTCTTTCTGTTTTATTGGTTTGGTTTTTGTCGGTTGATTATCTGATTTTTTTTTTGTCACTTCTCTCATTGCTTTCTGTACTCTTTTGGGGTTTCATTTGTTCTGGCTTCTCTTTAGCTTAAAAAAATTCCACTATCGCCCTTTAGAAGAATATTAAATTGTTTGAAATACCTTTTTTTATTCATGTTAAGCCAGTACTGCTTTTATTGCCTACCACAAAACCTTAGGCAGAATAGGCAATTAATAAATGCATATTGAATTAAATTGAATAAGGAGAAGGAAAACATAGCCATCTTTGCTTTGCTGGTTACCATCTGGTTCCCTTTGGAGCTTCTTACTTTTAAATCTCTTTTTGATTTTTATTTACTCAGTCATTTAATTGTGCCCCTACATCACCCCCTCCCCAAAATGCATAATTTAATTATTATTTCTGAAATTCTTACTGTGCACAAGCACTACAGAGCAGAAAGACAATCACAGAGCTTACCATATTTAAACATCAGAAATCATGTAATATAAGAGGTAGGTATTAGCCACTATGGAGTTAGGAAAGAGGGAGTGATAATTGACTTAGGAATAAGAAGGCGAAGAACTTCACTTAAGCATTTTTATTCTCATTAAGTGACATTAGTTGTTCAATGAATGAGATTCATAAGAATTACATCTGCAGAAGACATCTCCTTATCTCTCTTCTTGTCTCAGAATGTGAACGTCTAGCACCATTTGGCTTGCTAAGGAAATGATTTCTCCCTGGTGAAGAAAAGGCTTCCCTCCAACCTCCCTGTTAAGTTTTTTGGTACAGAAAGGCAAACTCTATCACCTTGCCTTACCCTTTGGGGGTTGGTTTTTTTTAAGGTACAATGAGGAAGGGCCAAGCAAATCAGATTACTCTCCCTTTGCTCATAAAGCCATTAAGATGAACCATGCCTTCCTCCTCCTTTGGGGTTCCAAGCTTCCCTCCCTCCTCCCCCCTAAGCCCCCTCCTTTACACACACACATAAACACACAGCACACACACACACACACACACACACACACATACAAACACACCCTCTCACTGCTCCTGAATAAGTTACATGGCAGCATGTCCCTTAACAGTCTGGGGAATTGTCTAGAAATTAATCTTGGGAGCAGAAAAACAGTGCAGCTGGTGCTGCATTGCAGATCTAATAGCTTAAACAATATCTGAGTTGGCATCATGAGGCCCCCAGGGAAAAGGGCACCGTATGGCTACAAGCACTCACTGTAGCTAGTCTAACAGGATGAGTCATAACCCAGCTACACTCACTGAAAATGAATTTCAGAAGCCAGCATCACCGTTGAGCCATTTAATAGTAAAACATATGCCCTGGACAGTCATATTTATGCCACTTATCATTTAGATGCAGAGCAGTTATTTTAAAAACACAGATCATAGGTTCTTGATGTATCAATGTGTATATAATAGCAATGGAATTGTATGCTTTTTCCTTAAGTTTTTCCTTTTCCCTCTAAAAAAAATCACAAAGTAATATACTTCATGGGTTTATGATTGAATTATACTCAAATTCCAAGAACTCTTAATTCACAATATCTCTTAAGCAAGCATTAGTTCAGAAACAAATTTAATAAAAGAAGAATACAAGCGATAATAATAAGAGCTCATACTTCTGTGACACTTTGAGACTTACCAAGTACTTTCCTGACAAAAACCCCAGGAGACAGAGAACAGAAGTATTATTCTCTCCATTCTCAGATGATGATACTAAAGCTCAGGTTAAGAGAAATGACTTGCCCAAGGCCATACCACTGGTAAGTGGTAAAGCTTTTACTTAACCCTAAAATCTTCTAACTTGGGACCTCTCTCCACTTCAAAAGGCTTCTCCCCTTCTCAGATGTGTCTTCAGCTTGAAAAAGAATCACAATTTTTACCATCCCTCTTCTCCCACTGGCATCATCACCTTATATAAAAAGGTACCTATAATGCCTTGATCATACCTGTTCACTTTTGGCTTTGTGAAATGAGGACTCAAAAATCTGCCTTGGCAGAACAGACTGAGCACTAGACAGGGAGTCAGAAGAACTGATTTCACCTCCTAGATCCACTGCTAATCTTACTGTGTGACTTTGTTCAAGTCACTAGCCCTCTCTGAGCCTTTGTGCCCATATTGGTAAAACAGGGATCTTGGGAATGTATCTGCTATGGAAGCAACCTTTGAGATCATCTAGTACAACTCTACGTGCCAGATTTGCCCAATGTCACCCAGCTAGTGAATAGCAGAGCCAAGAATAACCCAGATCCTCTAACTCCCAATCAATCCTGAACTCTTTCCACTACCCCATGCTTTGAGTTAAACTACCTTGCAGGGTTTTGGTGAAGAGGGTGCTTTTTTTTAAAGCTATGTAAATTGGGGTGCTATTATTATTTGCCTTTCAATCCTTTCCTAAAATCATTCATTCTGTCACAATTCAGTTTGGTCCATCAAATTTTTATAATCTCTTTTCCCATTCAAGGCTTTGTCCCCCAAAAAATGAATGCATGGAATTAGCCCTAGGTGATCTCTAAGGGCATTTCCACTTCAAAATCCATGGTCCTAAATCTTTCAAGTCCACAATCAGAGGCTAATTGTAATGTTAGAGGCAATTAGTAGCCACTGTTTCTGAAATTGAAGTGGTAAGATCAAAATAATCTTTCCAGAAGGTCATTCTGATTATAGAGACAGCTTTTGAGGGAAAGAGGCTAGTGGGCAAATACCGGAGACAAGGAGCAGGGCCAACAAGCCATTTGAATAATTTAAGTTCCATATGTTCATTGTTCACACAAGATTTGTTCCTAGAGGAACAAGGCAAAAGATTCAAGAAACAGCAAATAGGAAAAATTGGAATGGATCAAAAGTAGGGGAAAAGAAAAGAGACAAGTTAATGATGACTTTAAAGCTATGAACTTGAAGGACCAGCCAGATAGTAATGCTAATAGTAATAAAAAGATTAGGAAACAGTGATGACTTATAGGGGAGGGTGATGGACAGTTTTTAACATCTTTTTGTTCAGTATGATCCATGGACAGTGAAACCTACTGAACTGGAGAGAAAATAAGAACTGGGGATTGCATAACTAGATCTAGGCATTCTCCATGACCTAACTGCACAGGCATCATGGTTACCAAATAGCCTTTCATGGTTCATTATTAGAAAATTGAGCATCATTTGACAGGTGGTTAGAAATATGAAATTCTCCTGAAATATTTTAAAGGAATGCTGAAAACAAATTTCCCTTCCTTCCTCAGGACTCTAGATTTAAAATAAGAATGATATCATTTTTGTTTGAGCTCAAGTTTATTTCATCTTGGGCAAATGGATGATCTAAGTCTTGGACCAAATAAATGGATGACTGAAGTCAAAATATTCAGTCTTTTCTCATTACTCTTTAAGAAATTGTACCTAAATTACATTAGATAGATTGTTACTTATCTTGTATTTTTTGAATGATACAAGAAAAGGAACTTCTAACAACATTGCCACTTTATTTCTTTTTTTTAAAAAAAAAGTATTTACAGATGAAAAATTCTTTGAAGGTTGGGGTATTTTCCCCCTCAATTGTATTAGTCATGTGAATTTAATGACTTTGGTGATTTACATGTTAACCAGTAGGGAAAATAAATCAACAACATATGCTTCCTCCACAGTCAGTAATTACTTGAGTATTCCAATGGATCTGTGATCTCTTTATGCTAATACTCCTTTTTGGCATAGATCATAACTTAACCATGTTGTTGTTGTTGTGTTTTTTTATGGTTGCGGTTTGTGCTATGCAATGCTTATTCCCAATCTTCCAGTCTTCTATAGAGGACTTACTGAACATGATAGTGGCTTTCTTTATGGATGTCAAAGCCATTTATCTTTTATCCCTCCCTCTCAGTTCATAACCAGTCTACCTCCTTTTCCAGGCATACATGTTCTGGATTGTGTATTTCAAGCCAATTTGAGTATTCATTACTGATAATGTGCCAGAGTCTGCTTGCATCTTTTCCGACTTCATCTTTTCATTACCCTTTGGGTCACCTGTAATTTTGATTCTTCTGAGATAGCAGCATTGCATGATTCATAGGCATATAGCATCACTGGGAGAAGGGAAGGGGCCATCCAGTTTTTGTCTTTCTATTCCCTTATACCTAGATATGTTGAATTGAATTGAATATTTCTTCTGTTTTCCAATCTAACAATCCCATACCCATTCCCAGAGAATTTAATGACTTTGGTAATTTACATGTTAGCCAGTAGGGCAAAAAAAAAAATTACCTGTAAGGTAGTTTAACTTAAAGTATGGGGTAGCTTACTTGTAAGGATCAAAGTTATCAGATAGATTTTTTCCAACCCCAATCATTATGGACTCTAATTATTAAGCAATTTTCTTCTTCCAGTGAGAAAAGGAGTAATTACAATGTGAAACTGATTAAGTTAGATGATTTCTAATATCTCTTCCACCTATGGAACCAATGTAGTGTAGTATAGAGAGCACTGGGCTGGAATTCAGGAAGACTTGAGTTTGAATCCAGAAACTTACTAGTTGTGGGACCCTGGAGCAAGTCACTTAACTTCTCTAGGCCTCAGTTTCCTAATCTGTAAAATGATGGATTTGGATTCAATGACCTCTGAAGTCCCTTTCAGTTCTAAATCTACAATTCTTATAAATAAATAGTTCCCAAAAAAATTCCCTTACATTCGCCACCCATACCCTTTTATATACTTATCCTAATGTTTAAAATAAAAAGAAAAGAACTTTCCTTATTTATCAGATTTTGAAAAATTTGCAGTAACTGTTTCTTTTCACATTAGTACCTCAAGCCCGCATGTGGGCATCAAAATATGACATAAGTTTGTGAGTAAAGCATTGAAAAGGAGAAATAGCTCTCATTTCCTACTAAAATGCTGACAGTGAATGGAAAGAAGCTATTTCTTAACAAATTAATTGAATAAAAGCATAATTCAGATAATATATGAAATCAGATCGACTAGGTTCCATGAATTTCCTGTGAATCTTAATCCCATATGGGAAATAAGGCAAAAAGTTTAATTCAAAGAGAACATACAAATGCTATTTTTAAAAGCCAATACATTTTTAAAGCATTGGTTCAATATTATTGTGATGAAAATAGCAAATTAACACTACTGATAAAAAATTAAATTAGAAATAACTAATGAAGGGAACTAATTCTAGTCTTAGACACCAACGTAAAAAGGTACCCAAGATTCCATAGTGCCCATTTATGTGTTTTCTATATTAGGTTCTTAGTAAATGCTGTTGACTAACATGAATGCCCAATTTTTTTTTCCCATGCAGCTTATTCTTTCTCTTTACAAATAGGTCATGTAACTATAAGTATCCATTTTTAAAGCCGAGATTATATGACTATAGTATCATGTCACCTGGGAGATTTCATCAAATGTAAGGCCTTGAATTTTTGTCTTTGTACATTTCAAAGCAGGCCATGTATAATCCAGAAAGAAGGTGGATTGGTTGGTTATGTAACAAAAGCAAAGCAAAAGAGATGAACAATCTGAGTATAGCCCTGTTACACTTCAGGGAAATATTCTGAGGGGAACTTAAGAAAGGACATAGACAAGAGTTACGTGGTAAGAGAAACCATGGAGTTGTGACCTGCACCATTGGAGGGAACACCCAAATTAATGAGGTCATTGATCCATTGAAGTGCCTAAAGGCCTTAATAATGATTAAGAAAATTAAGTGGTAGTTTAAAATATGCTAATATTTCCCTCATAACAAAATAGCAATTTTTGCTTTTATTCCTAAACAAATAATTCATAAATCAGACTGTCTACCATTGAATTTGAGATAAAGTGATTGATGTATTAGGAAATCTTCTTAAGTTATTCAACCTTCATCTCATAAAAAACATAATTCTGAAGAGTTGGTTGAGTATGTTTTATGGTTTGTTTTTGTTAGTTATGACTTCTCTTTCCACTTGGAATCAGTAATTTAGAAGCTAACTGAAGCTTCTCTAACTGAGCTGCCTAATAATAGTAATAACTAACATTTATTTATTACTCTACCTACATTTCATTTCTCACAATAGCCCTCTTAGGTAGATTTAATATAGATATTATTATACTTATTTTAAAAGAAGGGGAAATTTGGGCCTAGAGGGTTAAACATCATGTTCCAGGGTTACATAGCCAGAGTCTGACCTGCAATTCAGACTCTGGTCTTCTGGATTTCAAGTCCAACAATGTATCCACCAGGTTCTATTTCCAGTGGTTAGCCCAGTGGCTGGCACATAGGTGACACTTAATAAATCCTTGTGATTAAATAATTAATTGTCTAGATTATCCACGAATGGGAAGTTATGACATTTAACCAGTGCCAAAAAAAAAATTCCTCCAAGTTACATTTACTTCTAGAAAGTTGATTTAAGAAGACTAATTGAAATTAATTAAAATCTAGCAAGGAGTAGTGTTATTTTTGTCAGCTTTAAGTCTAGATCAGCCAATTTCTTTCATCTCTTTAGATATGAAAAATGTGATATAAAAATAAAGTGACTGTAATTTTCATCTGATCTAGGGAAAAATCCCACATTAACAAATGTACTTATTTCTCTAATCGAAGACTTCTTTTAAAAATGCATTTCCCATTTTAAAATATTTTTCTTGATTTCATAGAAATATTTTTGTTGGATATGTTATGTTAGTATAATATAGTGACAGTACCCAAACACCAATTTCACTTCTAATAGATATCGATGGACCTCTCTTGTTGTTCTCAGGTAGTATGACTCCTGCCTCTTAATTTAATGTTAATTTTTGCCATTATCCTGGAGCATGATGACAAAAGTTCTAACTTAAAATGAAACCACTGAAAGCTCTAGTTTCAGGAGATTTTATACTTTTGTAACAAAAATTTCTTTACGAAAACATCACCAAACCACAAGCTCAGCCATAAAAATACGGACTACTTCACTGAAACTGCAGGAAGTTTTGAGACAAGTGGTTGCTAAAAGGCATAAGGACCTGAAAATGGCCTCGGAGAAGCTGAGCTACTTTGAGGTCTCTCTTTAGAAGCCAAAGGAAGTTGCTTCTGCTTGGTTCATGGTTTCAAAATATGTGACTAGAAATGTATGTATGTGAAACATGGAAATGATAGTACTATCCCGAGGGGGAAAACATGATTCCTGGGGGACTGGCCATTGACTGGAATATAATATTCCTTCTCTCATTTTGCCCCAGCAAATACAGTCTCACAGACAACATGCTTTGCTAAGTTATTTAAGATGCTTTTATGGAGCTTAATTTTCCTCATTTTCAATATAACTCATATCTCTCTCCTTTGTAGTTTTTTAATGTATGCTGAATAAAGTCCTGTGTTTATAAACATGGTATACTATATTTGATTACAGTATCATTTGCCCTTCAAAGTCAAGCCCTGGCAAAACTGCCAAGTAAATAGATTTTACTTTCAGTGCCTTTCTCTCCTCTTTCAAAATTCTCTTTATTCCTTTTAAAATCCCCAACACAGGTCCCCAGAGCCCCTGTGGTATCCTCTACTACATAGTAAGCTTATGTGATTTCTCCATTCCCCAATTTTTTCTGACTCCCTAATGATCATTGAAACTTAAACATTCTACTGACCAATTTCATTAGGGTCTTCATTACCGGATAAATCCATTAGAATAGGATTATCTGAGAAACCAATCAGAGCTATGTGTCTGACTCAAGTGTTGGTCCACCTTGATAACTTTTATATTTTAACAGAGGCCTTCAAAGTCTCAAGGGAATAAATTTATGTTATAATTTCAAGAATAATATAGCCATGGTCCTGTACCCATCTCCCATTTTTAAAAACTTCTCATGGCTTCACCATTGTGTCATTGAAAACTGTATGTAAGGTGTCTGTACTCCTAGTACTCAACATAGCTCTTCAATCAATAGATATTGAATTGAGTAGAGGAGAGATGCCATGATGCAGAGTACAATAAGTATCTAATTGGAAGAACTATACGAAGCCAAAGGTAATTAATTTTAAAAAATCTGTAATTCTCAGCATACCTGAAACTATTCTAATAATTTCTGACAAAGCCCAGAAGTAACAGAGTACAAAAGCATTTGTGTTTGAGTACCTTAATTTATGTGATAACATATGATAACATCCTTTAAAGTCCTCCTCAGATGACTCATCATGGTGTGGAGGTACTATAGGCAATATATGAAGGACTTCTGATTTTGTCAGTGTGAGGATTGTGTGGACATTTTACCCACTCTTAGGGGCATTGGAGAAAAAAGTAACTTGCCCAGTATCACAGAGTGGTAGATATAAGCAGAGAGATTTGAACTCAGGTCTTCTTCATTCAAAGCCCCTAAATTTATATATTAAACTATGCTGCCTTTAGAGTAATGATTAATATAGGGAATGGGAACTGGGCTTGCTACTTTTTTGGTGTAGGGAACTCCTAGGTGAGAAAACTCCCTTTACCATCGCAAGTTAGCACCTTCTCTGCAGTTTATATTTAGTCTTAGATGCTACAAAATAGAGAGTTCCATAGAACACTCCAAAATTAATTTCCTTGCCCAGTGTTATGTAATAAGTATGTATCAAAGACAGGACTTGAACCTAGCTCTTCCTGGTTTTAGGCCCCTCTTTCTATCCACTGAACCCTGCTGGTTCTCTATAATTAAACTATCAGACATACCAATAGCAATATAATATTCTCTATGTCCAACTAAAATCACTAATGTCCAATTTTAGTTGAGCAGATCTCAAGAGGAAAATAGATAAATAAGCATCTGCATGTTTAAAGTGAATTGTCAAAGAAAACTTTTATATTTTCTATCGCTAATTTTCTGTGTCCTATACGTAAAGGAACTTCTGTGTCACCTTGTGAAGGAGATTTTTGAAAATGCTATTTCTCATGAGACTTTCTGTACACATCGAGGGTCAAAAGAATCCCTTTCATTCTAGATAGTATTTAGCATTGAATAGGTAAACTTTTATACATGCCTTTACTTTTTGCCATCACTGTAAATCCAAACAAAACTTTGAAATATTAGCATTTCTTTTATTGCTTTAGTTAATGGAAATTATCATACAAGGCTCTTTCCAACCTAAAATCCTTTGGCTGTCTGCCACCTCTACTTAATAGTAGTATGGTCTCTACTAGTAATTATAATATATTTATTTAGACCTTTTCTAAGAAATAGATTCTTCAGTGTTTCAAATGGTACATGGTTTCATTAGCTTGGCTCCTTCAATGCCAGTCTCAACCTCTCTGTACTTTAGTAGATGCTCTTTGTGAGTTGCTTTGGCCAAATGGTATCACCAGGTGTCCAGCCTTCTGGTGATCAGGTGACAGACGCACAGGTGGTCTGCAGGCCTGGACAGAAAACCTTTGCAGCTTGGTAGAACCCGCCAATGTTTGTGTCCCATGAAAATATCCTTAAAAAACCAGTGGTTTCTTTCATGTTATGAACAGGAAGCAGGGGAGGGATCTGTACAACATTACAGCAGTAAAGACAATCAGATGCCATAGTAGATAATATAACAGCCTTGGAGTCAGAAGGACCTAGGTTTCAAATGCTGCGTGTGAATCTTATTAGCTATAGGACTCTGGGTATTCAACCTCAGTTTTCTCATCATTAAATCGGGGTCTATAAAAGTCATAGCCCTTATATTGGAGAGTTGTTGTTGAGAATCAAACAAAATTATGTATGAAAAGCATTTTGCAAACTTAAAGCATTACCTAACTGGTGCTGTGTTTCCTATGACTACCATTCCCATTACCAACTGCACTATCGCTGCCTCTGCTACCATTACTGTTCCATCAGAGGTGGTGTTACACTGTGTCAGGTGTTACTAGCCAAGGTTTTGGCATGGACCTAGTCCCCTTATGTTCCTACCTTTCCAACCATTTTTGTTTTCAAATTCAAGATTAGAAGATATAGTAAGAAAATCATTAAAGCAGAAGAATATAAACTAATCTCCCTCCAAATCTAGGTGCACTTCATTCACAACCTAGAATCCCCAACCCCCCCCCAAATTTTTTTACTGTGATCCACATCTGTGCTTTACCTTCATCTAACAGTACGTTCTTTTTTCTTTTTTAAAAAAAAATTTTAATTTATTTATTTATTTTTGGTTTCAATATTCACTTCCATAAGATTTTGAGTTTCAAATTTTCTTTCCCTCCCCCCACCCCACAGTACCTTTTAATATTGAAATTTTCCCATTTCTTCTTACCAAGGCAATCTTTGGCCTCTCTGTTAATGATAATGACATTGTAATTTTTTAATATGTTTTGAATAGAATAAGCACCAAGATTTGTGCTGAGAATATCAGTTTTATATATCCATCCAAGGAATTTTATAACTTGTGAAGTTGTGATACATTTTAGTCAAATGAAACTGAATTTTGAAGATCCCTGAAAAGCTTTAGACTATATGGTACTGAATTTTGTTGTCAGGTCATTTTTCAGTCGTGTCCAACTCTTTGTGACCTCATTTGTGGGTTTCTTGGCAAAGATCCTCGTGGTTTGCCATTTCCTTCTCTAGCTCATTTTACAGAGGAGGAGCTGAGGCAAACAGGGTTAAGTGACTTGCCCAGGATCACACAGCTAGTAAGTGTCTGAGGCCAGATTTGAACTCACGAAAGTGAATCTTACTGACTTCAGGCCCAGCACTCTATTCACTCCAATATCTAGTAGCCCATATGTTATAGAATAGCAGAAAGAATGCTGGACTGGTAGTAAGAAGAAAACATTTCAAATTCTTGTTTTGTTACTTTACTCTTTGGTGTTAGGCAATGTACTCGCCATACCATCCCCTATCTGGCCTACAGTTTCCTTTGCTACAACAAGAGGAAATCAGATAGCTAATGTCCTGTCAAGGTCCAAATCTATGATCCTGCAATAATCAATTTCATTAAAAACATTGTAAAGCAATTTGTAAATTTCACAGGCAAAAGTCACAGGATATTTCTGTTTCTCATATGTATTTCAGGTCAGAAAAATAATAAGACCCCACTTTGACACATATACCGATATGTGTTTATTTAACTACTATAGTCCCAGAACATGTCCACCCCACCAAAAACCCCATACAAATAAAACAAAAATATAACAAATAGAAAGCCCTGCTAACTATCATCATAACTTACTGAGCTCCTGTCTTTCCCTTTCTCTGACTGGGTTTCAGTCCTGGGAAACGGCTATAGATAGCTTTGTCCATGGATCGTAGATTTAGGGCTGCAAGTGGTCATCCTACTCTATTATGATGCAAAGAAGCCATTTCTAGTCTGATCTTTCATATATATATATCTTTTCTTCTCTCTGTGAACTACAGGCTTCTTGTGGCTGTTTCCATGGATCAATATATCTATCTTTTCACTGATACCCTTTCAGATTTTCTGTGTTCTGCCAATTCTTTATATTAAATCCTTGGCAAGCTAAGGTAGTGCTCATTGACTTCCATTTGACAAGAAGATGATGACAGTGAGACTAGCTTTAGGGTTTACCCCAACAAAAGAGCACACAGAAAAAAATCTTGCACCAGCATAGACTGTAACTCAAGTCCTAGGCCATCTACCTCCTAAATTAATATCCAGGCAGAAATATGGATAGATCAGCCTAATGCCATCAACACTACTGGGGAAATGGGAAAAATACATATCCCCTGCCCTCTCTACTAAATTATAAGGTCCTTAAAAACAAAAATTATGTATTATTTAGCTCCATATTCCCTGTTGTACCTAACATTGTGACTTGCCATAGTATTCACTCAGTAAATATTCACTGAACGAACAAATTGATATCTGATTGATCCTGAGACAAAAGCTTCATTTCCTAGAAAAAAGACAATACGTGTTAGGTACAAACCTGTTCTCTGCCTTTTCATTAATAGTAAGCTAGTAGATGTCACATTAAAAAGTAATATTCTTCACATATGATTTCCCAACAAAATCTATGTATTTCCTCCACCTCTATCTAAAATACCAATCAAAGGTTTAAATATTCTAATGTACTGTTCTATACGAGGAATTGTATACAAGTCAGAATGGTGTACCTGTTAGTCAAACTATTATCATGTTGTATCAGGTAACCAGAAAGGGAGAAGTACATGCCTGTTTTCAATAGTAAATGTCCTTGGAGAAAGCTAATGGACCAAACTCTTCCTTCTGTACTGTGGTCAGACTCTTTTTGTAATTAATAGGAGTCTGGTTGGAGAAGAGACCATAGAATCTGGCACATTTTATGAATTTTTAATGCAGAGGTGCTGGGGAAACCAAAAGGCAAGCTGGTCCTTGAGTTTTCTTCATTACCAATCACGTGCAAGGAAACAAGCTTCATAGGAATCATTTATTTTTCAAATTAACCAGGGGTAAGAGCAAAGAACTTTTCTCATTTCCTTGTTTTTGGAATTAATCAAGGGCATTTATTTAGCAGAGAGCTGCACACTACACAGTGTTTTCCTTGTTGACAAGTTTCCATGTCGGCAGCAATTAGCATTGGTTTCCTGGGTAACCATTCTGTACCCTACTGAGAGAAACCTTTTCTTGACAGGAGCATTCTGTCTGAAAATGTTTTGTTTTCCTTGTTTCATGAGCTTATGGTAGACTTGCTTTATTTTATTTCTTTTCACATAGCATTATTATACCTTTTACCCCTTAAACATAGCAAAATTGTTGACTTTTCTATTCCATCTGGTTGTATTTACTCTCATTGTACCTTGCCTCTCATCTTTTAACCACAACCTGCAAGAAATCAGCACAAACACCCTCTTGGGGATATGCCAAGTTTCTTTGGATTTCTGGTTCTGAATCTAATTAGTGGAATTGTGAATATTCAAGCAATCACAGCTGGTCTTGATGATAACCTAAAGGTTACACATTGAAAAAAAAAAAGTTATGTGTGTGCCTGAAGTGGACTCATATACTTTAAATCATTGCACATCAGAACTGGAAAGGGTCTTAAGAGATTATCTAGTCCAAATACTTCATTCCTTCATCTTACAGAAGAGTAAACTGAGGCCAAAAGAGGTGAAATGATATACTTACTTCATAAGTTATTCTTGGAAGCTAACTGTAATTTTCCACTGCCACTGGGCGAGTTCCAAATCTGCAGTTTTCATTACTGGGGGAGGTCTATACTGGTTACACATCAGCAAAGGGAAGCAGAAATTATCATATCCTTATCTCTTCCTTTAGGGCTCCCCCACCACCTCCACCACTATTTAGAATTGGAGATATTTAGTGTATCACAGTCTTCAGAATGGGAAGAGTCAAAATCATTCCGGAAAATTAAATAGTTGAAGGGAGAATGGGATAGAGAAAGGTAAACTGTGATTTTATCAGTATCTGGAACTCCCAGTGGAGAAATTCCACAAAGTGTTACTGGCAACTCATTTATAACTTGTAGTCTGGGAAATCTGCTTGGAGCACTAATGAGGTTAACACAGTGAGTATATGTCAGAGGCAGGACTTGAAGCCATTTCTTCAATTTTAAGGCCAACCCTGTAACCACTGTACAATGCTACATCTTGAGAGTGTAATTAGACAGTCAGCTTTGTCATCCTCTGTACCATGTTAATCAGCACTATCCACTTATTGGTATATATAAAAAAAAAAAACCCTTTCTTCTGAAAAGTTCAATGTTGAGAAATTATTAACAAACATTAGCCTTAAATCACCATAGAAGAGGAAGTAGGGAAGGAAGTATCAGCCATTGTAAATGTTCTCCCAGAAATGTTGCAGGATTCCAAATCTTGGAATACCAAATCTTGGAATACTACAATCCTGAGGAATCAGTACTGAGGAGTGATGCATATGCCTATGGAAAAGATCATAAGGGATATAACCCAAAAAAATGTCTGATCTGAAAAGGTCAGTCAGGTAGCAGTGCCAAGAATCAACAAGATCAACAGCCCTAATATTCCACTGGTACCTACTTAAAGTGAGGAGTCCTCTCTAAGATCAAGGGTCCTTCACCTTTTGTGCACCAATCTGGTGAAATCTACAGACCCTTTCTTAGGCTATTATTTTTAAATGCATACAATAAAATACATAGCATTACAAAGGAAAAAATTATATTAAAATACAGTTATCAAAATATTTTTAAAGTTTTACAAACCCCAGATTGAGAACCCCTGACTTAGGGGGAAACCTCCAGAATGTTGGTGGCTTCTCTTTAGAATTTGTGAAAGAACATGGACATCCCATAAGATGAGAAGGCTTTGATTCAATCAGTCCATCACTAGGCATTTATTAAGTGACAATTACGTACCAAGAACTGTTCTAGGCACTAGGGATACAAATACAAAAGTGGGACAATCCACATCCCTAAGAATTTACATTCTACCTATATCAGTAAGATCACAAAAGTGGCAAATTCAAATATAGACAATCTTCAATTCACTTTCCAATACATCATCCTTTTCCATTGAGAGTAGCACCTAAAGAGAGAGAAGGTAGGATGTTGTCAAAGACAAACTTCCCAACCTTCCACATTTTACATCCTGCCGGGCCTCTGTTTACAATGCTTCTGTTTTCCTCTGTCGGTACTGATAACAATGAGTTGCAGGTGACGTATAATAGAAAAACTGTATTCCAACAAAGTTTCAGACAGCCAAAGTTAATGTTGCTGGCATTTTATCCCCAGAGGACAGGACAAAGGAATGCTATGGTCTGACCTTCAATTCCAGAAAATTTTCCAAAATGCCTACTATTTTGGCATAGGTCAGCTAAACTGATTGCCCATGACTTGTCTACCACCTTTTAACGGCATACTCTACAAGTACCTACTGTGTGCAGAACACTGTGTTAAACCCTCAAGGATATACAGGGTTTGACAAAATATAAGAACCTGCCCTCCTAGAGTTAATTCTCAGTTTCTCTTTTTGCTGGCTCCCCAGTGTTATTTATTTAGGACAGAAGACAGAAGAACAGGCAGAAAATAAGAGAATTAACTGGAGATTAAACTTGGCAAGTGAGAAACAAAAGCCCATAATTAAAACAAACAAAAACTCCTTTAATTGTCAGACTTCCAGAGTTCAGATTTTATGAATCTCTTTCCCCTGGGTTCATTCTGTATATTTGTCATTACTCTTTCCTGAACTTTAACTGAACCCTAAGTAAATGCCCAAGTCCCTATAGCCATTGTCTAAAGATGTCGATTCCACAGTAGCTTCCCTATTTATAGACTCCATTAGCATGAGGCTCTCTCTTCTTTTTGCAATGAACTCATGTTTTTGCTGCAGTGAACTCATTGTTTTTGCCACAGTGACTGAGTTTTCTTGTCACAAAAATATCTATCCAGAGGAAACTTCAGAAACAATTTTACTTGCTAAAATACCCTAAAACAAACACTATGGTTTTTTTTATTTACTCTGATTAAAATTTTATATGCTGCAACTTTCTGCAACTTTCTAACAACAATATTATACACTTTCCCTGCCCCTAGATCTCCCAAAGAAATTTTATCAGCTTGAGAGATGAAACTTAGTTGTTAACCAGTTTTAGATGATTAAAGTAGATCACAGATCCAAAACATGGCAAATCTTCTGTGAATACACAAAACATCTGTGTGATTTTGCAGGGAGATTCCTCCATCTGTGGCTTATTACATAAGACCTAGGGAGTTTACTGAAGCACCCAGAGGGTGAGTGATTTTTCTATGGCTACACAGCTTATAAACATCAAAGGTGACCTCGGGCCTGACATTCTACTATTCTACACATTTGTCTAATCGAACATATTCAAGAGGCTTATCCCCTGATTAGCAGAGAGGTGATGAATCTTGAACTATAATTCCTAAAGACCATTTGCTAAGTTATAAAAGGGCCAGGCTCTGCAATTACAAGCCCTGAAGTTCTCATTTCAAAATCTCAGTACTGCAAGAATTTGTGATTTAAATATCAGTGTTTAAAAATTATATTTTACAGGTTATATAATGCTATTTTATTTAATAAACTTATACCCTTAGTGTAGTTAAAAGGAGAGAGTTTATTTGGACAATTCCCCCCAAATGCAGGAATAAAATAATTACAACATATTCAAAACACCAAAGATAAAGCATATCCTACTCTCAAAGACTGAGTAATTGTACCTTCTAATAAGTATCTAATAGCTGCAAAACATTGCTGTAGGTGAAGCTGACCAAGATCCACTTTGGTTTCATGGGTAGGAATCACAACTAGATGACTATAAAGTGATCACAAGGTCATGGGTCAAGGTGAACTCTTTCAGTAGACTGACGCAGGTAAACACCTGTCTCAATAAAGGGTTGTTTCTCAATATGGAACTTGATAGGCACAGCTAGGTGGCGCAGTGGATAGAGCACCAGCCCTGGATTTAGGGGGACCTGAGTTCAAATGCAGCCTCAGACACATAACACTAGCTGTGTGACCCTGGGCAAGTCACTTAACCCCATTGCCCCCTCCCAAAAAAAATCTGGAACTTGATGCTTAGGAACAAATGATTTACCATAAGCATATAAACATTCTACCAGAAGTGAACACATTTTCTCAGGCGGATTATGTTGCTTCTAGGAGGAGACTGTTGTTCAATCATGTCTAACTTTTCATGACCCCATGGACTGTATCACACCAATGCTATCCACGGGGTTTTCTTGGCAAAAATACTGGAGTAGTTTGCCATTTCTTTCTCCAGTGCATTAAGGAAGAGACCATTGATCTCAAATAAGTGACTACTTACTTCCAGTCCCTCTTTTCATTCAGCCTCTAGGCTGATTTCACTTTTGCATTTGCCTTGGCAATTACTAAAAGGGAGGAGTTTCAGGAATTTCTCCCGGGAGAAAGAATACAGAATGGCTACTGGTAGTGGATGAGAAACACCAAGCTCTCTTTTGTACAGTTGAAGGAGGGGAAGAGGGATGGGGTTCACTGAGTCATTCAGTCAGGCAGCCAGTTATTGAAACGGGAAATGGAGAAAAAGGGCAAATTTCCTTATGCCTCTGTCTTAATTATAGCTCTTCCTTCCCCCCACTACCACCCCCAACCTATCTTCTAAAGGTGGAGCTCTGAGGAGGCTTAGTTTTGTTTTGTTTTGTTTTTTAATGACCTAGAATCAAATTTAATTTCCCTTTTGGGCAAGCTACCTAGATGCCTAGGCTATGAGACATGGTAGTATTTACCAGTTATTTCAGACTTTACTTTTTAGGACTGCTATTGATTATATTTGCTCTTATAACTCTCAAAAATGCACTGCAGGCATTTAAAAATCCAAAACAATCCCTCCACCATCATTTGTGAATGTGATGGGACTAGGCCCATGAGTTCATTGGTATAGAGAATTCCTAATAGGAGAACTCCCTTTATTGATGTATATTGGCATCTTCTCTGTAAATGATAGTCTGTTGTTTTTGCATGTAAATTTTGAGTAATGAATCTAGGAGGAGGTTAGCACTTCAACTTTAACAAAAACTTTATTAGGGAACAATATTTTTTTGACCTGAGATTCTCCATATATAGGGACTGATACATTATTTTTTTGAGTTTAAGTCCCTATTCTGCCATTAAGCAGTCTGACCTTTTGCAGTAGGTCACATCACCTTTTTTAGATGTTCAAAATCAGGAGGTTCAACTTAGAAAACCTCCAGAGCCTTGGCACATCTTGCAATTTGTGTGGATGACATTTTTATCATTCGCCATTTTTAAGGAATGCTTGGATAAGAAATGACGTGGAAGTAGAGTTTTGGTCAGCTTCTTTGGCAGAGATTTGCATGTAGTAGGTACTTAAATATTTGGTGAATTGAATGAAATAAATTGTAATCATTATGTTGTGTTCATGATTAGTGGAAGATTTAAGGATGAAATTAGATTCAAGTGCTTAAAGCTCTATATATAGGCTCATATACATTTTCTACCCTGCCCTGATGATGATGATAATGGCTTTAAGGTTTTCAAAATTCTTATTTGATCCTCACAACCCTATGAAGCAAGTGCTGTTACTGTCCTCATTAACAGATGAGGGAGTCAAAGCTGTAAGGGACTTAAACCCAGTTATTCCTGACTATACATATAGCACCATGTACCTCTGTTCCCCTCAGTCTTTAAGAACCTTTATCTTTTACATTAATAGATTAGATGGCATTTGATTGATATAACCATTGATAAAAACTTAGCATGCCCCTTTAAAAGAAACAGATCGATCTTATTCCTGTAGAACAGGTGATAAAGGACATCGTATCCCTCCTTTGGGGAAAGAAGTGGGAAACAATGGTTATGGAATGTTTATATTGTTAAATGTTGTCACTCTATCTGTCAGTTTTGCTTAACTGTTTTTCATTACTGCAAGGGAGAATTCACTGGGATTTGGCATATGGGAAAACAGGTCTAAAAATAAAATGCATCATTAAAATTTGGGGAAAAAAATATATGATTTAGACAATCTCCAACTGTACTTTCCTGTACCCAATTGACTAGGAACAAACATTAACCACAGAATTGAATTTCTCCATGTATGTGATGTTGGAATTATCCTTAACTTTTCCCTCTCCTTTGCCTTTCATTTTCAATCAGTTTCAAAGTCTTGTCAATTCTACCCCCATAATATAGCTAGCCTCTGTGTTCCACTTGCTACTCACATGGTCACCATGCTAGTTCAGGCTCTCATCACCTCTTACTTTGGGTAATAGCCTCCTAATTGTTATGCCAGCCTTCAGTGTCCCTCTCTCCATTCCACCCTTCACACACAGCTACAAAGGTGATATTCCTAAAGCACACTCTTGCTCAAGAAGTTTCAGTGATTCTTCTTTTTGTTTGTTTTTTTGTTTTTTTGTTTTGGGCAATTGGGGTTAAGTGACTTGCCCAGGGTCACACAGCTAGTAAGTGTCAAGTGTTTGGTCTGAGGTCGGATTTGAACTCAGGTCCTCTTGACTTCAGGGCCGGTGCTCTATCCACTGTGCCACCTAGCTGCCCCCTATAGATATTTTTTCTTTTTTTTTTTTTTCTTTTTAGTGAGGCAATTGGGGTTAAGTGATTTGCCCAGGGTCACACAGTTAGTAAGTGTCATGTGTCTGAGACTGGATTTGAACTCAGGTCCTTCTGACTCCAAGGCCAGAGCTCTATCCACTGCGCCACCTAGCTGCCCCTCCCAGTGATTCTTGCTTTTGTAAAAATACAAACTCCTCTGATTGGCTTTCAGAGACCTTCACAATTTGGTTCCAGTCTACCTTTGCAGTATTTTTGCACCCTACTCTTTGCTATCTAACAAAACTGGTTTGTTTGCTGTTCCTTGTATACAACACTTCCATCCATTCAAATTCCCATAGTCTTGCCTTTCCATAGGCTTTCACCCATGCATTGAATGTACTCTTTCTTCAACTCTGCCTAAAAAAATTCTTATTTCTTCAAAGATCAGCTCAAGTGTTACCTCCTACAGGTCTGATCCCACCCCAGTTGCTAATGTCTTCCCCCTAGAAATTACCTTGCATATATTTTGTGCTTAGTGTTCTATGCACATGTTTCCTCTAATAGAATTTAGTTCTTTTAGGGCAGAAACCATTTAATCTTTATATTTATGTAATCTTTATTTTTAATCTTTATGTCTCTAGCACCAAACACAGTGCTCAGCATATAATAACCTCTTAATAAATGCTTGTCAGTTGTAGATCTTACCTTTTCCTTCCAGCCTTGGCTTTGTAGTACAATATACACTTGGTGGCTTTGAACAATCTTTAAATTAACTATATTAATACCCTGTAAAATAAATGGGCAAAATTCAGTATAGTGGATTGAAAATCCTAACTCAACTTAGTTTAAGTATACTTACCTGTAACCAGTGCAGTAAAGGTTTCTATCCAAATTGTGGAATGCTTATTACCAATTATGACTACAAAGAATTGCTTAAATTTACATGAAATATCAGACAAATAGGAAAAGGTCATCAATTCAGCTCCTTTTAAAATCTTCTACCGTAAATATATGTGAATATGCAATATGAATATATATACTGTGTATATATTAATCTACAATGCACTTGATTATGAACTTTAAAAGGTCATGTAGTTTTCCTCTTTTTAGGTGTCTAGGCCTACTGATATAGTGCATTAGGAAGCATGATTTCATTGCTAAAAGCATGGAATTAGAAATCAAGATTTAAGGATACTTTTTTATTCCTCTGCTTAGTTCTATCTTTAAAAGGCCACATGGATAGATAACATTAGCCCACATCACAACAAAGTTGCAATACAGTACGTAGTGGAAAAAGTTGTGGAAGCTACCATCAAAAAGGCTAGGATCAAGGCCCAGCTCTGCCACTTATTAGCTCTTTTACCTTTGGCAAGCCACTAATTGTTTCTGGGCCTCAGTTTCCTGATCTGCAAAGTAGAGGTAGTATAACTACCTCTACTGGCTCAAAGTATTGCTATAAAGAGCGTACTTTACAAATGTGAGGAAGTCATGCTATGAACACCCTTCTCATAGTTCTAGGGTGGTTTCTCTAGCCAGGCTTTCCATGGGTTTATTTTTCATCTTTTAGTACTTTTACTTCAAGAACTCAAATCCTTCTCTTGTGGCATGAGGGTAAACCTAGGTTCATGAAGGCCTAATAGCTATACCAGAACACAAACTTTGGAAGGTCCTATAAAAACTTCTCATTCTTGGGTACTTTTCCTCCAAGAACCCCTCACTCAAGTCTTCCTCCTGTGACATAAAGGTAAGCCTGATGTCATCAAGGCTTAAAACCTATGTCAGAAGAACACAAACTCTGGAAATATCTACCTTTCTCCCCTCTACCTAGGAGAGGAGCTGTTTGTAGAGTTTAACTCTGGTTTGTCCCTATAAGTAGAAGACAAGGGTTATTATGTACTTACCATGTTTTGTTTTCTATTATAGTTATTTATATGTGTGTATTTTTTATTCCTTTACTGAGATATTCACTCAGTAATGTCAGGATCAAGGTCCTTGTCATCTTCTTAGTGCCTTATCACAATATTTTTTGTAGATAGTAGGCAACCAATAATTGCTTGTTGAACTGAATTGAAATGAATTTTAAGTCAAGTAAAATCAGGAAGTCCTTGATGTTACTTACATCATTTTATATTTGCCTGGCTTATTATTTTTATATCTTTCTGATTTGCCTACACAAAGAGTTTTAATGCATTTTAAAAATAATTATTTTTATAATCTCTCTTTTTTTTAACATATTTTTGTTGAGATTGGAGAAAACAAGTTTAGAAAAAACTTATCTTTTGGTGATATTTCCCCCTTTCTTCACCCATTTTTCATTGCATGGATAAAAATAATTTTTATCAAACTCTCTGCTTCTCCTTTTGCCACTGTTTATTACAGAGGAAGTATCTGCAAGGATAGTCCAAGTAGTAACTGCGGAAGCTGTTGCAGTCCTGAAAGGTGAACAAGAAAAAGAAGCCCAGCATAAAGACCAACCTGCAGGACTCCCTATAGGTAAATCCAGGAGCTTGCCAGGGTTATCTCTACTTCCTGTTTCTATTTGGTCCTCAACCTGTATCGATTCTGCTTCATAGGAGTGGCTAAGGTTGCTGTGGCATTCTAGGCCTTAGGCCATCTTTTATGAGCAGGAAGTTCTAAGTATCCTGAGTGCCCTTTGGGGTAGACAGATTTTGAATTTCTACCCTAATTAGTTCCCTCAGCTCTTTCATCCACTTTGAACTAGTCAATTAGAGAAAACTCTAGTTCAGCCAGGAAAGAGCCATGTTTATAACTGCATAGCTTTAAGCATAAAGAAAGAATCCTCCGTCCCCTTTTTTCTTAACTTCCAACTAGTTATCAAGTGTTGGTTTCATAGCTTCCATAATATCTCTCCTCCATCTTTTCCTCTCTATTTCAACTGCTGTGATCCGGAATAGGCCCGTATTACTCATATCCTGGACTATTTCAATAGCATCCAAACAGGGCTTAGTATTTTAGGGCTAAGAGGTGGAAGGACCTTCCAGGCCATCTGCTCTATTTCACCCCTTACCTTATAAATGGGGCAACTAAGGTCCAGAGGTTCATTCTCCTCTACTCTAATCTCTGCTTCAGAGAGCTACCAAGCTCCTCTTACAGATGCAGAGATCTAATCTTATCCCTCCTTTACTCAAACAAGTAACAAACTCTTCAGTGGCTTCCTATTGTCTATGAAGTAAAATTCAAATATCTTTGTCATTCAAGGCTCTCTACCCACTGGTAATACCCTGCCATTTCAGCCTTCCTGCTCTGCTATATGCAAGTCAAACTAGATTATTCTTTGTTTCTGAACATATCCTTTTACCTTTTCCTTGAGTATCTTCCCAACCTATAAGGTCCACTTTCAGAAGCACTTATGCAGCCTAGAAAAGGCCACAGCCTCAGACTTCATATAACACTTTGTCTTATACTTTATGTATATTATTTTGTATTATGGTATTCTATGTATGTACCTTATGGCCACACTAGACCATAAGCTGAATGAAGGTAGGAAAATCATTTTATCTAATTTTCAGTCTCCTCTTCCAATTGACATTTTTCTTCACACAGTAGATCTTTAAAAAATTTTTGTTGAATTGAATTAAAGATATCATCAACTTGGCTTGTCATTTCCCTTTGCCTAGGAGACTTATTGAAAATATAATTCTAATAATGATGACAACATTTCATATTTGTATAGTGTTTTCCAAAGTGTTCTCCCTGTAGCAGCATTGTAAGGTAAGGTAGAATATTATTGTTTCCATTTTACAGATGATAAAACCATGGATTAGAAAGATAAAACAATTTGTTTAGGATCACACACCTAGGAAGAAGTGAGACCAGATCACAAATTTCAGAATCACAGAATCGGAGGGTTGGAAAGGACCTCATTAGCCATGTGGCCTAACTCATTGATGGATGAAATCTTTAATAGCTAAAACATCTAATTTTGGTGCCTGATTCTAGCCCTAATTCCCTGTTTGTTCTTCTTTACACTCCACCAATTGTACCCCTGGCTACATTCTCTTAGAAGAATATACACTAAAATCATGTCCAAAACTATTTTGGAGCAAGCAGCAACTCTCCTTCCTCTCTCTATGTGGAGGCTAATTTTCTATCTCATACTTAAGAGCAACTTTAAATTGCATACTTGTTTTAATTTTATAGCAGTGAACCATTTTCATTTGTACTATCAAAATCTTTGTTTCTCTTCATTAAAGAAAAAAACACTTCTTAATCTGATTACGTATTTCTTGGATCAAAGGTACTTTAGGGAATTGCAAAGGTGGGAGGTTGAGAAAGAAAGAAAGAAAGAAAGAAAGAAAGAAAGAAAGAAAGAAAGA
>NW_020954580.1:15438092-15765630 GCF_900497805.2 Vombatus ursinus | reverse complement strand
AAGAAAGAAAGAAAGAAAGAAAGAAAGAAAGAAAGAAAGAAAGAAAGGAAGGAAGGAAGGAAGGAAGGAAGGAAGAAAGAAAGAAAGGAAGGAAGGAAGGAAGGAAGGAAGGAGGGAGGGTAGGAGGGAAGGAGGAAGGAAGGAAGGAAGGAAGGAAGGAAGGAAGGAAGGAAGGAAGGAAGGAAGGAAGGAAGGAAGGAAGGAAGGAAGGAAGGAAATCAGATTTGTATATAACACAAAGTACATACAGGAAACCAATAGGTAGGTACATCTGACCCCTGCACATCTCCACTAATGTTATATCTTGCATCATAGGTTTGGATTCCTTCTTCTAGCCAATCATATAGCTTACTTAGGGTTTAGGATTTTCATCTGCACAGCTTCAATTCTTTACTTTCACTTTTATGATAGAAATAGAATAATATACTCCAGTAAATTATATATAAAATATGTTAAATTGTCCATAAATAAGACAATGGTATTAAAGGCCCTCAACTTTGTTGAGTGTGGGCACGGGCGCACGCACACACACACACACACACACACACACACACACAATGTTAACTTTGACTCAGTGAGAGGCACATATTTTTTCACAGAAAGTCTAATTCATGTTTTGATTTTTTTATTTGACACTTATGAAAAGTCATATGTAAGCCAATAGGTCTAAAGAATTAAGTAAATATTTTCCAACAGTCATAGTTGATTTCAATCTATGAAATGAAAATTCATAATATATTTTAAATGGGTAGATTCTGCTGCTGATCTTGAGCAATAATTGTTTTCTCTGCAAAGCCCTTACTTTATGGTAGGGACCATAAAGAAGTTGAGGATGTTAAAGAGAAAAAAAATACCTTCATTTAACTGAGTTAAATGAATTCCTTAGAACCTTCCAACAATATTCATAATTATCTATAGTGTCAAGGTCAAAGGATAGGCAGGCATTTTAATTAACATATTCCCTTTCCTCCAAGGGTTATTTGCCCCAAATTGTTTTAGAATGTTGGCATACTAGCAGCATTTTGTGTTTTTATGTAAGTGGATAAAAATCTTTCCATGTTTTAACAACTTTTTTATATTTTTAATGAAAATTCTTATCATGTACTTTTCAAAAAAAAAAACTCAAAAAAATGAGGCAGAGAGCTTCATCTTTCCTTTTCAGATCAAATCCAAAGTCAAGAGTCTTAATGCAAAAGTTTGGAGGCAATCTATAAGAATAAGGAGTAAATATTTTACCAATCTAGCAGGCATAAAGAAGACAAGCTGAATAAATTGATGGTCACTATCAATAGAGATTTGCTCATTTATTTTGATGGTTTACATACTTTCTAGTAAAAATGAAGTGTTTTGCTTTTATTAAAGTTTTTTTTTTATATTTTTAGGCAATTGGGGTTAAGTGACTTGCCCAGGGTCACACAGCTAGTGTCAAGTGTTTGGTCTGAAGCCGAATTTGAACTCAGGCCCTCTTGACTTCAGGGCCAGTGCTCTATTCACTGCACCACCCAGCTTCCCCTGTTTTATTGAAGTTTAAAAAGCATGCCTAGCATAATATCTTTGAGTATATTAATTGTACTTTACTTTTGTATCTTTCCCTGAATTGATTAGAAAGCCCTCATTAAAATTAGTATGATATATATATATAGCTTATGAATTGCTCAATCCCATTTATTTCTTCATTGTTCCATCTCTAGCAGTTGAAGAGTCTGCTAATCTGCCTCCCTCTCCACCTCCATCACCAGCCTCTGAACAGACTGGAACAGTGGAGGAAGGTAAGCACACATGGGACATTTGGGGACATAGTCCTCAGCTAGAGGGGAACCAAGCTCCAATTCATAGGGCCAAACTTTCTAAGATATTGGTAGATAAATTTGCCATGGCTCTGCCTTAGCTTTTTTCCCCCTCACCTTAGCTTGAAGAGGATATTTTATCCTTCAAGTAACTTGGAATTGGTTAAAAATTTATGCTGTATAAATGTCCATTTGAGCAAAATAAAATCAGAAATCGGAGTATGTGGTGAACAAAGAAAGAAAAAACTCTTTGCCTTTAAGGAGCTAAGATTAATAATAACTCTTCTAATACTAGCTTCTTCTGACAACAAGGACAACCGGGATGTTTAATGGCTCTTAAATAGCATCAGGAATGGCTTTAACATGTTCATAAGTCGATTATGTAATATCAGGAATTTGACTTAAGCCTATCAGAGAGACATATGCAACCTTGAGAAAATATTAGCTAGGATTGAAAATGACAAATTCAGAGCCAAGAAACTGGGTTTCATCTCTAGCAGGACACCTTCCAGACCATAGTTCTTGGAATCTGAAGAATCCAGTTCACCAGCAACTCAGTGAAGCGTTAATATAATGCTATGTAAGCTTTCTTCTCCTCAGCGATAAAATAGGGCACTGCCTTGGTGCAAAATTCCTTCAGATTCTCAAATGAAAAGCACTATTTAAGGGCAGGATGTTACCATTAGCCCTTTATTGCTTGAAGTGCCCATTTAAACTGCTTCCATTCATTCGGTGTTAAAATAAAACAGCAGAGTTAAGTTACAGATTAAGTTACACCTCAACAATGAATTGCTTTAGTGTGTTGTATATTCGTGTGTATATGTATAAGACACACTAAGTTCATTCTAATGTTTTAATTCATTTTTATTTTACTCTCCATCTTTCCATTTCTTTCCTCTTTGGTCATTTTAGTTGTTTCTTGCAGATAAGCATTGATAATAATATGTATGTCTATTTATACATATATGTATGTAAAGCCAAATACATCTGATTATGCTTTAAATATATATACATATATATAGTATCATGGATACAGAAAAATCCTGAGATTTTCTAGAATAATTTAAAATTAAATCTATTTTAGACATATTTTATAAGATCATAGATTTAGAGCTTGGAAGGAACCTTAAAATATATCTAGCCCAATCTCATTTTACCCGAGGAGACTGAAACCTAAAAAGGTTAACTGTCTTGTCTAAGGTTGCACAAATAGTAAGGGACAGACCCAAAATTCAATCATAGGTCATGTCCTCTGACTCAAATACAGCACTATTTCCACTACACCATACTGCTAATCTCTCTCTCTCTGTGTGTCTCTCTGCCTCTCTCTCTCTCTTGTCTCTTTCTGTCTCTCTCCCCATATGTATGTATATATGTATATATACATGTGTATATCTCTATATATTTATTAGAGAGATATTTACACACAGAGATTTTTCTATCTGTAGAGACATACATGCAAATTACCTAGATTGGATTTTAATACAACTAAACCAAAATATTTAGTCATTTGAGCATGTGTATACCAACTAGTTTAAAATAAAATTCTTTTAAGGAAGTCAGTCACTTGTTAACTTCCATCTTTTTTCAGTTCTTAGTGAGTTTGAGTATTTTCTTCTCTAAAAAAAATCAAGAAGTGTGCTGTAGTGGACAAAGAAGTGGTTTTGGAGTCAGGAACATGTGGGTCCAAGTCTTGCCTCTGATATATACTGGCTGTGTGGCCCTGGGCAAATCATTTAACCTCTCAGTGCCCTAAAGAAGTCTTTAAGACTATAAATTATGGACAGAACTGTTGCTAATCTGCATTGGTATAGGGAGTTTCTTTACTAGGAGTTCGCTATACCAGTGAAATCTCAGACCAAATACAAAATAATCTACAAGTTTTTGAACTCTATGTCAAAACAAAATGATTCAGAAGCCCTTTACTTACAGTAGTACTTATAATATGCTAAGTACTGAAGATATGAGATAGTAATGAAACAGATCTTGCCCTCAAGGAGTTTACATTCTTGTTGTCTACTCTAGAAGCAATAAAAGGTAATTTTGTAATGAGGTACATTCATCTGTAAGTGGCTAGTTAATCCTCTTAATTGATAGATTAGTCACTGAGCAGCTGAGTGCCCTCCTGGGGACATAAAATATCACAGCTTTAATAGCTTCTGACTTCCACATTCTATGAGGAATGTATTCAGTGGCCAGGGGGTCTTCTCACAGTTTGGGATTGTGAGCGACAGTCACCCTTTGGAATTCTATGTAATGACCTTGCATCTACTTTATGGAAAAAAATCCAATCCTGGAAATTAGGACAAATTTAGTTAAAATATGAACAAAATATGGCTTGACTTGACTATCCTTTCATTGAAACATGTGATAATATAGTTGTCACTTGTCTAGAATAATTCCTGTCCCATTACTTCAGTTCAATAACTTTTGTTATGGTAGCTTATTGGAGGGGAGGGAAGAGGAAATAAGGTCACCTCACTTTTCATAGAATTTAACTTGAAGGTATAACTGGAAAGAACACTGGATTTAGAAAGAAAAAAAACCTATGCGTACACTCCTGACCACCACTTACTAACTGGGTGTCTTGGTTGGCATATTATTGCACTTTTCTAAGCCTGAGCTTCTTTCCTTATAAAATGAGTGGGTCTGTTCTAGATCTAAATCCTATGAAACATCAAAATGACTTTACTACCTGTGTTTTTAGGACCAATTTTTAATGTTTTGGGATTAGGTTCTGATTTTCATTGTTAAAAAATTCACACATGAAATTACATCAAGAACCAATGCCTTGTTTTTAAAATGAGAGATGTTTCTGAGTTACAAGTTTCACAAAGAAGCAGTTTTAAAGATCAACTCGTATCCATTGTTTTTTCTCCATAACATCTTACTCAGCATAATTGAAATTGATTGACATTCAAAGTGTAGACATTATTTCACAAACCAGACATTTAAGGCTAAGGCAAATCTATAGCATTGGCAGACGGCCTGGATAACATTCACCCCTTCTGATTGCCACAAATATGTAACAGGTGTGTAGGGCTATGAGGTAAAAATGAGCTAAGGCCAAACTGATATGTTTATGTGTTTAAATAGCTGTTGAAGTCAGTGAAATAACCAGTTACTTTTTAAAATAGGTAGTTTCATTTTGTTAGATAATTAAAAATAAATTAGTAACTTGTTACTAGTCAGTCTTTTTTAAAAATAGCTGGTTGATTAGATTTACTGGAGTATTTGTGTGTGTGTGTTTTTTTTATTGATTTGTGTAGGAAACTACACAAACTGTGTAGAAGACAACAGTGGAGTTTTTGAATTAGTGAGTGTAGGTATGATTTCTTTGTCTTTGAAGATGGGTGAGTAATCACCTTAATTGTGATTCTCACCCAAGTGACAAAGCGGCCAAAACATAGTTCACCGCTTCTAAGCAGAGGTAAGGGTTCCCTTACTTCTGAAATGAGCTAACAGTTATGGGTTAAAGGGTTTGTGACTTTGTACTAATTGTGGTGGGTTGTTTTTTGTTTTGATTTGGTTTGGTTTTGATGATCTTTCCCCCAGAGGTAACACACAAGGGACCATTAAAAATAATAACTTAAGGTTGTTAATTGATATCATTTGCTAATGTATTATCAAGATTAATCTTTTATTTCTCTGTACTTATTCTCTGGGCTACTCACAAAGATTTGTGACCTAATCACTAAATAAACAAGTAATACACCCAGAAGTCTGAGTTTATAAGGAAGCTTGGACAAGTTTATGATTAGCATAGCCCTACTGCATTAAGCTACCTATTTTTCAAATGAGATGGCTTCCTTTTTACCTTTGACCCCATGATTTTTCTAGACATTTGGCCTGTATTCCTGAAGAAAGGGAAAAGTCAGTGCAGGGACCACTGCACAGCCAAGGTCAGAATTAGGGTTTCTCTACCCTCTCTTTTTTAAAAAACTTAAAATGTTGAGACTATTATTGTTCTAGTGTTCTTGTGGAGGGGATGTATCATTCCTATAATGAAGACAGTTTTCCTTCACAAGTCAGCTTGTGGTGGCAAACACAGATGATGTGTCAACTGAAAAAGTTCACAAGTTTTTCAAGATTGAAAGGACTGAGTGGTAGTTATACCAGAGGAAGTTGCCTTCAAAATCCATGTGGATTCACTGAAAATACTAGAAAATGGACTCTTGGAAGAGCATCAGTCCATTTTAGCCAAAACAACTATGATTCGAGGGACAATCAGTAAATTGATTATTAAGTGCCTGCATGTGTCAGGCACTGTGCTAGATGCTAGGGATGAAAAACCAATGAATGAAACAATCCTTACTAGCAAAGAACCCACACCCTAACAGGAGAAGCAACAGGGACATATATAAATATCCACAAAATAAATTGAAAGAGAATAAATAAAAATTGAGTAGTTAACTGTAAAGTAATTTGAGAGACAGAGCCCTAGTAGGACAAACCATCTGGTATGGTAGAGGACATTGAATATTTTGTAAAATAGCAGTAACACACACTGAAAATAATATTTTCAAAGTATAATTCCAGAGCATAACCAAAATCTTTTGTTAGGAGAATTTCAGAGAATTGATTCCATTAGTTGAAATAGTTGAATATCAATTTTGAAAATTCCTTTTATGTAGAAATTGACTATTCAAATACAAAATTGAGTGTGATGTAGCTCATTATAACCCAGGTCCATACTCCGTGAGTCAGGATACCTTGTAGTCAAATTCCAACATGACAGGTAGTTGGTCTTTAGGACTAACACCAATGTTATCCAAAGGTTCCACCATCCCCATATCAAAAGTACTTGTACGTGGGACTTAGCAAATGAAGAGAAAGGAAGATAACTAAAAGCATTTGCTGGGCAATAGTGAGGTCCCATTCTAACACTGGTCTTGAGATCATGCTATGCTGAATGGAATTTATTGGGACTGGTGAAGCTCATCTCCAAAGTTCTACCACTTTTTCTACTTCATAACAAACAAACAGTATCCCTATGGGGTTCCAGTGTCTTTAGATTTGAGGTCATTGGTGGAATATAACTAATCCTATCCTCTTAAACACATATTGAGGGTGGTTAGATAGGCATACTTCAGGCTCTTGGTACTTCAAAGAAGACTTGAAATATAAATAATCAATAATACCAGGCAGGAGTCCATTGGATTTATCCAGGCATTCTTTTTGATGTTGCCAGACTTCAGGGCAACCAAGAACTAGAAGGAGCAACTTTTCAAAGAGAACTCTTTTTTTATTTATTTAAGTTTTCATTTTGAGTGAGAAGGAAAGGTTTTTGAAACTATGAAACAATGTTTCTTTGAAAAGTTGCAGATCTAAGGCAAAGTTCTGGATTGTTTCCAAGTTGTGGCAACTTCATAAAAGGGCAGCAGGAACAGACCCAAATCTCTGGAAGAACAACAAGTCAGATGAGTCATTGCCTTGAACCTGCCATTTCCGAAGCTTTAAGTGTTTTCAGTTTCAGCTTCATTTTCCAGAAATCAGTGTTGAAAGCAAATCACAGAATACTTATTTTTGAATCCATCACCTCCGTTGAGCTTGCTTAATATAATGGAAAATGTTTTAAAAGGTTGAAATGATTACTAGCCCCATTAGTCACTGCAAAATATTGGTGGCTGTGCAATGGGTCAAGACTAGTGTCCACAATTCAGTCAAGTGTAAGAGACTTTTTTATAGTCCAATTTCTCTCATCAGCTGAGAAATTATTTAAACCTAAATAACTAAGGCAAAGGCAAAACCCTAAAATTAAAATGTTAAATATATATATAACACATATTTTAATATAAAATTATAATAATATACTTAATATTACAAATTATAATATATATTTAAATGTTTAATTTTAGGTTTTTGCCTTCACTATGTTAGAATAAAATTTAAAAAAGTAAAGCCTTAATTAAACCTTTAAACTGTAAGCATTGTATAAATGTCAGTTATTATTATTAGAATTATTGTTATTCTTAGGTAGTCAAAGAAAATTCTAAGCATCTATCCTGAAACAACATCCTTGAAATCATCCATTAATAAAGTACTTTAAGAGTTAACAAATGCTATGGAAAAATTTTCTCACTACCATGGTAATTATCTGCTTATCTCTCATTTTCATTACTTGGCTGTGGAAAATAAATTATCACTCTGAAACTAAATATGTTATATTACAGGAAAAAATTATGTGATTCTTAGTGCTGAATTTTTAATGGAAATTGAATTTATAGATATGCTCTTTAGCTTTTTTCTAAGTTTATACCAATAGGTATGAAATTTATATTTTTGATCCCAATAAGAAAGGAAATATTGCTCAGTTCAGACAGTAACTTGCACAAAGCAATGTATGAACCAATTGCAGTATGGTTTTGTGGGGGGAAAGACATTGAATTTTTAGTCACTGGACCTAAGTTCAAATTGTGATTCCATTATTGACTTCCTGAGCGACACTGGCAAAGTCACTTAACTTCTCCGAATTTCAGTTTCTTCATTTGGAAAATGAAAGATCTGGACAAGATTTTTTAAGGTTCTTTCAAGAGCAAACAAAACAAAACAAAACCTATGATACCTGCTACTATATCATACTATCACTACTAGGAAGTATTACTCATTTTCATATTCTCATGGAAATTTCAGTATTTAAGAAATTCAAATGCTTCTCAGTTGCTAATTATACTTACATTCAAAAATGTGTTCAGGTTGATAAATTTAGATATTGCTACATATAGATTAGGAAGTCTATGGAGGGAGGCTAAGAGTATACCTAGGATACCTAATTACATCAAACCAGAGGCAGCCTTGTCTTTGTGAATGAGTGATTCTAAATAAAGATTCCATTAAAACACACAGACACAGACACATGCATACACATACTCACATATAGTAGTTTGAATAATTGGTCAGTTCCTTGACCCTCTTGAGGTTGAGGTTACCTGCAGTTTGGGTACATCATGATCCTTTTGGGACAAATGGACAACAAGAATACAATAAATGGTTTGATAGAAATTTTGGGATCATTCTAAATTATGTAATCATTTGTCAAATACAGAAGCAAATGCACTTTTCTTTTTAATAGAATAATGTTTTAAAACTACTAACTTGATATTAAAAAAAGAAGTTTTTATATGCTATCAAAAAGGGACTTTGACAAGATGATGTCTAAGGTAACTTCCAGTTCTGAAGTTTTATCAATCTATGTTCTTGAGGCCACCAAAAGTTAGATGTCTTAATAGGCCATGAAAAGAAATATAGAGCTGAATTTTCACCATCCTCATTATCTTAAAAAAAATACTTTCAGCAATATGCCTATCTTTGTAAAAATTTCACTTCAGATTCAAACTCAACTTTGGAGGGAGACCAAAGAGCTCTTTAAAGGAAAATGTAAATTCTCTTCAATGAATAACTCTCTCTAACTGGTAACAGTGGCCCCCACAAAGTCAATTTTCCAGGTGTCCCTAAATTCAAGATGCTGTAGAATTCAGAGATTATAGTTTGCTTCCTTATGGTCCTCTGTCCTCTGGGGAAATGTTTCCCCCCTCCCAAGGGGATGACTAGAGTCCTTATATCCCTTTAAAGGTAATGAGTGAATTAAATGTAGGTGAGAATATAATTATACATTTTCAAATTGTGCTATTCAAATATAGGAATATAGACAGCCTCCATTTCACAGAAATCAAATGCTTACTTTCACTATACTTGAAATACCTGAATAGATATTCAACCTAATACGAAATACTTGGAAAGCTATCTAATATGTTGAAAAACTCTTCAAATGTGAAGTTTATGAATTTTTTCCCCAGTGAAATAAATTCATACCCAAGCATTATTCAAGAAATTGGAATCAGGGTGAGGGCTTCATTTTCCAATTTTGCATCTACTCAATGCAGTTTATCTGGTCAGTCAACAATAATTTATTAAGTTCTTACCATACCAGGCTAAGCTCTGGGCATGATAAGAAAGGCAAAAAATGGAGGCTGAAGTGATTTCATTCCTTCTTTCATTTTCTCTACTTTATCTAAGGGATTCTGAAAGTATAGCATCTGGCTGGTTTCTGCAATGAATGGTTTAGCAGAATTGGAAGCAGGTGTTTTGTTTTGTTTTTTTATTTTTTTGTAATTTTTGTAGCAGAAAAATACAAAAATCCCGAAGGTAAACCACCATTTGTGGAGAACAAAAAAGGCTGTTTCGTGCTGGTGGTATTTGGCTGAACACCAATGACCCTGTAATCATATGAGCCAATTATAAGAAGATTAAAACCACAGGGTTGGAGGCTTGCTGCTTCCACCAGGATTTACTGCAAACCAGCATAGGAAAGAGCAAAGAGAAGATAAAAAAGAAAATCTTTCAAATTTAGATTATCACCAAATTATTTTAATTGTACTTATGCAGTTTCACATTTAGCCAATTTGAAGGAGGAAAGCTGATTTTATTGTACTCTTATTTGCTGAATCTTATACAAGGGTGAGATACCAGCTTATCTGGACAGGAATGAAAGGTGTTTCCAGAGAAATTCAGTGGGACACAGGCAGTGGAGTGTAAGGACAATGGAAGCTAGAAAACATAGGTCATGTCAGTATTATAATGAACTAAAAATAATACGCATAGTAAAGCTTTAACCAGAAGTCAACTAACTAGAGTCCCCAAATGTTTTTTTTTTTTCCCCTGAATGCTACTCTTAGGAGAAAGAAACAAATCCCAAGAAAGCAAGCTCATATCAGAGAGGTGTTCAAAATACCAGTTCCTAAGTATCCATGCAGATTCAACCCCATATCTTCTACTGTCTGCATCTAACATTCATGTACAGTGAGGATGAATGTCCAAACTGGTGACCTCAAGGCACTACATCGACCTGTTATCCAAGAAAAATTTCATCATGTTCTCTGAGCCCAACTTTATTGAGGCAGGAATGAAGACTGATATACTTAGAATGAGTTTTGAATACTTAATTTTCAACAAGCTTTCCTACAAAAAGGAATTTCTGACTAACCTTCTGTTAATCAGAAAATTAAAATAAACAGCATGCCTCATTCCCTGAGCATTCCAGTTAATTTCAATATTTTATAGTCTTCCAAATAAGAAAAAGTTTTGCCCTTACTTTGTCACCTATTTTTAACAACTTTCTTTTTTGTAGCTGATGAAATTTACACATTTGTAAATGTGAGAAGATTGAAAATTGGTTTCTCCCTAAGGAAATGGTGGATTAATTTTTCTAGTGCTGTGTTTCCATTCCAATGTTTCTATGGTTGTTTGAGCTTATTTGGAGAAATGATATAGAAGACTTCTGAAATGCACTAAGGCTGCACACTGCCTGTGACTCATGTAGATCAATCAATGGCAATAAAATTGTCAAAAGGAATAAGTTGAATTCACGGGATATTGAAGCATGAAACATTCATCCCTTCCCATTCTTCATTGACTCTGGCCTGGCTGATTTCCATCCATTCATCCCACCCTGTGGCTTCCATGGATCTCTCTGTCCCAGTGCATGCCTCCATCCTGTCCCGTCTTATCTTGTGTCTGTCTGTCTTGTCTAGTTCTCCCTGCAGCTTCTTCCGTGTGTCTGTTTGTAGATGAAGGGGCTGAGGATAAAGTGGGACCTCTGCCTGCCACCAGCGGGGACAGGCGTAAGCTCCTAGCCCCCTCCATTTCAGTGTCTGTGCCCGATGATGACCCTTACAATTCAGATGAGGAGTACTATGAGCACCCCTTGTTCAGCTCTGAGTGGACTGACCCTAGTATGCTCCCCAGTGCCACCATGCAGATGGCAGAGGCTGTGTTGAGCCATGACAAAGGTGAACCAAGCATGGTCCCTTTTTGCTCCTCCTCCCCGCCCTGAAACCTTGACCATATTCATCATGTTACATGTGCCTTCATGTTGGGGAGGGAACAGAGACAGCCTGTTTTTTCCACATGGAAATGAAGTCCTTGTGTACATCAGGTCCACTGCTTTCTTAGAGGTATAATGAACGTGTTTGGAAGATTTCCTGCCAAAAATAAGGTGAGAGGTTAATTCTGGGATAAATCCTTCCCACCACCTATTAATAGATAAACCAGGGAGTACACAAACTTCTCTTCTTGTATAAGCTAACAAAGATCCACATGTGCCTTGTATTCTTGTAGCATCATTGGAACATAATCCAAAAATAATGGGTTCTGCTTTTAACTATGTGCTAAATTCATGATGCGTAAGTGAATAATTTGGGGAATCGTCACTTCAGTAATCTGTTGGGGCAGAATTGATTATGTGACTTTAATTCTTTCCTAGTCCCATCTGCCATCAGAAACAGGGAAGAAAATCACTTAGTGGCCTTGTTGAGGTAGCTACATGGCATAATGGCTAAAGCATTGGATTCAAGAGTCAAAAGGTCACGAGTTCAAATCCTGCCTTAGACATCTACCAATTGTGTGACCCTGGCCAAGTTCCCTCAGCTGTAAAATGGGGATAAAAATATACCTACCTGGACAGCAATGAAAGGTGTTTCCAGAGAAATTCAGTGGGACACAGGCAGTGGAGTGTAAGGACAATGGAAGCTAGAAAACCTGAAAGGGTTGCTGTGAGGATCAAATATTTTGCACATAAATAATTTGTATTTTGGGCCAATGTCAATTGTTTACAGAATTTACATTGCTACATATTTGTTAGCTACGATTATTATTGTTTATTTTAATTGGTTTTGTTGAGATGGAATGAGATGAGGCACACAATTAATTATGTAGTAACAATTTAATCAGCACCATGAAGGAGAGTCAACTCTTCTTCTTAAGCTTTAAGAAAGATATTACTCTGGTAATGGAAAAGACAAGTATGTGTGACTATGATATTAAGAAATGCACTTGTAGACAATCCTACTATTATGAATAATAGCGGAGTGCCCTATATCATACAACCTAATATCCTGTATCCTACAGTCTGGTGATATCCTACAGTAGATATGCCAACCTTGCTTGAAATTAAAATACACCAGTATATTGCCAATCCTAATCTGATAAAGTAAAGGAGTGTGTATTTATAGGGAAAAAAATCAATCTTCTAATGGTATCCAGAAGATAAAACAGTAAAAGGAAGAAAAGTTCAAGTGACTTGAATGAAGGATGATTAAGATAGAGGAAATAAGCATGATTTATAAAAATGGGAACCAAAGAAATCTAAATGGATTTTGAAAAACTTTAATTGCATGTCACATTGAATCTAGTCTGGTAGCATAGGACAGCAACACTAAAATTCTTTTAACTTGATCACAGAAATCAATTACTTTATATCACCATGAAAGGGCAATTTAAATGAACTTGGTAAAGTAGACTCAGAAAGGCAAAAATGCCACTTACAGAAATAAATTCCCAAAGTAAAAATGTCAATTTGATTAAATATTAATGTAGTAAATGACGGGATGCTTGGGGCCCAGCCCTAAAATCATGTCTGTGGAAGCCTCCCAATTTATCAGTAGGCCCCTGTCCTGTGAGAAAATTTTCCCCTTGTTACAGAACACATGACCTTATCAGAAAAGACACGGGTATACTAGCCCAAGGATTTTTGTCCCTGGCTGGCCCAAGCTCTCTCCCTCATACCAGATCCCCAAAGTCCATGCCTTTGGCAACCAAACAAAAAAAAAAAATCTGTCTTTTCTCCCTTAATGTCTGGTATCAACAAAGTTATCTCTGCAGACTCCCTGCATTTTCCCATCCATAGATTATAGGCACCTGTTCCCAAAGACACCTGGACCCCTGATATATCCCTTGAAGTCCCTATTACCTAATTAGCATTCTTGGAAATTCTTTTTCTTGTTCCTTTTCCATATAAGCCCCAGCACCATCCTCACTATCTTGCAGGTTCCCTAAGAACCCTTGCTCACTTCTATTGGTGTCATAATGAACTTTTTGCCACTTGACTAAGAGAAGGCTTAAGAGCGTGAATTCATTCCAGGCAACTCTGCCTTGGCATTCTCAGGGTCCTAGCACCCCCAGACCTCTTCATAAATATGTGCATCCAGTTATATCAGTAATAATTTTTGTATCAGAAATAAAATGTGAAAAAAATCACATTTTACTCTAGCAATTTCTACTCTCCACAGTACAACTCTCTCATTGAGATTTAATTCAACTACAATTACAGTTTTTCATTAATGTGAATATTTTCCAACTAATTTCTCTTTATTTATATTTCAAATGTAAATGGGAAAAACAAATGGATAAAACATTTTATTGGATTTAGTCTGTTACTATTCTTTAAAATTTAAATGACTGTACTATCACCTGGTGATTTTTAAAAGGTCTTCCTAGGATATGGGAGGCATCATTTTATTTTGCCTTCTTAGTCCTTTTGATATAAAATCCTAAAAACCAATGCTTATTAAAAAAGTATATACATTTTCCCTGTTTTTTTTAATTCAATAGGAAGTATATGAGTGGCATTATTTGTGTCAGGAGTTCCATTAATGTGATAGAAATTGTACACAAGAAACAAGTTCTACAAAATAATATTAATTTAACCATATTTTCCAAAATGTTTGGGACCTTGCTTGAAATTTTTGATTTTCTTCTACATACCATAGAGAGTAGAGGGGACAACTGTGTAACATTTTGCCCTAGAAATGGGGGGATGGGAATTAGACCTGTGATTTCATTAATATATGAAATTCTCAGATGAGGAGATTCCCTCTCTCTACCAGAATAGGTTGACACCTTCTCTATCTTTGTATTGTCATAGAGAATTGTCTAGAGCATTGATAAATTCCTTGCATAGGGTCATACAGCCTGTATGTCAGAGTCTGGTTTTGAACCCAGGTATTCCAAGCTTCAAAGCTAGTTACCCATTTATTATCCTCTGCTGCTTCTCGTACCATACGAATATTGAATAAATTCTAGTAAGTATTGGTGGGTTTTACAACAAAGCAACCAAGGCACTTCCCATCTTTTTTTTTGCCCTCCAAGAAAAATTGTCTTTTAATACTTTATTTTGTTAGGGCTCTCCCTCCAAAATTGTGATGAATTCTTCTGTAGAGACTTCCTACATTGGAAAAAACAGCACCTAACTAACAATTGCAGCACTTTCCTGAGTACATCATTACCGCTACATTTCATAATCATCTGTTAACAAGTAGCACCATCTCTTATTTCCAGCAAATATTCAACATATTTTCAACCTAGAGCCATTTCTGCTAAGGGAAAATAGAGCACTAAAACTCTTTCAGCTCTCAATTTTCAAAATAAATGGCATTTCAGGAGATTAAAATGCATTATGACTAAGTAAGTGATTATGCACTATGATATAGCAACCAGTAAACAATATATCTTTCATCGTAAGATTAATTTGCTCATCCTAATGGTAGAAGAAAGTCTACTTGAGGTTGCCATTATATCATGGAGATGGAGCTGAAAGTGTTATTTGTGTAAGAGCTCTGTTGAATGTTGTACTGTGTAATATCTGTAGTCCTGATGTCAACATCTTTTTCATCCCCAAGAAGAAGAAACAGTAGAGGGTCAAATGGCTGAGGAAGCAAAAGCTGCTGCTCTTCCTGAAAAAGAATGGGGCAAAGAGTGTGGGCCTACTAAGTCCTCAGACCAACCAGAGGACCTTAGTGAGGTCCAAGTGGATTCTAGTTCGAAAGCCAAAATAGTTCCTGAAGAAAGTATTTCCATTGGGGAACCGCTTGAGAAAAGTATAAAAGTGGTCCAGGAAGTGTCTCTGGATATAAAAACACCTTTCTCTGCTGGGGAAGGTGTGTCTTCTTTAGGATTTGCATGTGTTTGCTTATGAATAGGCTTTTTTATAGCTTTACCAACTTGGCACTTTCCCAAAGCTGTTCCATCTCTTATTCTTCTCATTTTTATAGCGCTCCCGTTGTTATGCTTAAAGAACACATAGCTCGTATTTGCATTGGTGCGAGTGACCGCATGGTTTCCTGCTGTCGCACCAGATTCCTGATTTTACTTTGCTATGATACAATATGCTTTGCAGCTAAGCTGATAATGTCACCTGAGTGCTTTTCCCTTTCCCATCTCAGACGTTTGCCAGTCACATTGCTAATATGTGTACACTTTTATTTTATTTTATTTTATTAATTTTTGGTGCAGAGATTCATCTGCTTTTTTTTTCCAAAAACTAGATCTTTTGACTTGGACAGTGATACCAAAGGCTTAAACTGTAGACGTGTTTTTGTTTGCAATGCAGTGTGCTGTATTTTTATGCTTTGGTGCATTCTGATTTAGTTTTCCTTGAGCTACTGCTGATGCTTCTCATGTCATACCCTTTTCATTTATTGCAGCCCATCCCTTTGATCATTTCCAAATTTCTTGAGTTTTCATCCATCTGACCTTTATTAGAAGTTCATAAAGTATTTCTTTTCTATTGTTACAACAGGATACACAAGTACTTAAGGTAATGATGTTCCAAAACACTTTCTTTTTGAGAGATCGTTGAGTTTTATTCTTCTTCCCCAAACTTGACAAAGTATAGGGTATCCCAAAAGTCTCACTGTAGTTTTAAGCTTAAATAGTTATTAGCTAAGTTATTGTTAGCTAATAGCTATCAAAGTTTAAACTGCAATAAAATCCTTGGACCATCCAATAATTCCATTTGGTCCAACTGTCACATAGACCTTAAGCTACAAGTGGAGCCAGGCATGGTGGTACACCTATAGTCCCTACTGCCAGGTAGGGAGGGTGGTGGATCACCTGAGTTCAGGTAACCTAAACTCAAGTAGAGGTAAAGCCAATCCAGTATCTATGCTAAGTCCAGCACCAATTTGGTGAGCTCTTGAGATCTGAGCTCCTTTAGGCTGCCTAATAAAGGGATGAATTGGTCCAGGTCAGAAAAACAGAGCAGGTTAGCCTGATCCGTATTGGAATCAGGCCTGTGAGTGACTGCTATGTTTCCAGCCTGTGTGAAATAAGGAGACCCAATCTAAAAAAAAAAAAAAATTAAACAAAACAAAAAAAAGCCACATATGCTATCGCTAGTTATTATAGCCACAAGAAAACTATTAGAATAAATTTAATATTTTTGAGGCTGTTAACAGGCAATGTTTCCTCAGTTTTCAGAATTCCATCATATGAGTTGTCCAAAACCTAAGGAAAGAGATATTTTAGAATTGACATTTATTTTAATTTTCTTGGTTTAAGCACACAGCTCTTCAAATCTCTATTACTTGTTTGAAAAAAAAATTTCATTGAGAGACTGTGATACAAAGTATTTTAAAATATTCAACAGATGTTGAATCATAAAAAGAGTTAAGATTTTTAACAGATGACAAATTAAATTATTCCCATATTTCTTGTCTGTTTTTCATGAGATAGCTTATAAATGATTGGTTAACAGCAGTATCGATTATTTCCTTATAAATATGAAATATATGATTGTATTTGAAGATTCATATCAATGATATATTGTTTAGTTTAAGAAAATGAGTCCAATATCTATTAGAAACCCCTTATTCTTGAAATAGCCACAACCCTATCTTTTATGGCTGTAATCAGTCTTCTAACTATTTTATTTGGTACTGAGAAAACTAGGGCAAAAGATTAGTGAAAATCAATACCTTTCTCTATTCAGCCCTGAAAGTTATATAATGCCCTCTGTGGCTTGCTAAGTAAAGATTTTTTTTTTAATTTGAAATGTGCATCTAAAGGCAAATGCACATTTTACTCATCTAAAGCATATTTCTCACACAGCCGTGAGGGGTGAGAAGTTCCACAAAGATACTTAATTATAGGTAGAGCCCACACAAGCAATAGTAAACATGCATCTTAGTCTTACCATTTTCATACTGATTTTTAAATAAATAATGTGCCTGCATGTTTCCATGCCTTTTTTTCTTTTTACCTTCCCATCCATTAATCATGTCAAAGAATGATTATTATAAGCTGTTTGCCTAAATGCACTGTGTATGCCTTGTTTAAAAAGCAACCCAATTACTTCAGATTTACTTACAGCCTCGAAGATGGAGTTCCATGAACAACAGGGCACTGGCCCTCTCACAGTTGAACCATTAGACAAGAAGGAAAAGGAACCTGAGAAAGGAAGTAAGCCTGCTGAACTGCCTAAACATGATGCCTTAGTCGCCCAGCCAGCACAACCTGAGACTGTAGATAAAAAGGACATACATGGCGAAGAAGATGCAAAGGCACCTCTTACTCCATTTGAACAGTCTTTCGGGGAAGAGCTAGAGTACATGCAGCAGAAAAGTGAACCAATCCCTGCAGAACTTGATGTGGGTTTTCCTACAGAGACTGTATTTCAGAAAGAGCAAAAAGTCTTGTCCATTGAAGTACCCAAGGATGAATGGAGTACATATAGTCAATTATCTCCTGGCCCTCTCACACCCATGAAAGAAAACTATGCAGTTCAAGAAATCCCCAAATGGGATGGGAAAAAATTAGACTCTCCAAAGCCAACTCCCTTTGGAAGTGTGAGCTTTCCTTTACCTTCTGAACCTAAGGCTGATTTGTCAGATGCCACTAAAGATACACTTGTTTCTGAAGCACTCCCCATGGCACCAGAGACACTGAAGCCAGAAGATAAAAAGCCCAAGGAAGAGTCCAGTGGCCCACAGATTGCCAAAGAGATTCCAAAGGATGAACAAATCGTTACGGAAAAAACCTCAAAAGCAGAAGAAACAACAATTTCAATGGAAATTACACCATCCATGGAAGCTGACAAACCAACTGTAGCAGAAAGTCCTATTAAGAAAATTTCCAAAGTTGGGGAAGAAAAAGATGTAATAAAACAAGAAAGTGAGCAGAAAACAGAACCAGGTACATTCAATGGACAGAAATCTACTTTGCTTGACAGTGAACTGCAGCCAAAACCAGAAGAGAAAAATGTCCTTCCTGAAAAGAAAACTATGCCAAAAGAAGGTGAACTTCAGAAGATATCAGATGAAGAGATGGGCATCATCAGTGTCTCAACAGAGAAAACATTCCAAAAAGAAGAAAAGAAAGACCAAAAAACTCCCATTGATGATTTAAGACATGATGCATTCCCTGAAGGCCTAGAACAAGTGCTCTCAGGTCCTGCCACAACTTCAAAAATGCTGGATAAAGCTCCTGATGAACTAGGTCTCCTCAGTGAAAAGACTGCAACCAAGGAACTGTTTCGAGAGGAAGTTGTTGACAAAGACATTGAGGCCCACAGGGCAGGGGTTGCAGCCTCTCTTGATTACGATAGGCAGCTCGATGAAGACAAATCTGGAATGTCAAAGTACTTTGAAACCTCCACGTTGAAAGAAGAAACCACAAAGAGCATCCAGTCTGGCAGTGATTACTATGAACTGAGTGATACAAAAGAAAGTGTCTATGAATCCTATGATACAGCTTCACCTGTACATAAAAGTTCTGAAAAGGAGTTTTATGCAGAAAAGGAGCAGCAACCTGCTCCCATTTTAGAGGGGGGATACAGTACCCTTGCACAGAGCTATCCAGCTGACCTGCCTGAAGAACCTAGCTCTCCCCAAGAAAGGATGTTCACCATTGATCCAAAAGTTTATGGAGAAAAAAGAGACCTCCACAGTAAAAATAAAGATGATTTGACACTGAGCCGGAGTTTAGGACTTGGTGGTAGATCTGCCATAGAACAAAGAAGCATGTCAATCAATTTACCCATGTCTTGCCTGGATTCCATAGCACTTGGCTTTAACTTTGGCCGGGGACATGATCTCTCTCCACTGGCTTCTGATATTCTAACTAATACTAGTGGAAGCATGGACGAAGGGGATGATTACCTTCCAGCCACAACTCCTGCCGTGGAGAAAGCTCCTTGTTTTCCAATAGAAAGCAAAGAGGAAGAAGAACAATTGGAGGAGGAGAAAGCAACCAGAGCGGAAAATATCCAGGTAGAATCATTGTGTGAGTCACCTTTCCTGGCCAAAGATTATTATAAAAATGGGTCTGTGATGGCCCCTGACTTGCCTGAAATGTTAGATCTAGCAGGCACGAGGTCCAGGCTAGCTTCTGTGAGTGCAGATGCTGAGGTGGCAAGAAGGAAATCAGTACCATCAGAGACACTGCTTGAAGAGAGCAGCACTGGCTTGACTACTCTAACTGATGAAAACCATGTTGCCACAAAAGCAGACAGTCAACTTGAGGATCTAGGTTACTGTGTTTTCAATAAATATACAGTTCCTCTACCATCACCTGTCCAGGACAGTGAGAATTTATCTGGTGAAAGTGGTTCCTTCTATGATGGTTCTGATGACAAGATCCGAAGAGATTTGGCCACAGATCTCTCGTTGATTGAAGTGAAATTGGCAGCAGCTGGAAGAGTCAAAGAAGAGTTTAGTAGTGAGGGAGAACTAGCCCAGCCCATCTCTGGTGATAAGTCAGGTCTTGGGAGGGAGTTTGATCATGAAAAGAAGAGTAGTGAGAAATTGGATACTGTGCTAGAAAAGAGCGAAGAACACTTTGAATCCAAAGAAATGCTGCTTCTCGAAGAAAAAGAGCATCCGAAAAAAGTAGCAGAGGGAGTGGATCAAGTTGAAGCATTTGGAACAGGAATGACCTTTGAACAAGTATTTGGAAAAGAGCCCATCAAACCAAAAGATGCTTCTATTTTCATAAGTGAAAAGGCAGAAAAGAGTCTTAGTTCAGTGCCAGAGGTGGCTGAGGCAGAACCATCCCCCAAAACAGACCATGGCTTGGATGCTGCTGCCAAGAAAGATGAGCAGAGTCAACCTGAGGCTAAGATCAGTGACTTTGGGCAGGCTGCTTCAGGACCGGGGGGAGATACTGAGAAAGAAACAGAACCTCATACCCAGGCTGCTGAACAAGACAGGACCCCCATAGCCAAACCCCCTGAGGCAGACACATTTCCCAGTACTGAGCCCAGCCACCTGAAAGAGAGCAGCAAGGTTTCTGAGACAGAAGTCAAAGAAAAAGTGGCCAAGCCTGACCTGGTGCACCAGGAAGCAGTAGATAAAGAGGAATCCTACGAGTCAAGTGGGGAACATGATCACACTCCTGAGAGTCTGACTATGGAGTCCTTGAAACCTGATGAGGGCAAGAAAGAAGTGACCCCGGAAGTAACTGGACTACCAGAAGACATCACAATCAAATTGCCGGCAGAAGAGCCTCCAGCAAAAACTGATGCAAAGAGTTACGAAGTACAGACTGAGGGGACTGATGCTCAGATGGAGCAAGTTCAGGAGCCCAAAGAAGAAGTTAAGGAAACTCCAGACATCTCCATCACTCCCTCAGAAGTCATCGAACCATTGCTGCAAGGGATTGTATCTGAACCAGAGGGAGCTCAGAGGGAAGAAGAGGAAGAAATAGAAGCCCGGGGAGAATATGATAAACTACTTTTCCGCTCAGAAACTCTCCAGATGACAGACTTGAGTGTTCCAGCTGTCAAAGATGAATTGGTGGAGATGGGTGCAGCCGAGATGCCCGAGTACAAGGGAGTGATTGAGTCAGTGGTGACCATTGAGGATGACTTCATCACCGTCGTACAAACCACCACAGAAGAAGGGGAAACTGGTTCCCATAGTGTACGGTTTGCTGCCCTAGAACAGCCAGAGGTGGAAAGGAGGCCCTCTCCCCCTGAAGAAGAAGAAGAACCACAAATAGAAGAATCTGCAGAAGCACTTGGAGAACCCAAAGAAGGCTCCCCCGAGGCCCCTGCTTCGCCAGAAAAGGAAGAAGTTGGCTTTTCTGAATACAAGACAGAAACATATGATGATTACAAAGATGAGACAACCATTGATGACTCCATCATGGATGCTGACAGCCTCTGGGTGGATACTCAAGGTGTGCATTATCCTTTTTTTTTTAATTTCTTGCTACCTAACAAAACTTAATAACCTAATGGACAAAAATTATAAATGTCCAGTGCCCAAAATAGTTATAAATACCATAACATTTTAAAGTATCCCTGTATTTCATTTTTTTAAACCCCAAGGACCTTTGATGTCCCTTACTAATTTCTGATGTTGCTGTTGTTTTGTTGTTATAATTTCCTTTGATCCCACAGATGATGATAGAAGCATCATGACAGAGCAGTTAGAGACTGTTCCTAAAGAAGAGAAAGCAGAGAAGGAAGTTCGGAGACCATCTCTCGATAAACATAGGAAAGAAAAACCCTTTAAAACTGGGAGAGGCAGAATTTCCACTCCTGAAAGAAAAATAGCTAAAAAGGAACCTAGCACAGTCTCCAGAGATGAAGTGAGAAGGAAAAAAGGTTCATTTAACAATCCTTATTATTATTTTTTTTATGTGTGCCAAGTACTTCATGGTTACTGTTTTGTGGCCAGTACAATGGTAACTTTATTAATTTATCAGATTTTATTTGGTTTTATTGAACTTGTTCATTTTTTCCTGATTGTGTGCTTTTGTGTTTTCTTATCCATAGCAGTTTATAAGAAGGCTGAACTTGGTAAAAAAACAGAAGTTCAGGCCCACTCTCCCTCCAGGAAAATCATTTTAAAACCTGCTATCAAATATACTAGACCAACTCATCTCTCCTGTGTTAAGCGGAAAACGACAGGTGACTGTGTTCAATTCTGCAATGTGGCTGGCAAACATAGACACCTATCTTTTTTTTTTTTTAATCCCATTGCCTTAGCAGCTTCCTCATCTTATTTTTTTCTTCTGAGATCCTACAGTGTCATAAATGCTATTGCTATTAAGCGTGTTTTATCGTTGTTTTGTTTTGTTTTCCCCAGACAGAAGTCATTATCACATATACGCTTGTCATGCTCAGACATATCAGTGCGTGAGTGTATCCTAGCATTGTGTTTTACTTTTCTGTTGAACAGATCCTTGCTTTCCATTCTGTGTGTTCTGGTGAGGAAATGGTGACAGCTTTCACCATGGTATACATCTCCATTTATTTTGATTTTTTTTCTCCTCATGCCTAAAAAACCATATGTATTTTTCACATTTTCTACATCAGCACTGCCAAATCTGTTACTGATGTTGATGAATTTCATTAAAACCACCAAGAGAATCTGAGGGTTTATTAAATGAAAATGAAAGAGAAAAATTATGGTAAATTTAAGTGGCACTATGTGATTTGCAAAATGCTTTTGCTTTGGAGGGAAAGAAAATAGAAGGAAAATGGGAGTATATTATAATCTCAGCAGATTTTTATTTCTCAACAATCCAAAAGTAACAAGACTTTCCATCCAAGAGCGCTGCATTTTCTGTGCTGACTCTTTGATATCAGGATAAAGAAATGTTAATGGGCCTACCCAGTGAAATTTACCTGCATAGTCAGCATGTACAACTCTAAGATAAAACTGCTTTTCCATGGCTTTCTGAGCCTGTGAAGCCTGTCTATTTTTATTGCCTCCTTATTTGTCTTTATTATGTGAAGTACCATTATCTATATCATTAAGTCTGGAAAGGTAGGGGATGAAATATCATACAGCAATAATAGATGGGAACCCATGCAGCTCTCTGGATCCTAAAGCATAATTTGTGTGTATCGTAGGTGAACTATAGATGTATTGTGTATCTAATTTTGTACTGTGTTTTATCATTTTAACTTTTCTTAGCTGGCAGCCATATAGACTACTATATGAAATAACAGATGTACAGAACAATTAGAAAAGAATTCTTTCTCCTTTCATTCCAAACCACATATGCCCCTCTATAAACCTTTGGAGGGTTTTTCTCTGAAGGTTTATTATAGCTCAGATAATGACCTATGAGTCTTAGAATCTGTTTGATTGTGAGATTTCTTTGACATCATCTAAAGGACAAAATATTTCATGAGGTTTTTTTTTTTTTCCCCTGTAGGAATTAGTAGCTATGCTTCCTTTCAGGCCCTGTGCATCTAAGGCATATTTGGGAAATAAGTGCTTATAATTACACATGGACCCCTGATGGTAAAGCTTAGAATTGGGGTTTTTGGCATTTTAAGAGTTATGGTGAATTAGGAACTAAATGGGTCATCAAGAATCATGCATCATTAAATAACCTTTTGAGGTTTTCAGCACCTTCCAATTTCATACATCTCTTCTAGTTAGATAGATGGGTGGCTAAACTGAGTCACCTGGGCCTGACTTGGGTACCTGTAGCAAACAAACTTTTAACTTGCAGCTTTATCCCACTTCATATACCCTCCTGGTGAGGACTGTATGATTTTATCATAACTAAGCAGAGAAGTTTGCATAGTGAGTTGTGTGTGTGTGTGTGTGTGTGTGTTCTGTCCAGAGCTGAGAAATAGTCAGTGCTCCTAATACTCACATACCTCTAAGTTTTAAAATGCCCCCGAGAAGGAAATGAGACAGTACCTTTGCCTTGTGTTTGGTATTTGTTTTATGTGATCGATTAGGCACTAATATCCATCACTTGTCATCTTCTCTGTACATTACAGGATAGGGTTTTAAAAAGAATAGGTCGTAGTGTAAAGTAGTGGGTTGTCAGTCTCTTTGAATTGTCATGCCAGAAGGAGGCTAAATTCTCCCTATTAACAAAAATCAAATAATTGTAAGAATAGGACTGATTTATATTCCCAGTTTTAGGATCACTTTCTTATTGCTAGCGGAAGGACAAAAACCACTAGTTTCCCTAGTAAAACATTTTGTATAGTTTAAAAAGAAATATTTAAGATTTAGTGGGAAGAAAGATTATGATTTAGCTCTTCCTTAGGCATAAGAGCTTTTATTCTATCCCATATGGTTACACAGTCAACATTTCAAGGGTCAAAGTTGTGTGGGATCGGTGGGAAAACATGAAACTATAACTTGGGAAACATTTCTTTTATGAAACAGTAGAAAACTGAAGTCATTGGTGCAAAAGCAAAACTGCCCATTTAAATTTTTAAAAATTTTATTTTTAAAGTTAAGTGTATTGGATAATTTGGGAGCATCCTTCATCCAACCAAAATTAGCATTTTTTAAACATTTGGATGGATTCATGATCCACTGATGATGATATGATCCCTCAGCCCAACACCTTTTCCTTGTCATGTGTTATTCTTAGCCATGTCTTTCATTAAATCCTTCCAAGAGGAACAACCTAAGAAGCTAGAGGCATTCTCCTAATTCTTTCAATATTTTGTGGATACTAGGGGCACAGTGTTCAGGTGATCTGGCCGCTATTTTTTTGATTGTCACTACATAACTGAACACTAACCTAGCCTAAAACAACAGACAGAACGTGGAAACCCCTTTTCAAAGCAAAATTTATCTAAGTCTCAGTGATTTAAAATCTGTGGAACCAAAACATAAAAGTCAAAAGGTACTTTTTTTTGCCCCGTAGAAGAGTTAATTCATAAGTTGTTGGAATAACCTTTAAACAAAAGGAATCCTTATGCTATCTGGACAATTTTGTCAGTAATCAACAATTCAACATTAGAAACATGAATTGTGAAACAATCCTCTTAGCAGATGAGTCAGAGGAATAGAATTTTTTTCTTTTTAAATTGAGTTTTCCTATTTTATGGAAGAGGGAAGGGAAATAAAAGAAGATCCTTAGGAGGGAGCTGGGGGGGAATAACCATAAGAAAGTTTGTTTCATCATTTAAACATCTACTCCAATATCTATATCACCATCTACTAGTGTGAACATGTAAGATGCTACTATCATTGTTACTAATATCCCAAAAGTCACAGGGAACAGAATGTGCAATTTAGTACTTTGTGACCTGAAGGAAATCACCTCATAATTATTAAATTGCACCACTGTGACCCTAGCATTAAATCTGTTTGTTTGGTCATCATTGTTATTGTTATTAATGTTAATGTTATTTGATTTGGGGAGAGCTCCAGAAACACTTTATTTGAATTTTTATCAAAGTCACAAGGAATTGATTGATTAATTCGTGTGAAGTTGTGGGATCAGGTAAGTTATCAACAGAAAGAATCTGTTGTAAAATTGCGTAAGAGAGGATGAAGTTCAAAAACCAAAGAGACACACAGCACCTGCAAAAAGAAACAGCAGTAACAGATGTGGTCATAACAATGCAGGGAGTGCATGTTTAGAACGCATCCTGCTTTACATCATAAACTTTAAAAATGTTTCTCTCCTTTTCTCTCCTTTCTAAGTTATACCTACCTTTTATCCCCTTTTCTTTTTGGACATTTTCAAGTCGGGCAAAATGTTTTATGTTTGTTTGTATTACACGTGTACGTACAAATATTAGGAATTGAGGGCTGAGGAAGGCTTGGGGTAAGCCAATATTGACAGATTTAATGGGAAGTGACAGAGATTTCTGAGGACATGGCAAAACCTTACAGATCCAGGATAAGAACTGAGGATCTTTAATGAGTCCTCATGATGTGAATTATCATTTTCAAAAAAATGTAAGCTGTGCTTTTATCTTTGCTACCACCACAATAAAACAAAAAATAAAACAAAACCCTTGGAGTAAATGAACATCTGCCACACAGTGCAGAAATCTTAGGTTGTGTAGGAATTTAAGGTTCCCAGATGTTCACGGAGAAGTCTCAGGATGGAGGCCAGAGACTGATTTGAAAAATTTAAACAAAGCATGTTAAAGAAGTCTGGACCTAGCACTGGACACCTGTGTTCTAATCCTGTCTCTGCTACTAACTAATGTGACCCTGATTATCTAATCCAACCCCTTCATTTTAGAGATGAAGAAAGTAAGGATTGGATAAATGATTTGCCCAAGTGGCTGAGTCAGTATTTAGTTCCTTCCATTCCTAACACTCTATGATTCCATACAAGAATAAATTTTGTACTTTCCCTTTATTTAGAGTTCACAGAAATCACTTGGGTTATGTGTGGAAGAAGATGCCAGAGAGATATTGGCAACAACTTACTTAACTTACTTTCAGTTGCATAAACTTATATTTAAAACCTATAAACTTATACTTAAATTTTATAGTTATAGAAAGCCTTTGGAGTAAAAAAAAAAAAAAAAAACACACATGGATTTTTGACTTCTAAGTCCCAGAATAGGAAAACTAGGAGGGATATTAGAAAGGTTTGAGAGAGTAGGGAACCTTAATAAGGAGAAAAATTTGGGCTACATAAAACTGAATCAAAGAATATGAGACTGCTCACTAACTTGTAGTAGGAGGAGAAGGAGGAGGAGGAGGAGTAATAGTAATAGTAAACAGTGGCACCAGCAGCATCCCAGATTTGTTGTGAGAATAAAATGAGATCATATTTGCTTTACAAATATCATCTCATTTTATCCTCACAACAAATCTGGGGCATAGGTGCTATTATTATCCCTATTTTACAGATGAGGAAACTGAGGGAGATAGCAGTTAAGTGTCTTACCCAGGGTCACACAACTAGTAAGTGTCTGAGGCTGGATTTGAACACAGGTCTTCCTAACTCTAGGCCCAGGGTTCTACCCAGTGTGCCACCTAGAGGCTTATATGTGGCTTGGTGATGCATTTATCCATGTTCCTATATTTACAAAATATGGTTTGTAAATCCTAATAAACAAAGTTTCATTGTGCCCTTCTCTATGGGCACAGCCAGTTGTGTTGAGGTATTATTTCAATATTCTTATTATATTTCCTTATTATTGTTGTTGGTCCAACAGCGGCAGGTGGAGAAAGTAACCAGGCTTCTGGTATATATAAACAAGCAAAGGACAAATACTCAGTAAGTAAAATAATTTTCTCCTTATTCCTGATCTGATTCTCCTTTCTGTATTCCTTGAGAGATTTTGCTTATTTAATTACAGCATTATGAGGAATTTATTCCTTTCCTTTGAAATGCAATCTTAAACCATTTAAACAATATTGTGCCCTTATGTTCATAGTCTTGACAAAAAAAAAATGATGGTGGTTCATCATGCACCATTTGTGCCTTACTTCAGAGCATTAGAAAAGATGAGTGCTAAGTAATGTATGTATAAACATCTTTGGCTGTGTCTGTTAGTCTTTTTAGCTATGTATGATAGACAAAGTGAGGAAGAGGTTTGGAAATGATGGACCTGACCTATAGAGAAAACTGCTCTAAATCAGATAGGTCCCAAGATACTGTTTCAAGCACAAAATATCTAGTTTGCCTGTCTCCAGGATCCAATTGAACCGAATGAGTTCTCCCTTTCACTTCTGCTATTCAGATATGATCTTAAACTGAACAAGCATGATGGACAAACTAGCATGAAAGAAGGATGTAATCTGGTTACCTGGTATGTCCATGTGGCTTGGAATGGGCACCCAGATTCAATCTTATTAGGAACCATTGAAAACAAATATGCTAAGGCCCTATCTCAAGTGTACCTTTAACGGATAGCCAAGGCCAAGTGCTTTTGTGGGCAGAAGGAAAAGTTGCCTTGTGATTGGCTGAAACAACCACGTGACAAATCACTGATTCCTTAGTTATTTCAGAGTAGATTCACAAATCACAACCATCTTAACTGCTTTTGGGATATTAAATCCAATCAATCATTTGGGATATATTGATTTCTACTTTTTGTGCAGTCCTTAAAGCTACCGAATTTTATTTTTTTTTTGAAGCAAGACTCATACATAGATACACAAAAGCCTAGGGGAGCTTCTCATGTGAAAACTCTCTCCACCTATACAGATCTACAACCAAATGATTTAGGAGATGTCAGTCATTTAAGCAACAAATATTTATGAAATGGCTACTTTGTGCCAGAAACAAGGTCAAGAGCTGGGACCACAAAAGGAAAAAAGCGAGATAATCCCTGCTTTCAAGGCACTTACATTTTGTCTGATTTCTAGGGACATTCCTGAGCTACACAGAATGAAGTGGCTTTCCAGGGGTAGGCAGCTAGTGTCAGGCAGGTTTTGAACCCATCTTCCTGATTCCAAGCCTAGAATTTTCTTTTATTCCCTTATGTTCTGGTTGTTGTTGTTGTTATTGTTATTGTTTTTTAAAAAGATTATTTCCTTTAATACCAATAACATCTTTTTACTTGGGAACTTTTAGTCAAATGACAAAAGATGTCATTTATTTGATTTATTCTCAAATTAAAAATCTTCATATATAAATAAGGCATGGTTGAATGAGATAGTGATTTATTCAGATATATTACTTTACAATGTGGCTAACAATGTCATCTTTATGCTTTGATAAACATTAGACTTTAGATGACTACATTTTGTCCCCAAGATAAGTATCTCAGCTCTTCCGTCTTCTGATTGAGCTCTAAGGCAGCAACATCAGGTAGAAAATTAAACTGAATTCATGTCATGAGAACATCTTGTTACCAATGACATTTGTTTTGAATATCCCATTTTTATCTCTGATTTACCCCCTAATTCTTAGCCTTACCCTCCACTGATTTCCACAAGATCATTGTTAATGGTCGTGACCCCTAGGATTCTTTCTTATTCACATTTTCTAGATTTATGGCAGAGATAGTCATCCTCTGGCTCTGAAGACAATGTCGTTACTGTATTTTTCTAAACCACACTTTTGATTATGTGTGGGAACAGCTGAGTGGGGTGACTTGTGCTGACCCACTTACACTTCCCACACATACTTCCGTGGACTGTAGGAGGAGAAGAGACAGTGTCCAATCTGTGAGTGCTCACTGGCTCGTGGAAGTATCAGCAGAGGGCAAAGCTAGAAATGGGACCTCAGTGCCAATCGTGATTTTGCTTAAGCGTCAAGTCTTACTAACATTTGTGTGTGTGTGTGTGTGTGTGTGTGTGTGTGTGTGTGTGTGGAGAAAAGTATCATTTCTATCACAAATTCTTACATTTCTAATAATCTCCCAAGAGAGATGTCCTATTGGCCATAGGTATTTCCCTGAAATTGTATATCCAGTGCATACATATAGACAGAAACTACCAGGGAATCTGACTCCTTTAATATTAGCCTTGTGGTTTAAATGCAGTGTCTTTTAGTCTGACGGCAATCCTAGAAATCATAGACAGCACATCAGTATGCCCTGTGTTTGACCAATGTTCCAATGGACTATAGATGCACTGCCTTGAATGCCAGATACAATGGCCATCCATACATTTCTATCATATAGTCTTAATATAGTGAATTGGCTCATTTTAAGCATATAATTAGAATATTAGGGATACTATCCTCTGAAGTAATTAACATGTTAGCAAAATTGCTCATACTTATGCAATCCTTTAAAACTGTGAAGCACTTTACATACACTAATTATCTCCTTCCATTCTCACAATGATCCTGTAAGACAGGTAGTTAGGACCAGTCTAATTATCAATATATGAAAAAACTGAGAATCAGGAAGGTGTGATGCAGCATGAAAGGAATACTAGGTCTTAAGTTGGGAAAAGTTGGATTGCAATTTTTTTCTCTAACATCTGTTAGCTGTATGACCATGAGCAAGGCATCTCACCATTCTGAGCCTCAGTTTCTTCATCTGTGCAATAGAGATGGTATAATACCTACCTCACAGAGTTGTTCTGAGGGTCAAATTCATAAATTATTTGGAAGTACTGCAAAGCACCATATAAATGTCAGCTGCTGCTGCTACCATCATCATCATCATCACCATTGTTATTACTAACTTCCCTCAAAGACCTCATCCCCTCCCAGCATCCTGAGAGACTTCAGCATTCATGTGCAGGAGTCTTCAAACACCTACCTGTATCCATGTCCAGCACAAAACATCTGGATACCCTCATGACCACATCAGAAACCCCACATCACCTGACAACTTTGCCACTTCTAAATTTCTGTACTTGGAAATAGCACCATTTCTTATCCTCCCTCCCTCACCTTCTCACTGTCTTCTCACGCTAACTTACTTGCTTCTTTGCCCCATAGCCAGGCACTTTAATCATTTCCTAGCCATCACCCTATATTTTATTATTTCTTTGTCTTTCTTGTGCTCCTGTCACGTGAGTTCTCTATCCCAAGTAAGTGCTATTGATTTTCTTCTTGATTCTGGGCTGTTAAGCATTGCTGGAAACAGGCTCAAAATCAATCAGATTTTATTCACTATAAATTTATGCTACATAACTGTGGCTTCACTGTTGCTTAGCAACTCATTTATTCTACTATTTATTCATTTCCCTATCCTATTTCCTACAGCAAACGGTTTACGTGGTTTTTTTTCTCTCCTTATACTCTCAGCCCCTCCTCCATGCTACTCTCATGCTGTCTGTTTTATTGAGGATATGGTAACAGAATCCTCTTGACTTCCTCCATCTACATACCTCTAAACTTCTCATTTTCATCACCTCCACTGTCTTCTCTTTCCATGCTATATAGGAGAAAGAAAAGGACTTATTTCCAAGGCCGACAATTATGCCTTTAATCCCAGTTAGGTGACACAGGTGATAGAGGACCAGATCTGGAGTCAGGAAGACCTGAATCCAAATGCAGGTTCTGACACTTACTAGCTGTGTGCTCCTAAGCAAGGCAATTCACCTCTGTCTGCCTCAGTTTCCTCATCTGTAAAATGGGGATAATAATAGCACCTACCTCCCAGGTTTGTTGTGAGGATCAAATGAATTAATGTTTGTGAAGTACTAAGCATAGTATCTGGCCCTTAATAAATGCTTGCTTATTTGCTTCCTTCCTTCCCCCACCCTTCCTCTAGGACCCTGCTCTGTCTATCATTTTCCCTTTCTCATGTATCATCATTATTTCTCTTTCCATTTGGCACCTTCCGGTTGGCTTACAAACATGCCTAGGTATTTCCAAATCTATTATTATCTGTTTTAAACCCTTCTGCCTCACTAAGCTACTGCCCCACCTCTTCCCTTTCGGCACCAAACTTTACTTCTCAGTGTGCCCTCCAGTAAGGCAGAGGTATCTGTTATTGCTATTGGTTTTTTCGTGGGCATTATGACATTTTGGCGTTTGCATCCATAGTGCTGTGGCCTAGTCTAAGCAAGAAGCAAGGAAAATCCATTGTCTTCACTTGAACACGAACCATGTTATCCTCAATTCTATAACAACGTCCACGTCTATTACCAGATATGGAAATATATGTCATTCTAGAATCAGATTTCTTTCCTGTTGTATTTGCTTTTTATATTTTTATGTGAGGGATTTTATCTGCTTCATTGTATGCTTTTTCTTGTTGTCCAAGACTAGAATTCTGCTTTGCCAAAGATTCCTGCCTCCAACAGTCAGGACAAAATCATTGTTTCTTCTAAGAGGCAGGTCAGATTGTTCTGATACCACTAAAACAACTGCCTTTCGCAATTTTCAATTTTTGTATGACCTTCCTCAGTAGGCTCACCTTGCCTTATTCAGAATCTGATATGTGATCTAGGTCAAGCTTATAGGACATGAAATCAGGAAATATAGGAAAACAAGGTTCCCCAAAATTGCAAAACAGTCAGAAACATAAACAGACTTTAATTTAAAAGAAAACACATTCCAAGTTTCTATTTTCATTATAAAGTTAGCCAAGAACCAAAGTATATGATTTTTTTCCTGAAAATTCTTTCCAGCCTCAATTTCTCAAAATGTTGTCATATATGCAAGAATAAACTGCCTACTTCTTTCCCTTTTTAATGAACAAATTAATAGGTTACCAGTCCCACATACTATACGCAATGATTTTTTTTTCTGATTTACTTAAATCTTTATAAGTAAATATACTTCAGAAAACTTGTTATTTGAGCTTTTAATTGCATTTTCCATATTTGGAATTTTTGCCCTAAATAATATACTTTTTTTCAAATCCCTTGGAAAAACACTGACTTTTAAAGCTAAGAAGTAGAGATATTTGGATGGATCTGAAAATAAGATATTTACCTTGTTATAAAGGGAGTGGGGAGGAGAGGAAGGAAAACTTTGTTTCAGCATGATATAGGCAATGAAAAAATGGAAACCTAATATATGTGCTATTCTAATTGCTAGAAAATTATATGCAATATACAAAAACAACTGGGTTGTATCAAAGTTGGTCAATCGTGGTAAAAGTTCACTATTTTTGAAAACAAAAAAGTTTCACAAAATTACCAGGTCAATAATTAACCTTTCTATTATGACATATACTGCCTTAAGAAAGTAGGGGCATGGAGAGGAGCAGAAACTTCCTCTAGTTCTTGATGGCTGCACCAAAAATTATCCTCCATACTTACAACGCATCCCTCAAGTGCCAACTTCTATAAGAAGCCTAGTCTAATCTACCCTAATTGATACTGGGGCCATCAATTTCTGGTGCCAGAGATTGCCTTGTATTTTCTTTAATTACCTGTGTACATTTTAACCAACTGACCTCCAATGCAATATGAACTCCCTGAGAGAATCAATCATTTTGTTTTGGTGTTTGTATATCCGAAGTCTAATACGATGCTTTCTTTATAGTAGACACAATGAGTGACTAAGGAATGAATGAATGATAAGTCTCTCCAACGGTACATTTGATTTTGTTTTTTATTTTTGACTAGGATGGTGTGAGCAAGAGCCCTGAAAAGCGCTCCTCTCTGCCCAGGCCTTCCTCCATCCTTCCTACTCGAAGAGGGGTATCAGGAGACAGAGATGAGAATTCTTTCTCCCTCAACACTTCTATGTCTGCTTCAGTACGACGAACCACTAGTATGTATGCTTATATCTGTTTTTCTTTTATTTTAATGGAAATGTCTCCAGTGGATATATAGTAAACTTATTACTTGCTTTTTCAGAATTGTTTATGAAGAACCTTAATTAGAACTGGATACTCTTTAACAAGATTTCTAAGCAGGGTATAATAGATTCACTTTGTGACTATGGGCAGTCCCCCTAACTATTCTGAAAGTTATATTTCTCATGCATAAAGTGAAACTACCCATCTTCTTAGCCCTGATCAAAAGGCAATGACATATTTGGGACTCTTTAGAGTAGAGAATATCTGTTTGTTATAAAAGGAAGAGGTAATATAATTTAGCTGCCACTCCTATTTCTACACTGGTACAATGGCATATTTTCCTTTAAAATATCACTAACTTTGATTATTTCCACATTTGCCATGGCATACATTAATGATTCAACAGTCCTTTCAAGAACCTAAAATACATAGAAGCATATCTAGCCAAGATTGCCCTATTTCCTAAATTGTGACCAAAAATCTACAACCAACAATAATTACTTTTATCTTACGTGTCTAAGTCAGCTTCCCTTACAGAGTTGTGTATAGAATAAAACCAAGTTTCTGGAGGAATTGTATCCTAAGCCTGCCAATTTCCAAATTATTGTTCTTAACACATGTTATTCAAGAGTATTTCTGTCATTCAAAATCCACAAAATTCAGAATATTCAATAAGGAACAAGAAGTAGAATATAAATGAAAAGGCTAGTATTGTTACTATTGAAATAATGATCAGAGTAGTGCTTTTCATCACCTGGTATATTGAAATTAATAAACTTGAAGTTTATCTATTCAAGCACTAAATAAACTTACAAATGCTGTAGATTTTTTTGGGCTGTGGAATTATGTGTTTATCTAAACAACCAAATCAACCTCCTTTTTTAGCTACTGATCAAAATAATAGCCCTAATCACAACCAATTCAAGTAATTTTTGTTTTTAAAGAATGTTGATCATCCAACATGGTTAGTTAGGATGGGCAAATCTAGTCAAGAAGAATTGGGTTTGACTTCGCTCTAATGCATGAGCTTAATTGGTTTTTTACTGGTTATTGAGCAAGCTCTCTTCCCTCAAGCATTACTTTACTTTTTTTTCCCCCTGCATGTAGAGGAGCTTATAGGTTCTTGTGGCTCATTTTTGTTTTGTTTTGTTTTGTTTTTGCTTTAGGGAGATGCTCTTTGTGTCTTGTCTAAATGAATTTGTCTTTCAAAAATTTGAAAAAGAGATGAAGCTGCTTCTATCTCAGTGTTTTGAGTGATTTGAGCAAATAAATGGTGCTACCCAAGTACCATCTCAATGCTCAATGGAGTCAGAATGCTGATATTTTTCCCCCTCAAGTAGGTTCTTACTGTCATTGAATGCAAAACATCCATTTGGTTCAAAATTTAGTGATGGTATCATTGTGTAGATGTGAATGGGGTAATTTTTTTCCTCACAAAAGAAGAATATATCATCTGTGGTTTAATATTTTCATATGATAATGCAAATTCAAAAGAAGGAATAAATTTGGAAAGCAACAATAATAATAGCTAATTATATAGCACTTGAAGATTTGCAAAGCACTTTACATATTATCCCAATGGATCCTCACAATAACTCTGCAAATTGGATGCTATTATCATCCCATAGATGGGGAAACTGAGGCTAAGAGGGCTTCAGTACTCTGCCCAGGGGCACGCACCTAGTATAGAAGCATGTGCATATTGCTAATACAATTGTGCATATTGCTATTAAGATACTAACTGCACAATTTTCTAACTTGGCTCAGTTAAGTAGCCCCTAGCTGTCCCCACAGTTATAATTCTTATCAATATTTATTGCATCAAAGTAGCTTTAGGATATTACTCTGTTATATTACCTAAAGATTATAAATCTTCAAAATGACAATTCAGAACCCTTTAGAAATGAATAGCATAGTATGTTCTGATATTTAATATACTTTGATTCCTCATTCCAGGGTGGGATTTTCAAGTTAGAACACCTCTTTGCACAACCGTCCACCTCAATTATTTATAGAAAAATTGAGGAAGAACTGACCAGGAGATAGGCAGCCTTTGAGAAAACTGGAATCAATCCACAAAGGGTTTCAAGGATATGTTAATAATTACATTTACAGGCACCCACCCAAACAATAACAGGTAATGGAACTAAGTTTGTAGTGACTCCATCTCATCCCTTTAAACTAATTCATTCTGAACTAGTTAAAATACGTTCTTTTTATATCATTTGCTTTTTTATCTCAATTTTTTATGAAATTCATCCTTATTAGGTTTTCAGTATAGTAGCATTTTGACACTATTAGTGAAAATTACTGAACATCTGGACAGCTAAAGTCCCTTCCAGCTTAAAACCTATGAATCTGTAATCTGAAGGAAAATGATATACTTTTGTCAGAAAACAGTAATACCTAGTAGGCACAATAACAGTTGGACCACGGAGCATTTTGCCTATTTTTTTTATATTATCCTCTCTCTCATTGCAGACAAGAAAATAGCTGACATTTTGTAAAGCTATTTGAAAAACAGAGAAGGGAATTATTTCACGGGAGAGCTAGCCAGAGAGAAAGCAAACGCATTGACATGAAGAGTTTATCAACAACTCTGTCTGTAAAAGTATGTGGTTAGATTTTTTTTTACAGCCCAAAGAGTGTGAATTTAGCCCTTGTAACCTCAGAGTATGTACCCGGTGGAGGTAATGGATTTATACTTTGACAGACAAAGCCTTAATTACTCCTGCAAAAGCTATTATGAGTTCAGTACCAAAGAAATGGTTAAGAAAGACCTTGAGATTTCAGTATTCCATCATCTGTAAATATGGTGCTCATGGTTTTGTCTCAGATTTTTAACTGTCTTGAAGCATAAGGCAGTTTTCCACAAGGTTCACAATGATTATAGAATTAGTTAGCTTTCCCTGAGGCTAAAAATCATTTCAGTAGGAGCTGCCCCCTAGCTGAGAGGATAGCCTGCCTTTAATTAGGCTTTCTCCACATTCATACTGGGCGATTGTTGTGACTGGAGGTTTATAGGAATTCAGAATTTCCCAGAAGGGGAAGGTTTTCCCTCCATCTATGTAGTCTTAAACAAGTTTTTGAAGGTTCTTAGTTTCTTTACCTACTCAAGAGTCAAGAATCTCAAGTTTGGGTAGGGGTGGGAGGAGGATAATTTGAGAGAACTCCTTTGGAAAAGAGATAAATAATGTGATATGACATTCTGAAGAACCCAGTGATTGAATTAATTTATTGAAAAATCTAAAAGGCCTATTGAGGTATAACTATATAAACAGCTTTGAAATGCAATATATTTGGAAAGCTTTTCAAAAAATTGAATTTGCACTCCTTCACAGAAACTTGCAACAATAATAGCTAGTATTTATATAGCTCTTTAAGGTTCGCAAAGTGCTTTGCAAATATATATATGTTAATTGAGCCTCACAACCCTGGGAGGTAGGTGTTACTATTGTCCCTATTTTGCAGATGAAGAAACCAAGGCAGACAGAGTTTAAGTAACTTGCTCACAATCACACACCTAGTGACTGAAAGGTCAGGTCTTCCTAACCCTGGATCCACCTAGAATAGTCAACCTGGAAAAGAAAAGATTGAGAGGAAAAACAGAATAATTCTTAAAATGTCCTCTGTTGGAAGAGGGTACTACAAAACAAGGCTGCATGCACCTGTTATTCAGCTCATTTCAAATGAGATTTGTATGTTTAAGTAGAGAGCAAGGAAGCTAGAAAGTAGCAACTTAAAGTTAAGTTTAGAGTAAAAACCTAGAGAGTAGCAAATTTACTTTAGATAGTTAGTGAAAGCACTATTCATGCCTGTAAGGATTGCTGGATAGTCAAAATGATGATGATATCAGCTCCCAGTTGTTTCTCTCTGAATTTCCTCTGGTGTCTTAGACAAATCATTTCCCATAATATTCAATTTCTCTAGCTGTATAATGAAAAAAAGTCCTATTTTTTTCACATCCTTCATACTATTATGGCAAGTTGGAATATTTTTAAACCCTAGGAAATGAAATGTAGTATGAGTTTTGAGTCTGTGAGTAACTGGACTTTTAGAGCAGAAGTTGTTTTGTTCTTAGATCCCCTAAATCTTGTTTGTGGCCTTATATTTTACTCAAACTGGTGGATTTTTAAAGGATCATACAATCATGGCCTTAAAGGTATAAGAAACTTTAGAAGTTTTCTAGTCCAAACCTTTCATCTTACAAGTAATTTACTGTGGTAGGAGCAGTGTCTGCCATGGTTTCTGGTGGGTATTTTTATAAAAGGCAGAGCTGAGGTTTGATTGGTAAAGGGGCCTAGGACTCCAAACAGTGATATGGTTTCCTGATCACTTAAGACATAAAAAGGCAAGTTTACAAGGAGTCAGAGTAAGACTTGATGAATGTCCCATACCCTTCTTACCAAAAGCATCTCCTTATGGAGATGAGGGAGCTGTCTGGGTGAACCAGTGCTGTATTTTTGCAGAGCATTCCTTCCCTTCCACTATTAGTAAACCTCCCTTTTGCTGAAGTGCTGGATGATCTCATTTCATTCTAATTCCTAACCAGAACAGAATCAGACTTGGCCTTGAACAGTTGCCTAAAGTCACCAAGTACCAGAGCCATGGTTCAATCCAGGTCTTCTTCACCTCTCTTCTCTTCTCTCTTCTTTTCTCTCATCTCATCTCTTCTTTTCTCCACTCTTCTCCTCTCCTTTCATTTCCTCTCCCCTCTCCTCTCCTTTTCTCCCACTCTCAATTACCATGGAAGCTTTGATTTGCTTCATTTCTTACCTGGGTCAGTTCACCATTCCTTAAACAACCTGGCCTCCCACTCCCGGGAACTTACCACATTGGTGCTGTGCTTACTATGAAGACTGATGAACACTTACTATGGTTAGCTTAGCCCACTGTAGCTCAGTACTCCCAAGCTCAAAAAATCCACCAGCTTCAGCTTCCTTGGTAGCTGGGATTATAGATACGTGCCACCACACCCAGTTGCTAAAGTAACTATCTTGACCTAAAAGAACAAATCCACCTGTGAAAACTAAATTCTGTTTGCTGTTGCTTCTTCCTTCTAGGGTCAGAGCCAATTCGCAGAACAGGAAAAAGTGGTACTTCAACTCCCACTACTCCAGGCTCCACTGCCATCACTCCTGGTACACCACCCAGCTATTCCTCCCGTACCCCAGGTACTCCTGGTACCCCTAGCTACCCTAGAACCCCACACACACCGGGAACTCCCAAATCTGGCATCCTGGTGCCCACTGAGAAAAAAGTTGCCATTATACGCACTCCTCCAAAGTCTCCAGCCACCCCTAAACAACTACGGCTTATTAACCAACCGCTGCCTGACCTGAAGAACGTAAGGTCTAAAATTGGATCCACAGACAACATCAGATATCAACCTAAAGGTGGACAGGTAAGAACCAAATTAATATGTAATTCTTTACCTTAACCAAACTATTCTTGGGAAATTTGGGTGATATTTCACTATATCATAATTTGAAAGTAGAAAAGAAAAGAAGAGGGAAAAGAAGGGAAGATGAAAAAGAAAGAAAGATGATTATAGATTGAAGATTCTTTTAGCCTTAGAGTTTGAAGCCTGCCTGGAATTGCTAGCCTTGAAATAAATATGAGTATGAAAATTAGATGAATAATTTTTGCTCTTGTTGCTGTTACTGTACAAAAAAGTGTTGAATTTCCCATTGGAATCATTCGTGCAAGCTGGCTGCCTGTAGGAGATTCTTCTTGGCTGAATCTGTTGGAAAAGGCTGAATAATTTTCACTGCTGTGTAGAAAACCTGAATTAAATGCCTAATATCAATTTGAGTTGGTTTTTGTTGGTAGTGGTGTTATTTTAGCTACTTATCTCTCATTCACTTGGCCAGTTCTGATCGTTACTGTTTTTACCTCCCTCCTTTTTCTCCAGCTCTTTCCCACCCCAACAATGAATTTGCTACTTGTACGCTCTAGTATTACATTGTTGTTCTCCAGGTTCTCTGTTTAATTGACTTGGCCTCAACTCTGTAAATACAGCCTTACTATGTTGAGAACAAAAGACTAGCCGTGCACTATTTCTATAGGATAGAGTTCCAGTTTCTATTCCTCCATTGTGGTTTGTGTTTACTTCATCATGATGTTGACAAAGTCATGCCGTTAATCTCTAACCAGAAGGTCTGCAGCTTCTAAGCTGTCAGTATTTTTTCTACTGAGTTTCCAAGGGATTCTAAGTTGGCTTAGTTCTTTCACGTTAGCATATGTACTACATGCTGGGGGAAAAAACTCACTTGGCCAATTTTTCTCCCAGAAGAAGGAATAATGCAAGTGTTACTCAGTGTTATAAAAGTATGTCCTAGTCCTCTGATTCTGACTCTTCCCCATGGATATTACAGATCTGGTGGCAAAAAGAAAGAAGAATATTCAAATGAATGAATGAAGCGCTTATGAAACACTTTGTACTAAGCACTGTGTGTTAAACTCTGAAAAAACAAAAACAAAAGTGAACAGTCCCTACCCTGGAGGAGATTACTTTCTAATGAAGGAGAAAACATATAAAAAAGCATGGCTAAGGGAGCAGTACTTTGGTTTGGGAAGTCACAGGAATGGTGAACAGAGCCATTAGGGAGTTGACTGGTATGCCCTTTGTAATGGCAAAGGAAGTATGAAGTATTTATTTGATTAGGGTTCCCAAAGAAAGCAGTGGAAAATGGGAAAGGGGTGAGAGGGTGAGAGAGAGAGAGAGAGAGAGAGAGAGAGAGAGAGAGAGAGAGAGAGTACATTTATTGCTTACTATGTATGTGCCAGGTGGTGTGCTAAGTGCTGAGAATGTAATACAAGTAAGCAAGACAGTCAGTCCCTCCCCTCAAGGAATTTGCCTTCTAACAGGGAATGGACAACACATAAAGCAGTGCTGAAAGGGGCAAGACAGAAAAGGTATAGGGGCATAGGGAAGAAACTGCCAGGAAGTATCCTAGAGGCCTGAGCCCTAGAAAGATAAGGCAAAAGCTCACCCATCAGAACCAGGAGAAAATGAGAATGAGAGAGATAGGTGAAAAAAATACAGTCCACAAATGTGTAAATATATGAAGTTCTGTGATTTCATCAATGTGAGGAATTGTCCTATTGAAATTTCCCTTCTCCTTTGCAGATCTGCCAAATGATTTGGTAGATAAATCCTAGATAAAGCATATGGAGGTTAAATACCTTGCTAGGGTCCTAGCAAGTGTCAGAGCAGCTAAGCCTTCCTAACTTCAAGCTGAGTACCTGTTTCACTTGCCATGATGTCTCTTAAACATGAGAAAATTCCACAGATATATATAAGTCACTTTTCTTGTCTCCCATGATATTTCTCTTTCTTCCTTACACTCTGCCTCCCAGACCTTCAGCCATGACTTACTGGTGTCCATAATCACTGATTCCTCAGGACCTGAAGAGACTGCTTGTCTTTAAATATACCCTATTGATCTAAGGGTTTGATATTATTCTTTTTTCTAAGGACAGACTCTTTTGCTGTCCCTATATCTTCTTGTGGTCCTGTATCAGAAAATTCAGATGTAAAGATGAATGCAAAGATGCAAAGAAAAAATAGCCTACTAAATATATTATGCATATATATGCACCCTAGGAGTGTTGAAACAGATTTGTGTGTTTTCTTGGGAATGTTCAGGGTGATTATTAAATAATCTTAAAGTTTACTTTGATAATTTAAGGTATCCAAAGTCAATTAGTCTATAAGCAATTATTAAGCACCTACTATGTGCTAAGATCTGTGCAAAGTGCTGGAATACAAAGAAAGCCAAAGACAATCCCTGCCCTTGAGAAACTCACAATCTAATAGGACTGTCATTTATACATCTCTTGGACCCTGTAACTCCAAGCACAGTGCTAGGCATATAGTAAACTCTTGATAAATGAATGAAAGAATGACAGATCGAATGAATAAATGAACATTTAGTAAGTACTTACTAATTGATTGATTTATAATATTATTCTAACTAGGAGTTCATAACCTTGGGTCCTTGAACTTGTTTTTGATAACTGTACTTCAATATAACTGATTTCCTTTGAAATTCTAGGCATTTATTTTGTGTATTTAAAAACATTACTTTTAAATGGAGTCCATAACATAAAAAGAAGTTAAGAATCCCTGTTTGTAACTAAGATATGACAAAAAAATTCTTCAAGTAAATTCAGATCAAACTTATTTTCATAAAATAATGAATAGAAAAGAAAATGAGCACTTAAAAATACTATTAAACCAGAATTCACTAGTGTATTTGATTTTAGCATAATCAATTCTGATTTCCACTAGATCAAAACCAGTAAGTATTGAAAATGTCCTAAAATTCTTGCCATCATGACAGTTAGCTCTTTGTCAGTCAAAAGCACATGCTCAAATATTAGAAAATATTCAAATTTCTGATTATTTTTATATTAATGTATAACTAATTTCTGACAGTAGCTTGAGCTCTTTTACATTATTTGATCAAAAGTAAAATTTTAATTTGAGTGACTTTTTGTTAGGAAAGCATCAGTGATTTTAAGTTTTCATCATTCTTTCCAATTCCTGTCATTTTTCTAAGCAGGTTCCATGTTTCTGGAAAGTGTTAAGATTTGGCAGAATCTGTTTTTGCTTATGATCCCAAGATAAGTGTGTGTAATATGCATAAGAAATGTCACGAGAACTAAAAAGATGGTATGATATTTGGGGCACCAATTTCTAGTAGAATTTGACTTGGAAATTTTAAAATAGGTTGTCATTGTTGTTGCTGTTGTTGTTGTTGTTTTTCCAAAATGCTCCTGAAGTGTGTAGATAAAAGAGAATGATGGGGTGTTTCTCTATCATTTTTGTTGGTTATCTTCCAACTTCTATCAGAAATGTACTTTTTTGTTTATTTGATTCCATCTTTTTCTTTGTCTTCTCTGATTGCGAATATTTCAGCATCTGCTCTTTCTAATAAGTTATATGATACCTAACAACACTGCAAAGCATTTTATGCACAGGGACTGAAATGGAACTGTATTAGAGATTATCATAATTTTTAAAAATCTTAGCAAATCTGGTCAAGAAAGATGACAGAAATTATGGTAAAACTATAACTATGCAATCCTAGCATGTCATTTAGAGACAATCTCTCCTTTCATTCAAGGCAAATGTTAACCTGTAATAATGTCTAGTCCCAGCTTCCAACTGACCTGGGGAAAGAAAGAGCCAATCCAAAGCATTAGCATTATAATGAATCTCCATTGACCTAACAGGAGATGTTTGCTCACTGAATTTATCAAGAAACAGATGGCAGAATTTAGCTGTCAGACCCCTTAGACAATTACCTATAAAATTTATATAACTTGTGGAAAAAGAAAAGGAAGAAAGTTGAGGATGTGATATATATTGAGATGGGATGATCCCTTCAAGGGAAAAACATGTTTTATCTCTTAAGTTTTCTAGAAGCTTCCCTGACCATTGGGATTTTAGAGTTGAGGAGAATAAGATGAGGTTCCCTTTCTTGCTATGCTAGCCAGGAGGCATTTGACTTTTGTCCTTACTGGGTACATCATAACTGCCAAGATAAAAGGAAAGACTTCCTTTAGGTATGTGCTCTGATTATCCCATGAATAAAAGTACCTCCCCGAGAGGGGAAGAAGAACAGAATCCAGACTTTCCAATACGCTGGTTATGTTTTCTTGGAATGGTTTTCAGGGGAAAGAGAAATGGAGGAGAATGTTGATGAAAAGCATTGTATATCTTTGATATTCTCAACTTTCATGAAAGCAATGAAGAACCATTATTGTAGAAGTGATATAAAAGAAAGAAAAATATTTTTCATGGTAGTCCATGAACATAACTAAGATAATATTTCCATAGGAGATCAAAGTGTCAGAACAGAGAGAAATAAGGATAGAGGAAAAATATAGAGGGATAGCTAAAAATGTAATTCTAAATCATAATGCAAGCAGGCTTGTGAAGATAAGACATGGAAAGAGCAGTGAGACAAAACCTTTAGTATGCAAGATTAGATTGAAGTATAAATTTTCAACAAAACATATCCTGAAGAATGGGACAATGGCCTTTAGTTCATTTGAGTATTGTTTGTTTAGACAGCCTTCATTAAAATTATACTTTGATATTTCATTTAGGCGTGAGGGTGATTTGAGGTTCTTGAGCCTAAATCAAGGAATATATGTCCTGGCAGGGTCAACCAAGCTGGATAGGTTTCCAGTATGATGGAGGCAGCTAGGAAGCACAGCTGATAGAGTTTAGAAAGACCTGAGTTCAAATCTGGCTTGAGATAATTCTTAGCTGTGTGACTTTAAGGTCACTTAACCTCTGTTTACCTCAGTTTTCTCAACTATAAAATAGGGATAATAGTAGCACCTACCTCACAGCTTTATTGTGAGGATCAAATGAGGTGATATTTATAAATGTGCTTAAAACAGCACCTAGCATGTAGCTGTTGTTATTGAGTTGCAAGGCAGAGAATCCAGCTAGGTAGGTAGGACTGGAGGGTAGAAAGAAAAGATGGGATCAGTTTTAAATATGTGGAATTTCAAGTACTCGTGGAGTATCTAGGTGGAAGGGAGAATTGCCTAGGTCATACTAGGGCTATAGATGTGGGGGGTCTTCTGTAGTTATGTGCTTAGTGTATCATTGAAGGACCCTTTCTTTTCCGTTTCTGCCACAAAGACCCTCATTCAAACCCTTTCAACCTGTCATATGGAAACAGTTCCTGATCCTGACAGACAGCACCAATGGACCCTTTGAACCAATAATTAAACAGAAAAAGGAGAAGGGGCTGGATTTCCTTCAACAAATTGCAAATCTCTTGTAAATTAAGGCCTAATTTTTTAATGTCAATATTTTACTGGCATTGTGTTTCTATGAGACATGGAACACAACAATCTCTAAAAAACTGAAAATTAGCATCGAAGAAAGTGGTGGAGGGAAACATGGCATAATCAGCCTGTAAAATATAACCAGTAATATGGAATCCTTGAAGAGTAATTGAGAGAGGAGAAAGATGTCATCAGGAAAAGACAGGAAGTGAGGATGAGCTGTTCAGGTGGACAGTCTGATTACTCCCCTGGTAGCCTCACAATTGCAGGGAAGTATCATGATTTCTCTCTCCTTATATGCTCCACAGCATCTAGTCTAGTGCCTAGAGAATCATATGTTCTCAATACACACTTTGCTAAATTAATGATTTCCTCCAGGATATAGGTATCACCAAGGAGATGCAGCCTATAATCAGATAAACATACAAATAGCTAAGAAAAGTTAATCATCTGTTCCCTAGCAATTAATAGAGATGGAAACATTCAGTTCTCAAAGACAATATAAAAGTGTCTTGGACTCATAATGCCATCCTTAAGTAAAGAGCTTCATTTTTGTTCAAGCTGAATCCCACTGAGATTTTCTCATATACAAAAGTTTTAGCAATGGACAGACAGAATTAGCTGACAGTAGGTTTTTTTCTCCTATACCACACTGTTCATGTGATTTTTTTTTTCCTCTTGAAGAAATGGCAACGTTCAATGAGATAACTCTGTGATTAATGGAATAGATGAAATAGCTTAAGATACATGGAGCTTTGCAGGAAGTCATAAATGTAATCCTTCAAGGTGAAATAAGTTAGAATGTTAAAGTTAGAAAGTTAAAACTCATCAGTTAGAATGAAAAAAATGAAAATATATAATCTCAGCCTCGTGCAGATGTTTTAGATTAATTAACAGAGCCCAAGTGATCTTGTAAAGTAAGTGTGTCTTTGTTAAATTCAATAATTACACAATCACTAATGTGTAGTCAAGTTATCTACTAGGCAAAATATGAACATCTGGATGAAAGGCAATTGTTTCTGTAGAGATCCACAGCCTTTAAGAAAGTTAAGCCTGGCTCCATAAGCCAGCAGTATTAAGATATTCAGGCAAGAGGTGCACACAAATTCAACACAGTGCTTCTATTTTTCTTTTATGTTACATTTTCATGGAAATGGGTGTTTATAAAAGAGAGTTGAGGCCTTGTTTTTTTCCATAACTTAGACTGATTTATGAGACCTAGTTAAAAGAGGTAAAGAGTTTTGACAAGGATAGGAGAGCATTATAATATATAAAAGACAAATGAAACTGTTATCCCAAAATCCTTAGAGGCAGGTTAGGTGGCACAGAGAGTAGATCAGTGGGCCTGGCATCAAAAGCACCTGAGCTCAAATCCAGCCTCAGACATTTAGTGGTTGTGTGACCCTGAGCAACTCACTTAACCTGTCTGCCTCAGTTTCCTCTGCTGTAAAATGGAGATCAAAATAGCACCTACCTCACCAGGTGGTTACAACTGAGATAATATCTGTATAGCACTTAGCACAGTGCCTGGCACATAGAAGGTGCTTGATATTTATTCCATCTCCTTTTCTCTGTCATGTTTGGAAATTACTTGTAAAGTGAGTTTTAATGGACAGATATTTGCCCATGACTAGTTGCCTCAGTTGGGAAATTATGCAAATGAGTCTATTTATGGGTTTGATCTCATAGATACACAGAATTTTAGTGTGGAAAGGGACCACAGTGGCCATCAGTACAACCCATACCCAGTAGGAATCTCAACATAGAGGACAAATGGTCACCAGCCTCCACCTAAAGATCTCTAGTAAGAGAGACTCCACTGCCTATTGGGGGAGCCAATTTCAATTTTGAATTACTCTAATTCTTTTTCCTAATATCAATCCTAAATTTACCTCTTGCAACTTCCATCCATTTCCACCCTGTTGTTGCTTTTTAGGGCCAAATAATTCCACAGGCAGTCAAACTGGAACAAGAGTATCATGCCCCTGCCTAGTTTCTTCAAATGATCCTGATGTGACATGTGACATAATGAACCACTCTGGAATTTTCCCAGGAATCAAAATAAAACTTCCTGGTCTATAATATGAAGCCTCTTTTCCCATTCCTCTTCAAAAATTTGGTGCAACATTTGCCATTATCCAGCCCTAAAGATCCTCTCCTGTTTTCTGCAGTCCTTCAAATATCACTTAGGTGCTCAGTAATCACATCTGCCAGCTATTTTATTACTAGAGGTATAGGTCATCTGAACCAGGTGATTTGAACTCATGAAAGGCAACAAGATGCTCTCTTACTATTAAAATAAATTTTAAAATGCAGCATTAATGGAATAAAGTCAATGGAATGTCAGTGTAGTTTACTAGATCAGCCAAGTGAGACAAAGCAAAACTATAGTTCAGTATGCTGGGGTAAGAGGCAATTGCAGAAGAAAACAAGAATATTTTTCAATTGTAAAGGGCATTCATGAGTTGAGACATTAGACACTTGTTTAATAGGATATCCATGAACTGAGCATAAACTTGAGACACTAGACATAATCAACATTGTAGTGTAGGGAAATGATCAGATAATTTTCTCTTTGATTGAAAGCAATTTTAAAAACAATCTTTCTTTACATTACATTTTCTCCCATTATTCCTTCTTTTTTTTTCTTCAGGGAATTGAAAGACTTGGTAAATCAACAAATGAAACTATTTCTAAAAATCCTGTTCACATTATCGTAGCTTTAGAGCAAGAAGAAACTATAGAGATCAGTTAATCTAACTCTTTCCTTTACAGATGAGGTGATAGAGGCTCAGAGATAACTAAAATGACCTACAGAAAGTCACACAGGAACCAGAATTTGAACCCAGGCCCTCTGAATCCAAATTCAATGCCCTTTGCATTAACCTATGTAGCATCCTTTATCAAATGACTGCAGTACTACACTGTGTGGAAATTATAAATAAGTGTAACAGAATCCCTGCCCTAGAGAAGTTTATAATCCTGTTAGAGTTTTACTGGTGTTTTTATTTCCACTTTGTATGTGATGAAGCTGAGACTCAAAAGAGATTAAATAACTTTTCTATGATCACATAGCCACTTAGTATCAAAAGCTAGAACCTAGATCATCCAGATTCCAACTCTAGAACTTTCGAAGTAGTTACAATCATTATTTCATATGATGGGTGATATTAATATGATCATGCAGTATTATTTTTCCCCATGTATGCCTGAAGAAATAAGGTCACTCATTACCTAGGATAACTGTAAAAGCATATATGTATGAGCTTAAAATCAGTCATTCAAACAGATTGACAAAGGCCTTAAAGAACCAGAAAGAATACTTAAAAAAAAAAAAACCTAAATCACTTCTTCCTTCTCTTTCTCCTTCCCTGGCTCTTTCATTTGTTTAACTTCAGGGGTTTTTTTTGTTTGTTTGTTTGTTTTGTTTTTGTTTTTGTTTGTTTGTTTATGAGTAAGATATTTAGTTCCAGGCACACACTTGTGAATATACACCTATTCTAGTCAAAATCAGTAACAAGAAAATTGCGTTATCTTTCCATGTGCACGGTAGTATGCTTCATGAAGAATGAACTAGGGAAACAGATTCAGACTCAGTCCTAAAGCCACCTGTAATTAAAAACCAGCAACATCATAGTAGAACAAAGTGGTCTCCACCACTAGACAGGAAATATTGTAGGATCAGAGACATAACCACAGCAGGACTTCCAATGCTAAGCCTCAAGACAGTGACATTTACAAGGCATTAAAAATTAAATGCACATCAGTAAGGAATATTGAAGCCACTGCTGTAAATCCCCTACAAAACCTTGAAGAGGTTGAAGGCACCATTGGTAGAACTAATAAAAATCTTGTGGCCAGATATCAAAACTGTAACAAGTGAGATGAAGATCAGACATAGAGGGGGGAAAAAAAGGTAGAAAATAAGAAGCTACTGTCCAAAGCACATGATTGCATTAGAATAGAAGAACAATGCAATTTTATAGCCTTACATTGGGAAAAAAATAAAATATGCAATTATTTTGTTTTGTTTTATTTTTTTACAAGAGCTGGTAAAAAGGACTGTAAGTCCATATATAATTTCAACCTGACTGCAAGGCTCTTATTGGTATAATTTCAAAAAATAACATTATGAGCTTCCATTTTCAAATCTATCTAATGTGTTCATGTTTGAATTTTGTTTCAATATAAACTTCTGTTGTTTATCTGATATGAATGAATAAGTTATTAAAAATGAAGGCTATAGCCGTGAAAATGTGCTTCAGAGAGATAATTCAAGAGAAAGAGAAAGAAAAGCACCTTTTTTTGTACCAATGATTATAGGAGATTTCATTCTTGACATACCTGGAAAATAATGAAAGAAAGAAGTAAAGTCTAAATGAATCAAAGATACAGGATATGATTAGCCCAGTGTCAGAGTTCTGTTCCTAGATAGGAACCATCATAGGATCAGAACCGTAACTAGGGTGGGACAGCTGCAAAACTATGCACCCAGGACATTGCAATTTTTATAGGGAGAAAAATTAAATACAGGTTAGCAGGTAGCATAGAAGCCACTCGAGTCACTAGTTCCTCCTGCTGGTCAACTAAATGTCTATTAATTACTTAGTGAGAGGGAAAGAAAAAAAAAGAAAAACAGGAAATTTACATTATAACTTTATTATATATTTAAGAGGCATAACAAGTTGTATCTAATGGATTTGCAGATTTGTGTGCAATCATCTTTATTTATTATACTATGTTATAGAAATTCTTGTTTTATTCCATAAATTAAAAATAAATAAAACATTAAAAAAATTTTTTTAAATGTTTACTTTTGAAAAAAGTCAACATAGAGGAACTAGCCTTTAGGATTCTGGGAGGCTAAAGGAAAGAACCCCAGTAAAAACATATAACTAAGTGCCAGGAGAGTAAATCTAGTCAAGCTTCAATTCATTTCCCTGGTAGATTCCTAAGCAGTTGTTAGAGAATATCCAGTTGTCCTCACTTGGTCAAAGGTAAAGGAATGAAAAGACTAAAGAGCAATAGTTTACAGATATCCAAGTGTTGAACTTGATTTTCCATGACTTTGTAAATTATTCTCCCTTGAAATGTAGCTGAGATTTGTATCTGTGGCCATTTCCATGTTAGAGCACTAGATCAAGAATCAGAAAACCTGGCTTGGAATCCTGTCTCAAGCGACAGCCATCAGCGTTGCATGCATTTTTCTCAGTTTCCATGCACAGGAGTCCTTTCTTGTAGGTACAGTTCTCCTCTTCTATTCATATCACTCTCCTCCTGCAGCAAGATCGTTCTGGATTCTTCATCTCTCTATATGAACAATTGAACACCGATGCATAGTGACATAATTTCAACTGAGCTGTCAAGATGGGAGCCAATATGGAGTATTTTACAGAGATTCAGAGACTATAGCAAAATGTGTTGTACATAGCATTTGGGGAGAATGGCACTTAACTTATGATAAACCCACAATGATCCATGTAGAATCCATGTAGCTTCCTTCACTTTCCTTCCTAAGGATTAACTAAATGAAAGTGAAATGATGTTAATTTTTACCCCAAATCACCACTATACGTAAAAGCACTGGGAACCTAAACTCGACCTTTTCTCTCATGGGGGAAAAACCCAACAGGAATGTAGTTTAGAGGAAAAAAGAAAAGAAAACAAAAGGATATCTAAGTATTTTTAAAATGCCCAAAAGAGAGCATACAGGAAGCCATAAGGGAAAAAAAAGTTGAAAGTTACATGTTGAATGTATTTTTTATCTATTTAAAAAAATGGAAGACTGGGCTCCCTAAGGTCTCTAACAACTCTCAATCCAAGATCCTATTATTTTCATTCCCCTGACCATCGTTCCAACCACTACAATTGGCATATTAATGACAGTGATGAAACTAAAGATTAATATTGGAGGATCGTGAGAAATTCTGGTTTGTACAGATTTCTAGTTGGCATATAACCTTTCCTGACCCCCCCCCAAAAAAAACTTCTCTAGTACACCATTTGTTTGTTCACTCATTCATTCAACAAATATTTATTTAGCATGTTCTATGATTAGAACCTTAGTCAGGGAAACATATCTATACCCAGACACCAACACTACAAAATTGTATGTGATAAATACTACAAATATAGCACAAAATCTTATAGAAGTTTAGAGGAAAGGGAAACTAATTCTTACTTAGATAATTGGGAAAGGAGAGTTAAGGTGACATTTAGGCTGAGTTTTGGAAAATGAATGGGCAGGACTGTTAAAGGAGGAGATGTGAAAAGAAGGCACTCCAGATGGAGGGAAATAGCATGAGCAAAAAGTAGGAAAGTGAGAAAACTTCAGATATATTAAAGGAACAGAAAATGTTCCTGTTTGGTTAGTGCATTAAGGATACAAACCAGAGAAGGTAAATTAGGCCCAGATAGTAGAGAGGCTTTAACGCCAAGCCAAGGAGTACTAGTTTTGTTCACTAGGAAAAGGAGAGCAATTGAAGGTTTTTGAGTTGAGGAATGACACTATGGGGCAAGATGGTTTGGTGGAAAGAACTCTGGATCTGTAGCCAAAGGAACTGAATTTGAATCCTGTCTCAACTCTCTATATAACTTTGGGGAAGTCATATCACTTCTCTGAGACTCAGTTTCCTCATATGTAAAAAAGGAACTTAGACTAGATTATTTCTGTTGTCTCTTTTGTCTCTAAATTCAATGAATCTGCAATCAGGTAACCTTTTTTTTAATTATCCAGTTTTGTGATGAAAGGCCTTTCATTCTTCACTCTCTCCTTTCACCAGAAAGTGGAAAGATAACAACAACAACAATAACAGCTAATATTTATATATAAAGCCTTACTTGGTACCTATTGTCTCATTTTATCCTCACGGCTCTGTGACGTATGGGCTCAGTCATTCGGTCAGTCAATTACTGATGCCTTTCCGTGTCTTCATATCTGCCTATCCTATTTCTGCCCTCCTTTGTATCAGAACTTAGCTTAGGAGTCACTTCATCCTTGACAATTTCTGTGACTCCTCTCTGCTCAGATTTACCTAGAGCATTCTGAATCTCGTCTCCTTCCTCTCCCCCTCAGAGACAACACTTGATTCTGTGTTATACTAATCTGTATAAGGATTTCTCCTTCTAGTAGACTGTAAGCTCTCTGGGAGCAGAGATTAGGGCCCAGGGGTGGGGAACCTGTGGCCTGAAGGCCACATGTGGCCTTCTAGGTCCTTGGGTGTAGCCTTTTGACTGAGTCCAAGTTTTACAGAATAAATCTTTTTATTAAGGAGATTTGTTCTGTGAAGTTTGGATTCATTCAAAGGTCAGCTCTTGAAGAACCTCGAGGCCATAGGTTCCCCAATCCTGGTTGGGCCATGTGTTATTCTTGCAACTCCAGAACTTAGCACAATGCCTTGCCATAGTAGATGCTTCATAAATGTCTACTGAATTGAAACAATTGACATATAGGTTAAAATTGTTTGACAGTTATCTGGGGAGGAAGGACATTGTAGTACTGGGGAAAGAGAGATGACTTTGGAGTCAAATCTTACCTATGCCACTTACTGCCCATGTAAAGTTGGGTAAATCACTTAACCTCAGTGAGCCATAGTTCCCTCATCAATAAAATGAGGAGATTTGAAAAGATGGCTTCAAAATTCCTTTCTAGTTCTAGAACCCTTATCCTATGTTCTTATGAATGCCCTATCTCCTGCTCCCCCATTCACAAACATCAGAGTGTCTGTTGCTCTGTTACACAAAGGTCTATTATATTTTCTAGCCTGGTATTTAAACATGCACATTTGAAAAATTTGTTCAGCTTGCTTTTTCCCTTAAGATGTATTTTTCAAAACATGAGGACAATTGACATCTAAGTGCCTGAGAAACTGTTCTCTATTTAGATTCTGGAGAATAGGAACTGACAGTTCTTATCAGAAAATTGTTCTGTGATAGGACCTTACCATCCTCACCAGGCATCTTTTTTTTTTCTTTTCTGTGTTCTGAAAGGCTGCATCCACTGGCAAAATATGCTGTTAACTAAGCCTTGGGAAGTCCATAGCGCTGAAGAGCCAGACATTTCCTCCAGCGAAACTGAAAGAATTCCACAGTAGTCAGCTGATTAGGGAAAGGCATTAGACTGGAACTTGTCGTGTGTGATGAGAAGTCCTACATGGAAAAAATAACAACACACTTTATTCCGGTATATTGGAGGAGCCTGAAAAGGGCAACCCTATATGTATTGTGCTATTCATTTCTTCACATGCGGCATCTAAAGTGAAAACACAATGTCAGCAAAATGGAACAAGCTTCTAGGCTTAGGAAATAAGTATGATCTTTCATTTTTTCAATGAGAAAACATATTCATCATGATATTACAACCTAAGCAGAACATACATTGACAAAATAGCATCACCTTTAAGATGTTTAAGAACTCATATTCAGGTGCTACAGTTGCAACAGAGGGAAAAGAGTAAGACCCGTAAATTGGATAGAGGATTAATGAGGACTTCCATGGGATAATACTTCATTGCATCCTGGGCAAATCCTTTAATATTTAATCATTTCCTATTAATGACTTCAGTAGCACCCCGTCCCATTCAGTAACCAGTTCTTTGGATAACAAAAAGCAAATTATCTACAATCAACATTTAAAGTGTTAATATTTAGTAAGCAAATAGTAACATTATCTTCATAAAGAACAAAAAGTCCTTTCACTGAATTAATCACTTCCTATTTTCACTGATTGTGTTTCCTTAGTGAACAAGTCAAATACAGGCAAAGATCTTTGAAGGATCTATTAAGCCTCAATCTGCTCCTAAAGGTGATTGGAAGAATTCAGATGACATCTATTTCATATCCAGACTAATGAGGCCCCTGGAGATACCATCTGAACGGAGCATTTTTAGGAAAACAAGTCACATGTTTCTCTTTCTGAAAACAGTTTATCACTTAAAGTTAAAATAAAATGGTACTCAGTAATTCAGACCCATGCAATGATCAAGAGTTAATACTATACCCTTCTAGAGGAGCCAGGTTTATTGCTGAATTCAGACTCTGCTCGTGATCCCTTTAAAAAAAATGGGACTTTTATTATATGCCGTAAAGCCAAGACTAGTCAGCATGCCTTCTGAAATCCCATTTTAAAATTAGGCCCTTTCTTGGAGTCATTGAAGAGAGGTGTTGGTGATGTTTCCCTGCAGGGGACAGACCAGCTAGGCAATGCTAGTCCAGTTCAGTCCAATTTTATCTTGCGCTTTCATCTTTTTTTCTCTCCCTATGTTGTGGCATCAGCCTTAAAGTAATGTAAGTTGGGGCATGTTTTTGTTTGAGTTCTTGTGCTCATTTCTCAAAAAAGTATAAAACAATTCCTCCTAAATATTGACAATGCATGTGACATTTGGATTGTTCCTCAATGTCGGGGAAAAAGGTAGGAAAAGCAGCTGAGATCAGGAGACCCTCATTCAGCTTCTGTTTTTATTTCAACCCATACCTTCCAAGAAATAGCTAGGGCCCAATAATGAGTACTAGAAAGGGTCAGAGTGGGCAGTTTCATGTAGATTGGGGTGAGCTGACTTTTGGCTTCATGGTGAGCTCTGTTACACAAACACATCATGGTTGATTGTGCTTGATTGTGTGCTGTTTTGTTAGATTTTTCAATAGTGCTCAGCAATGGGGCATAGATCACAAAGAACTTCCTGTTTTCACACTGATAGCTGCCTTGGCTTCTGAGCAGCAAGGCCTGTAGAAATTTTAAAATTGATTCTCCTCCCCCATTTTGGGGCCAGAAAGTAAAGTTCATTGAGGATGGAGAGTAAAAAGTTACGCTAGATGCAACTCATAACAGTGAGCCAACTTTCTGACTTCCTGTCAGGTTCAAAGGGTAAAGTGAGTTCTAAGTCCAATATCTCTACAGTAAAGCAGGGAGATAGTGGGGAGTGGGCCACATTCCACTTGCTGCTGCTTAATAAAACCTGGGAGACTGAAAAGGGGGAGAGAAGGTGATGCTCCAAGAGGAGATGGACAGGGGAAATGGAAATCCTAGTAAAGACTGTCCTAACTTGTAAGACTGTAGAATGTTTGCCCTACTTTCTCCTTCCTCTTTCTTATCACTCTGCCCATACCTTGCTATCTATTCAACAAGTAACGTAATGCCCAAGGAAAGAATGGAAAAGGTTTCTGTGTTTACTGTAAAGGACATTGCAACAAAGCTAGTTTGATGGAATCATTTATTGACTAATGGAATTACATATCTAATGGAAATCAGTGGGAGAAAAGGTTATTTTGAGAGGCAGGATTTTGTTTTACTCCATTATTTATATCAATGAATACCTGTATTTTTTCTAGGTAAACAGTTCTTTTTAACAGTTGACAGTAGTGTGTACATAATGAGAAACTTTGTGGTTGTTATCTTGGCTTGTTTTTAATCTTTTTTCCCATCTTTGGTCCTAGTCTTTCACTTCTGGTTTGAGCATATTAGCTGTCTCTAAAGAAGAAACCACAAGGGCAGCTAGATGGTGCAGTGCATAGAGCACCCTGACCCTGAAGGCAGGAGGACCTGGGTTCAAATCTGTCCTCAGACCAAACACATGACACTTACTAGCTGTGTGACCCTGGACAAGTCACTTAACCCCAATTGCCTAACAAAAAAAAAAAGAAAAAGAAGAAACCACTGCTAGGGTGGAATGCTTTCATGCTACCTACCAGGATCTTTTCCCCTTTGTTAATAATGATAGCAGTCATAGTGGTAGTAGTGAAGGCAGCTAGGTGGCTCAGTGGATAGAGCACTGGCCTGGAGTCAGGAAGACCTGAGTTTAAATCTGGCCTCAGACACTTACTACCTGTGTGACCCTGGGCAAGTCACTTAACCTCTGTTTCTCTTAATTTACTGGAGAAGAAAATGGCAAACCACTCCAGCATCTTTGCCAGGAAAACCCCATGGACAATATTGACATGCTATAATCTACCAGGTCAACAAAAGAATTAAGTACCACTGAACATCATAACAATAAATACTAATAATAATGCTAGCTTATATTTGTATAGCACCTCATAAAGCACATTTTCTTCTTTATCTCATTAGTCCTCAAAAGAACTATGTAACAAAGATAGTCTAAATATTATTGGCTCCATCTTACTGAGGTTTAAAGGAGTGAAACTCACTGAAAGTAGGTAAAACAGCTTCCACATAGCTAGTTAAGTGATGGATCCAGGATTCAAATCCAGGGCCATGCTTTGAAATCCAATGCTCTTTTAACATGTTCACATTGTCTTTCTCAAAGTTTGCCTAGTATTCCTAAGAGGCAACCAATCATTCCTCATTGAAGAGAGTATCGATACCTCTAAGCAATAAAGAACGTCAGAGGGAATCCTAAGGTGAAGCAAAGATGGGCTTCTTGGACAACAAACTGACTAACTGAGAAGTCAAGTCTTCAACTGATCTATTAAGCAAAGAACAAGGAAGAAGAAATCTGCCATAGTCATTGAAGTTTTAGACTGAACTGAATTGTTGAGATCTCCATAGTGAGGACCTGAATCCCTGGCTTAGCAGTAGATCTTATCTAAAATGTTGAAGATCCTCCATACCATGCTGAGTCCAAGGAATAGGCTTCCCTTGACATACCTAGATAGTGTTCATCCTAACATTTGCCTTCCACAGTTTACAGTTAAGTGACAAATTCTAGTGACTGATACAAAATATTGGGATTCCTCATGCTTTTGCCAAATTAGTATTTAGGCAGATACATACTCAGCCCTCATAAAACTTGCTTACCACACATGGAAAAGTAGGCTCATTCTGGCTTCCTTCTCTCCTGCCCCCAAGAATGAAAGCCATTTGTAGTAAGTTCCCTCCGATTCCTTTTAGGTTAGGATTTTAAACAAGAAGATGGATTTTAGCGAGGTTCAGTCCAGATGTGGTTCCAAGGATAACATCAAACATTCTGCAGGGGGAGGAAATGTAAGTAGAAGCTGCTACTTGGAGGGTGTCCTTAACTGTGAGTGAGCCTCCTGAAGAGCCAGCCCTCTGTCACCTTTCCTGCCTTGCTTCTTCCCAAGCACTTTCCCCCTTTCTCACTACTGTTTAATGTGTCAGCCTGGTCTAGTGGCATGTCAACCGTGACTGTTGAGTAACAAGCTTCCTATCCTTTCCTTATGAGTCTTCCAGCAAATTAAACTGCATAAGGTAAACCTGTGGAGCTAGGAGGACAGCAAGTCCATTTACTTTACCATTTTGATCCACTGGTCTTTGCCTGGTGCTCTCTGCCTTCCTCCTCCAGCAAAAATACAGTATTAGCTAGCTGAACCACATGTCCCAACTGTTCCATTGACATTATGGCAGTCCAACTTGCACAGGAGATGGAAGCTAATATTCTCAGAAGTATTCAGAGCAGTTACTCACCTCCGTAATTCGCTTGGAATATTGCAGAAGTGATCAAGTAAATTCTACATATAATTCAAAATAAAAGAATTTAAATCCCAATGTAAATTGTCCTGTAGGAGTTTTCCCTTCTCTCCTTCACTAGAACAAAAGTGGTATGGTAGGATAAGAAAGTATAAATCCAAAGGCTAGATGGTAAATGTCTCCAGTTCACAACTGAAATGGTCTATACTCAGAGAACAAGGAGGATTCCTTCTAGGGGTGGGAGGAAACACCAATCCCAACTATTTTATATATTTCAGCACACAGATTTCTTCCTGGATGAATTTTCCTCAAGCAAAGGGCAGGTGATCAGAGCCAGATGTCTGAGTTTTTCCTAGCTATGGGTCATTCACCACTCAAATGAGCACAAGGAGAGGGGAGGGAAGCAATCAAATAACATTCCCACTCTAGCAGCTGGTTCTTGGAATGATCACATTTTGGAGACTAATTACTGTGAGATCAATACATTGCTCACTGTTGAGTTTAATGAAAGGGGTTGGATAGGTTAAATGCTGAGTGCCAGATACTGATACTTATGGCTCCTTTTCCCTTTACTCCTTTGGACACTGATGAGGACACAGAGCTTGGTCTTGGGATTGTGTAGTTAACCTAAATACTGCATACTATTATAACAGAGTTGAAGGAAGACAGGATGAACTCAACCAGCTGCTCCTATCCTCCACTGCAAGCGCAGCAGATGAAAATGCCTAAGCAGCAAGGTTTGAATTGGGAGTCTAAATGACCTGAAAATAGGTAGAAGAACTTCCAATCTCCAAGGATTGGAGGGGGGATGACATTCAAAAAAAAAACCAAAGGAAAAAGAACTGAGCACTACCATGATACTATTACATGGTGCTTTAGGGAAGTTCCACTGACCAAGGTATAATCACTTACTAATACTGTAGAAAAGAAGCCTGTTCATTATACTCTACTTATATTTGAAATCTACTGATCACAATTAATACTTTTTAATCTTCAAAGCATTTTCCAGTATTAACCAATTCATCTTCCTCTGCTTTCTCTCGGTTTTTGCTTATAAGAAGTTTTAACATGGTGATACCTAATGCTCTGATTGAATGAAAGCTTGTATTAATCTAGTTGTTTCCATTCCACATGGTGTGTTCTGTTTCTACTAATAAAATCTTCGGTTCCAGGACTTTTACACTTGGGTCCTTCCTTCCTATCCAAATGGATTCAAGCCTGTGTGTGTGTGTGTCTGTGCTTTCCACTAAGTCTGTATGGGCTTGAACATCAGTTTGTGTGTATATTTAAACCATCTAAAATATATCTTATGTGACTCATGCAGATACAAATTGTTACTAAGAAGATTGACTTAAGCCACGTGACATCCAAATGCGGTTCCCTAAAGAATATCCGTCATCGGCCAGGTAACAAATAATAAAAACAGTTAAAAATGGAAATAATCATCTCAAAGGGATCATGTTCACCTTCTTTTGTCTTTCTGGAACATTTTGTTCTGTTCTATTCCTTAAGTTTCTAACAAATGCTATGTTTGTGGAATTCCTGCAACCGAGTTACATGCAAATTAATTACATTAAAGACAATAGCACCCTAACTCTGATTATTCAGACTAGAAATGCAGAGAAGAGGAAAGAGACTAAATATTAAACTATATTGCATAAGAATAATGTCAATAGCTTCCTTTGAAGATCATTTTTAATGGTATTCAACTATACCTGAGTAGACAAAAGACAAATAGACTTTATCTGAGTAGACAAAAGACAAATAGACTTTGGTGACTTTTTAAAGATTTGTTACACAAAACTATGACCATCCAGATTGTAATAATCACAAATTTAGAGTTGTAAAGGGACTTCTAGTCTAAAATCTTCACTTTACAAATTAAAAAAAAAAGTCAAGGCAAGTCAAGTTAAGTGACATGCCATTCCGTGATTTGGTTTTGTCTATCCGATCCTAATTTTTAAAAAGTGTTGCTACCTATTCTCTCACAAGGGTAAAAATCAAAGCAAATTCATCTTTGCATATAAAATCTTTCTATCTTGTACAGGTGGTGGCCGTGTGAAAATTGAAAGTGTGAAGTTGGATTTCAAAGAGAAAGCACAAGCTAAAGTGGGGTCACTTGACAATGCCCACCACATACCTGGAGGTGGTAATGTCAAGGTATGGAACCTCTTAGAAACCGAATCAGCCACAAATGAAAGAGCTGGGGTGGTAAGGAATGGGGATATCCTAACATGTATAGGTCATCTGAAAATCAGATCTGTAGACTAGAGACCCCCTGTTCTAATTTGTGATGACTAAGTCAATAATAAATATTCTTTGTCCTGAACAGATTGACAGCCAAAAATTGAACTTCAGAGAACATGCTAAGGCTCGGGTAGACCATGGTGCTGAGATCATCACACAATCTCCGGGCAGATCCAGTGTGGCTTCCCCCAGGCGACTCAGCAATGTCTCCTCATCTGGAAGCATCAACCTGCTTGAGTCCCCCCAGCTTGCCACTTTGGCCGAAGATGTCACTGCTGCCCTTGCTAAGCAGGGCTTATGAATCTGTCTCATTTAACACTGAATGAAGTAATTCTATTTAGTCATGAGCTCTTAGCAGGAGCGGGCTCAGAGCAGGTGTTATATTCAATCCCTACAAATTCTAAAAGAAATCTTATCCCAAGATTATGGTAACCATTACGATAAAAAAGAATCTCCCAAATTTAAGTATGTTCAGAAATTGACCTGATTTTCATTTGCAGCAGGAAGACTCATTGGCTTTACATGAGTACAATTGCAAAATATTCCATTGGATAATTCTTGTTGCTCTGCTCTGTCTTGCATGGAGTACTATGCTAAAAATGCATTTTTACCTTTCATGTGCCTGAAGGCCATCCACTATTTTCTGAAGAGCCTTGTTAATATCCAAGCTGCTCATTTCACTGGTCTGTTTATGGACAACAAAGATTGTCCTTTTGTAACTTATTACAGGTTAAATTAAACTGAAAGAGTCTGATTACAAGATGCGAAGAACATATTAAAAAAAACAAGTTTAAAAAAAGTATTATTTTGTATAAATGGGAAGAAAGATTCAATTAAGTTATTAACATTTTGGGCCTGGATAATTAAATCAGTGTATAGGTGATTCTGATAAATTATTTAACTAATTAAAAAAAAGTAGTTGAAGAACAGTTGAACTGTATTTTTGAGGAAGTGATATACAAGAGCAGCTTTTAGACATGGAGCACTTCCACAACTATGGACTTGTGTCTGATTAGGATGTCAGTTAATTGGCTAGATTTGTGTCCACACTACAAGTTTCACATCCTTTCCATCTGTTTGATACAGTATTATAGATATACATATATATATACATATATATATTTCTCTGTGGCCATTTGTGATACTCCCTCATATACTTGAATATTATACTTCTTTATTATTCACAGTATCTGTGTCTCTTGCACCCTTTGGTGTTGAAATTTTAGGTATGTGAAAGTAGATGTTAGCAGGGTTTTTTCCCTATTACAAACAAAAAAAAATTAAAAAGAGAAAAACTTTTAGCATGAAGTTGCTTTCTGTAACAACTAAAAGCCGTGCCCCTGTTATAGTGCCAGATACAAGTCTCTTCTGTAATGCTAGAATTTTTTTTTCCTTTTCTGTTTCTCTTCACCAACATAGATGTTGCTGGGGAGGTCTGGATCTATGTAAAAGGATCGAAAAACTGTTGGTTTGAGATTCTGGAATTTTTTTTAAATTAAGAAGTAATTTGGATTTTACTTCAATAATTATGAGATGATGGCCTCTTTTATTTATTTACTTTTTTTTTTCATTTGCTAAAGTTGAATCCAAGAAAGTGAATTTGAGAAAATGTCATTCCTCTCCTCAGGATGGCATCTCCTTGTTAAATTAGCTAGACTATCAGAGGAGGCCACCCATTGAAATAAAACATTTGTCCACATATCAAAAAAGTAAAAATACTTTCAATTAGAAGAATACTTTTTTTAAGTGTGCATAGAAACAAAAAGTGGAAATGCAGCATCCGATTTGATGGATTTACTTTTCAGCATTCTGCTTGCTATAACACTACATCAACTAAAAAAAAAAAATGCTGCAGCTTAGTATGGTTTCTCAAGGGAGAGGGCTGTTCTGATATTATCTACAGTAATCTTGCCTAGAAATCACGAAACAACTAGTTCAAATCACAGATTGTTGATTTTAAACCCCTTGACAAACATTTTCCATGATCCATTTCTGAGCTGCCTCTAAAAAGGGCCAGAGAATGACATGATTTATAGAAGTTCTTTGCTATTTTAAGTGTTCTTAAGATTCCTCATCTTAGCAACTGAGCTAAAACAGTGTTGAAGTCAGAGAGTGATTTGTTGTTTCTTTTGAGCTAATTGTTTTAAAAATTGACAATGATAGTAGAAAGGAGAGGATGAGCGCGGAAGTCAGCAACATTTTAGTGGGTATCATCTAACAAAAATACAAAGGGTGAAGAGACAGGAAACTGTCGGGGTAATATAATGATCCGTCTGACATTGTTATTGATGTAAATTCCCCAAGGGAAAACCCCTAGAAACACAGAAAATCCTTTACTTCATTAGTTTTCAGCAGAGAGTTTTTATACACTCCCAATCTTGTCTAACCCTGTCTATCAGTCAGTTGTTTGATGCAAATGTTGTGAATTTAGAAACTGAGTGGGACAATGGGTTTCTAATTTCTGCCTTGTAATTGCTGAGTAGAGTTTGCTTAAACTAACCCTGGCATTTACATAGAAATATTTCCTGGTGTAGTGCATCAAAGTCCTTCATGTTGCACAAACAGGAAGACTAGTAGTGTGGAACACATTGTGGACCCTGTACCACCAATGAGTGAAAAATAACTTGGCAGTATTTTTCTTAAGCCTTTTGATAGTGTTAGCTAGCAACTAAAGGACTGTGGAATATTCATTCAACAGAAATTGAACACCAGCTGGTCAGAACAGCATTTAACCTGTGACTCAAGTATTTTTTTTTTTAGATCTGCTTTAAAATTACAAACACACACCAAAAACAAACAAAAAGAATGATTCATGATGGTGAAGTTTAGTTACCTGCATATAAAAGTCTAGAGTTAGATTAGTGGAAGACATTTATTTGACTCTAGTTTTTTCTTGTCCAGTCCTAACAAGGTCTTTAGAATGACTAAGTTGACTTGCCCAGAAGGAATCAAGAGTCTTTTTAAAAATCAGCAAAAAGAAACAGATTTTTGCTGACTCAAGGGAAACACACAGGTTAAGTTACAGGGCTCTTGAAGCCCCTTGAAAAAGCCAAGCCTTGTCTTCACTCTTAAGAACAGTACTCAACATAAGCTTTGCAAACACAATACTAATAAGAAAGACAATGCATCTGGCAATCTAGGAATCAGAGCTCTAAAAGCTTTTGATTCTAGATCCTCTATATCCAGCTTTACTCTGGCTTTGGCTGCTGAGAATCAGTCTCACTGTAACTGCCTAAGTAATCCAGATTCATGAAGAGTTATAAGGCCAACGTTCACAAAAGAACCAACTCTCTCTGGAATCACCTGCAACTGAGAAACATTTAAATTACCATGATCCAGATTCATGAAGAGTTTTAAAGGCCATGTTCACTTGAACCAACTCTCTCTGGATTCACCTGCTGTGTTAGCAGGATGATGGGCTCCAGTCCCATCCACAAGCAAAAGCCCTGTGTAGCACTAGGTAAACAAGGACCTGAAAAAGGCTGGACAGAGAAAACTGATGGAAGTTGGGAAAATGCAAAGGCAATTGGCCTACAAAACCTATGGTAGACTTTACATTTTTTCTTACTACGTACAACAGGAAATGGTATATTAGCCACCAAATAATATTACATTAGTATTAATGTAGTGATATTCCTCATAATTGATTCCAACACAACTGGAAATATAAACATTTTTGTTTTCTGTCTTTCATGCCAGAAGAAAGAGGAAAGGGAATCATTTAGCCTTTAAGTGGCAGAAAAAGAGATTTGCTGCTTGGAAGTGAATTCATAATAAGTGGAGACAGATTTCATATATTCCTTCAATATTTCAGCTTAATTCCATGTTTGTGTTTAAAGTTATACAGGTAGGATTCTAGCCTAGGTGAGTAAGCTGGAGCGATTCCCTCTACAACAAAGCTGCCTATTTTCAGACTCCGAAAAGGTTAATCATAACAATTCACTTCAACTTTAGCAAAGAGGAAAAAAAAAAAGCAAAAAATGTACACCCAGTGTGTCTGGATTCCAAGTGTTAAAACACAACTTACAAATCTATGGGGTTTTTTTTCTGAGAATTCTAGAGCCTGTTACCATAGAGAGGCATTTCTTCAGTGGCTGTTGGTAGTTAGTTCATGTTTTTCAATCAGATTTGCAATTGTATTTGTTGCTGAATAGTGATTGTTTTGCAAAATAAAATTGCTTGTCATCTAACTACTTATCTGATGAGACTACTTCTTCCATTGGATGGGTGTTTATTCATATTTGTGTGTGTTTTTCATTTTACCTTTGCTTAAAGGACAAGAAGAATATTAGGGTCAAGAAGTTTGTCTTTTGACCCCAATTTCTGTCCTCCCCTTTTCCCCTAGCCAGAGGTATATGGCTCATAAAATTCCCCCATATGGCTAAACCACATTAAAATATAATTGGGAAATGTTTAACTAAATACATAAAAATATAATACAACATAGATATTGTTAATATGTGGCTTTCTAATTCAATATGCTGCCCACAGGAATACATTCCTATTGGAATTTGACACCATTGCCTTGTACCACACCCAAGCTCCTCCGGACCTCAGTAAATAAACAAGCCCCAACAAGCCACCAACACCCTAGCCCTCCAACTGACATGGTGTCCTAACAGTCCATAGGACTGTCCCTACTGGGCAAACGTCCTGCTTTTCCTCCTCCCCCACACCCTATTGCAATTTGTCCTTCAATGCCTCATCTTCCTTGGGCCAAGACTTTCACTAGTAAGCTATGATGAGGTCTAGAGGTTTAGGGGTGCTGGAACCCTGAGATGGAGACATGCAGGTCCTGCCCGAAAGAATTTGACCCAAGCCTTCTTTCTGCCAAAAACAAGGTTTATTAAAGACCAGTCATATTGTCAGACTGATGCTGTTTTGGGGTTCAGAGGTCCTGGGACCCCAAAATCACAACACAAGAGTCCTGCCCAAAAGAATTTGACACAAGCCTTCTTTCAGCCAAAGACAAGGTTTATTAGAACACTGTCATATTGGGCAGACTCTTAAGGAGTCTAAACACGGGTAAGCAGTGGCTAGATTATAAGAATCTAAGCATCTTAAGGGAGACAAGATAGACCTTACATACAGAAAGACTATAGGAGGGATCCTAGGAGTGACCAAGTAGTCTATCAGGTAATAGAATTCCAGGGACCTTGGCCAAGAGAGAATAGAGAAATGGCCTGGGACCATAGGGAGGTCCACAATGAAAGGCCAGTTGATGGGGATTATAGCCTCAGGGGAACACCAGAGATTTAGCCATGTGGAAAAGTCCAAGGTTTTTCCTTTCTGGGACCCAGATCCCAACCCCATCATTCCCCCCTCAAACAAATGGGACCCAAACTCTTTTGGAGTAAGGGGCAAAGGTCTCGGTTTCTGAAACTGCTTCCTGCTGGCAAGGGACATAGAGCTGTCCTTGCCTCGAGGGGGTCCCAAAGAGGAGGTTGACTGGAACCTAGCACAGGCTGCAACCAGGGAACGATGTGGGAACATTGGTTGGTACTTGCTGTTTGCTACCAACTGTAGGTGAATGACCTATAGTCTGGAAGACACAAATCTGACAGAAAAAAACTGCAGGGCCCAGATATAAAACAGGGACTAGATTTAGGGTCCAACTTTGAAAGGATAAAACATCCTTAGCTCTGTTTGGATTCCAACCACGCAGTATCAAATCCACCTCTAGCCAGACTCAGGAATAGGCAGGTGGGTAACATTCCCTTTCAAAAGAACATAATGGGGAAACTGAGTCAGGAGGATCCCATCTTAGACTGAGGCTAAAATTGTCCTCTCAGCTTTTCCCAATGCTGACTTTCCACCAGTATCACCTTCTCTGAGTACCCTGTGGCATTTCTCTGAGTAGCTTGTGGCATTTCTCTCAGATGGTGGATTATTGATTATCAATTGATTATGACCTTTCAGACAACTCAAAATAAAATCCTATGAGCTTTTACCTCAAACAGCAAGTTTTACTAATCACAGCTTAGGAAAGACTTTTCCAAGATTTACATCTCAAACTTAAATTTGTCTTTGTGTAAAAAGCCAATCATTAGAGATTTCTACACACTTGCAAATTCTCAGCAAGCCATACATAACCCAAACAAGCTTTTTGGCTAGTTTACACATTAAAACAATAACCAACAATAGCTAAATTATTTTAGCAGTAACCAAATTATGAAAAGTTACTTGACATAACCAATACAGAAAGTTCACCAATTTGAAACTTGAAACAAGCCCATTACCAATGAGGTGCCTTCAGTTTTGTTAAATGCACTTCCAAATTACTTTACACAGAGAATCAACGTCTCATCATTAATAGTTAAAACTGTAAATTTTATTGATGTCTTTCGATTAAAAGAGTAGTTCTGACCAATAACAACCCAAGTTAATTTTTTTTTTTTTTTGGTGAGGCAGTTGAGGTTAAGTGACTTGCCCAGAGTCACACACAGCTAGTGTGTCTGAGGCCGCATTTGAACTCAGGTCCTCCTGACTTCAGGGCCAGTGCTCTATCTACTGTTAAAACTATAAATTTAAAAGAACGTGCTTACCCAAGTTTGGAGGCTAGTTTCATTCTCTTGAGCAGGGTGTGCTGAACCTGGGTGATGCTTCCAGGCAAAGGTTGCCCCAGAGCCCAAGGCCATTGCCGGGGAGGCCCATGCTGTCCTTGCTGCCCCTCCCCTCTCCTTCCTTTCCCAGGTGGGGGAGGTCAAAATCAAAAGTGAGAGGTAAAGGGTGAAACTCTCTTCTCCTATGAAAGGGGTTAACAGATGCCCTCTTGACTCAAGCGAACGGAGTGGGAGAAAAGAGTGACTAGGGTTATAAAGAGGAGTTCTAAACTCCTTAACGATCAATCACAAAACCTCCAGAATCTGCCAAGATATTTTTAACTGTTCTGACTTTCCCTGTAACCTCCATGAAGGAGGATTCAGAGGTGCAGAGGGAAGGGAGTAAGTAAGCTTCAGGGAACCAAAAAGCAACTGCAGTTTTCCCCAATTCCCTAGCACGGAGAGAATTAACAGATACACTTTCGGATAGGGCATCCATCCTTGTCCTCTATGCTGCGGAAGGTGTACCCAGGTCCATGGCCTTGAACCAACCCAGTGGACCGAGAGCCTGAGAGCATTAGGCCAAGGGTGAGACAGCCTTGTAACTGTCTGCCAGAAAAGCACGTCCAAGCCTTGGTACTTGGAGAGCAACCCCAACTGCTAAGCAAGAAAGGGAGGGAGAGGAGGTTTACATCCCTTCCAGTCTTGGCTGGAGAAGAACTTGGGCTTAGACAATTTCCCCATACGGGCCACCAAAATGATGCAGTTTAGGGGTTCAGGGGTGCTGGGACCCCAAAATCACAACAAGAGGGTCCTGCCCAAAAGAATTTGACCCAAGCCTTCTTTCAGCCAAAACAAGGTTTATTAGAACATCCCTGATATTGGGCAGACTCTTAAGGAGTTTAAACATAGGTAAGCAGTGACTAGATTATAAGAATCTAAGCATCTTAATGGAGACAAGATAGACCTTACATACAGAAAGACTATAGGAGGGATCCTAGGAGTGGCCAAGTAGTCTATTAGGTAATAGATTTCCAGGGACCTTGGCCAAGGGAGAATGGAGAAATGGCCTGGGGCCATAGGGAGGTCCACAATGAAAGGCCAATTGATAGGATTATAACCTCAGGGGACCATTGAGGAATCTAGGAGTCTGCAAGTATTGACTAGATTCTAAGAATCTGAGCATCTTAATGGAGACAAGATAGACCTCATATACAGAAAGGCTACGGGAGGGATCTAGGAGTGGCCTAGTAGTTTGGGGTGACTGGAGGAGGGGTCCAAGGAGATCTGGTTGGGAGTGGTCAGTAAACTGGGGTGAATACCTGGAACCTGTAAAATGGAGATTAAGTGTGGGAAATGGCTGGGGGGGGAGGGGAAATAGGGAGGTAAGAGACTGGGGCCATAGGGAGGGGAGACTGGGTGTAGCCACAATGAAAGGCCAGTTGATGGGATTATAGCCTCAGGCAAAAGTCAGAGATTTTTGACTTGTGGGAAAGTCCAAGGTTTTTCCTTTCTGAGGTCCAGATCCCAACCCCTTCAAGCTACACCCTCCTAATGAATGGACTGGTGGAAAAGGGATAAAGGGCAGCAAACTAGATAATGAATCCTGATTCCAGGTCCAGTACTCTATCCACTGAGCCACAACGGAAGAGAGAGAGTATGATATAGTGGGGAAAGTACCTGACTTAGTGTCAGAAAAGTCCTGAATTCAATGCTGTGTGAAGATAAGACAAGGCACTTAATCTTCTCTGAGTTTGCTTCCTCACCAGAAAAATGAAGATAATGCCCCCCCCCAGAGTTGTGAAAATCAAATTTGAAAACAACCATAAAATACTTTGTCTAATTAGATGCCATAGTATGGCTAGGCTAGCTAAATGGCACAGTAGATAAAGCACCAGGCCTAGAGTCAGGAAGACCTTAGACACTTGCTAGCTGTGTGACCCTGGACAAGTCACTTAATCCTGTTAGCCTCAGTTTCCTCACCTGTAAAATGAGCTGAAGAAGGAAATTGCAAACCTCTCCAGTATCCTTGCCTAGAAGACCCTCAAATGGGATCAGGAAGAGTCAGACACAACTGAAATGACTAAAAATGTGAATAGAATGTGAATAGAATGCTGAAGTTGGAGTGAGGAGGCCTAGACTTTCAAATGTGCTTCAGGTTCTAGCTGTTCATCCTTGTTAGGCAAATGTCATCTTAACCTCAGTTCTTTACCTATGTGATAGTTATAATAATAGCACCTATTTACAGAATTATTGTGACATCCAATGAATGAATGAATGCATAAAGATAACAAATAAACCTCTTAACGTGTCAAGCACTATGTTTAGTGCTGGTCTTACAAATACAAAAGGGAGGATAGTACTGGTTCTCCTGGAGTTTACATTCTAAAGGGGGAAACCACACACACTTGGGAGTGGTGGCTACTTAGTAAGTAGGACCACCAAATAGACTGAAGTACCTTTTTTAGGAGCAATGATACAGTTGACTTGATCAATTCATGGTTCCAGGACTATAGCAAGACTGGACAGGAATGAAATCCAAAGGCTGAAAGAAAGGAGTACAAGAATGTACAACTCAGAGGCACTATGGTAAAGAATAAAGGTCACTCTGACTAAAAGTGAGGATATCTGGGCTCTAGTCTCTGATTTGCTGGTGACCTTATGTAAAGTCACCTTACTTCACCAAAATTCCTCATCTGTAAAGTGAAAGGGTTGGATAAGATGATCTCAGAGGTACCTTCTAGCTCTGACATTCTCTGATTCCATGGCTTGTTCAGGGAGAAAAACCCTCAGAAGTTAAGGAGTTATTATAACCTAGGAGGTATATTATAATCCTTTGCTCACTTATTTGAAAAAAAAAAAAAAGATATACTCCATGTTTAACTTGGCTAAGCCAAGTCTTTGCTTGAATTAAAAAAAAAAAGCTAAAGTTGAATATGCAACTCTCTCCTCTGCTTGGTTTCCCCTCCTTGATCATGGTCAGGCCCTAGCCCCACCCCTAAACCTCAAGATAAATTCATTATCAAGACTCATCATCAAGGAGATTGCTTCAGCTTTGGTACTCATACTTCATCAGTACCTTGAGTCACTCCTGCCTCTCTGATTGGATAGCTGGAGAGTAAAACAAAAGACTCCTCCCATATCCTCCCTTTATGGAGGGATCAAAATCCCAACCATCTCTTCATTTACCGCCAGCTGGTCTGCTTGGCTTTAACTCTACTACCATCCTCAGGTCCTAGCACCGGTATCTCCTGCACCTTTTCAGGTTCCTTTTATATATTGTCTTTCTCCATTAGTTTATAAACTCCTTAAAGACACAGGTTAGGTTTCTTTTTAAAAATTTGTGTCCCTAGCACTTAGCACAGTGCCTAGTACATAGTAGGTGCTTAATATATGTTTATTACATCACATAGAATTGAAAAGCATTTCATCCAACCCTCTCCTTCTACAGTATAGAAATGGAAAAATTACAGTACTTTTTTTCTTTCCTTGCTTTTCCTGTATTTATTTCCAATATTATTTTCCATTTGGTCAGAGATTTCACATACTCATTATCCTCTTTGCACATAGAAACAGCCTGATTATTACCATTCCAGCAACTAAGAGTGATCTACAGAAAATCTGGCCTTTACTGTAAATCAGTTATCACCATCACTTCTCTCTCACCCCAGAAAATAGGTGGAAATTAAGGTTACCAATATGCTAGGTGGGTAATTGCTGGGAAATGTGTCAGATGGTGTCTGTTTGTAGTCACTTGGCAGGAAATTAACAGTCTTAAGAATGAAAACGTTGAGAAAGAACCTTTTTTGGACACTAGGATGGAAAAGTAGACTAAAGACTATGTATTGCCAGTACCTAGCAGTGTTTTTGTTTTTATTTTTTAGGGAAATGAGGGCAGAGTGTGGACTGCAACTGGTCATTTTATTGATTTTAGTGAAATAGTGGTAAGAAAAATCCCTCTACTGACCACTTTACAATGTTTAGTCTTAGAGAGTTGACTCTGGCATTGAGAAGGTAGAATCCTTGTTCAGGCCATTCCGACTGTATCTAATTGTGAGAGACTTGAACACAATTGTCTTCCGGACTCCAAGTCCAACTTCGTACAATCGCTGTGTCTCATACACATACTAAGTGTTAAAGAAATTCTTGTAGAATTAAATGTAATGAAAAGAACATATCATTTAAAGTTATAAGATGGTAATAACAATAACAATCATTTGGCAGCTAGGTGGCTCAGTGGATAGAGTGCTGGGCCTAGAGTCAGGAAGACTTGAATTCAAATGTGGTCTCAAACACTTATGAATGACCCCATGCAAGTCACATGCCTCAGTTTCCTCAGTTGTAATATGGAGATAATAACAGCACCTCCTCACATTGTTGTGAGGATCAAATGAGAAAATATTTGTAAAGTACTTAGTGTAGCGCCTGGCACACAATAGTTGTTACATTAATGTCTGTTCCCTTCCTTTACTCTTCCCCAAAAGATCTAGGGTCAAATCAGGGCTCTGCCACTTATTTATTGCTTGTGTGAAAATGGGTAAATCACTTCCCCTCACAGTTCCCATTTCCTCTTCTATAAACTGAGGAGGTTGGAGTAGATGATCTCTAATGTCATTTCCAGCTCTATGATATAGATGTAGGGGCTACATTCCCTCTTCCTCTGTAGCCATTTGAATGACTTTGTTAGAAAAATCTGAAATAAAAATCTACTACAGGAGTGTGTGAAGGAAAGCCTTTATTATGCTTCTCACTAGAAATGGGCACACAGAACCCCGGTATGGCACGTGTGTACCAATATGGAAGCAGGGTCAACTTTTAAATAGTTAGTAAAATCCATACCTCTCCCATTTGAGCTGGGATTGGACCAGCTCATTTGAGTTACAGTCTTCCTGAACGGCCTATCCCATGTTGCTTCTTGTCATGTTCAACCCTCCCAGATCATATGTCCCATGTTCAAAAACGGTGGCTATCTCCACCCTTGAGGTGTGTCGGTTAATATCCAATAAGCTTATTAAGCAAGCACAGTGCAGAGAAGCCTTTGCCTGGTCTTTGAACCCAACCTGTTGCAACTGGTTTACCCTCCAAGGCTCTGTCTTAAGGAAGTGGTGGTTTTGCAGGATGTTTGGGGCACTTTCTGACTGGTTGAGGGACTATCCACAAGATCTTAGGAGTCCCCCTCAGAATTCCTGTGTTCTGCTGGGGAGGCCTAACTTCTAAATCTTTCTCACAACCTGAGTCAAGCTATTCAGCCAAGGCATTCTCCCTGCAGTAGTATTATCAGTTCTGAAATGGCAACCTGAAATTACTTCATGACTCTCATTTTCAGTTTGGGGAAAAAAGCTAACTTGGTCTCTCACCTCTTGAGACCACTTTCATTTAAAACAGGGAATATTTTTCATTGGATTCAATGTCAAAAAGGCATTTTCTTAGATTTAGTAGCCCAATCAGTTTCAACTTCATGGGACAGCTGGGAGTTAATTTTTATTGTATTAACTTAGCTCAAATGTTGCGTAACTTCTAAACCTTCATTCTAGCTTTCTCCACATTTAGGAATCAGCAGAGAAAGCAATTGTGAGAAGATAGCTTCTCAACTTCTTTTCCAATCCTATATTTCCTTACATGTATTATGCAACATTCCCAACAATCCCATCCTACTTTTGCTTGATGACTCCAGTGAAAAGGAATCTCCTATCTCCTGTGGCAGCCTGTTCAACTTTTGGGTTGCTCTAACTGCTAAGGAAGCTTTTTCTAATATCAAGACATTTACCTCTTTGCAACTTTCAATCACCACTCCTACTTCTACCATTTGGGCCCCAGCTAATCCCTCTACTACATTCTGTCATGTCCCTTTCTATTCCAGGTTGGCCTTGCAAACACCCCACCAGCACTTCCAATTGAATATAGCCCAAATGAAATTTCTCTTCTTTCACCTAAACTGGCTCCCTTTTCAATCAAATCACAGAATCTATGAATTAGAATGACCTCAGAGTCCATCTCATCCATGAACATGAATCCCATCTCCAACATTCTCAACAAGTGGTTGAGACCATCGGCTCAAAGACTTCAAATAGAGAGGAACTAGAGTTATTCTGGTAAGTATTTAAAAATTGGCTCTTCAAAAAAATAAATAAATAAATCCATGACACACTTTTAAGCTTAGCCCTCATTATTAATATTTTCTTCATTCCTGGCTTAAATCTGGACAATCAACAAAACCATCAATCAAGGCCAGATTTGTAACATTTGCTGATTTACAAGGTTATAAATATTCACTCTGAAAATTTAACGATTGACCCTCTCCAGCCGTTTGAGCTGGCTCCAACAAAGCCCTAAAAGGACCCCACTAACTCAAAGGATGGAATATTCCATTTTGGATGGCTTGTTTCCTTTCATCAAGCCTAAATTTCCCTGTTTGCAACATCCCTCCTGTTCCTCCCATTTCTGCACCTCCCTCCACAAAACAAAATAAATCTAATCCCTTTTCCACTGCTCTGTTGTATTTCCTTCTTTTTTGGTTTTGCCCTACATCTGCTTTCCTCTTCTATGTATACAAGCTTGATAATTATACCAAAAAATATTGGTTAACATTGGATATCTGCTTCCAGATCAGTGTAACTTATTGTGGGAGAATGAAAGAACAACCCAGGAAAATGAGAGAAGAACCTGTTGATGGTGATCTGCTAGATTTCCATGAAAGCATTATACCCAGGCCTTGCATTTTCATTTATTTTAATCCTGTTTTGATCTTAGTAGAGTGGATTAGTGCACTGGGCTTGGAGTCAGGAAGACTCATCTTCATGAGTTCAAATCTGGCCTCAGACACTTACTAGCTGTATGACCCTGGGCAAGTCATTTAACCCTGCTTGCCTCAGTTTCCTCATCTGTAAAATGAGTTGGAAAAGGAAATGGCAAATCACTCCAGTATCTCTGCCAAGAAAAACCCAAAATCCCAAATGGGTTTCCAAAGAGTCAGACACAGCTGAAACGAATGAATACACACAAAGATTGGATCCAGAATCGTCTGCTCATAAAATATGGTTTCATACAGTCTAAGGGTTTTGAAAGTAAAGCTTATGGTTAACTAAGTAGCTCTCCTCCCCTCCACTCACCTCCACTTCCCACCCGTTCTCTCTCTCTCTCTCTCTCTCTCTCTCTCTTTCTCTTTCTCTCTCTCTCTCCCTCTCCTCCCTTCATAAGCTCACTTTGATGGCTTCTACTACAGTCTTTATGCATATTACCTCAAATCCATATCTCTAGTCCTGCCTTCCTCTGAGCATTAGACTTATATATCTACCTTCCCATAAGACATCTCCAACTGGATGGGCCACCAGCATCTCAAACTTAAAATATTTAAAATCTAGCAACAATATTATGTGGTAAGCATTGATTAAAAAAAGAAGTCAGCATTTATGTAGTATTTTAAGGTTTACAAAGAGAAATGTTATCTCATTTTATTCTCTCAAAAACCCTATGAGGTAGGGCACTATTATTATCCCTATTATACAGAAGAGTAAATTGAGTCTGAGAAAGGTTGAATGATTTGCCTAAGGTCACAATCTAAAAAGTGTATGAGACAGGATTTGAACTCAAGTTCAAATTCAATTCAAGTTTGCTTGACTCCAAGTCCAGCACTCTATCAGCTGTACCACCTATCTGCCTCAAAACTGCTCTTCCTTCTTTTGACTTGGCTATTCTGTCTGTGGCACCATTTTTCACTGAGGTTTTCATGTCTATAACCTTGAGGTAGAGAGAAGCAACATGGTATGGTAAAATGATCACTAGACCTACAGTTGGAAATGACTTGGGTTAAAATCCTGCTTCTGAAATTTACTAATTGTGTGACCTTGGGCAAGTCACTTAACCTCCTGGAGGTCAAACAAGGATGAAAGTGCTTGCAATGTACTCTCACAGGCTTTGGTAGAGCATAGTGAAATCCTTAAGGTGCTATATGTCTGTATTATTATCTGTGATTCTTCCATCCTCCTCACCTTTCACATATAGTTACAAAGTCATATACTTTTTTTCAAATTTTTATTTATTTTATTTTTCATTTATGAAATAAAACAAGCATTTCTATAACACAGTATAATAAAAAAGATGATAGCACATGGAACTGCAAATCTATTATGTACAACTTGCTATTTCTTTTAAATATATAATAAAGTTATCATGTAAATTTCTTTCTTCTCTTTTTTCTTCCCTCCCCCCTGCAAGAGATGTCTACCATTACACACACACACACACACACACACACACACACACACACACAAACATCTCATATGATATTAATTTTACCTTAACATCTTATTACTATTTCCTCCTCATTCCCTTGTTCCCACTATCCTTGTATATGCCTTCATTATAATTTATTTGAATTTTTTTTTTTGGTGAGGTAATTGGGGTTAAGTGACTTGCCCAGAGTCACACAGCTAGTGAGTGTTATATGTCTGAGGCCGGATTTGAACTCAGGTCCTCCTGACTCCAAGGCCGGTACTCTATCAATTGTGCCCCCATTTGAATTATTTTGATAACCTCTTAATAGGTCTTCCTCCTTCTACTCGCTACCCCACCTCTGTTTATGGGTGGGGTTGAAGGTTCTGACCACAGGGTGGGATCATCAGACACCTTCAATGATGATGAAAATATCAAGGTCATCAAGGTTAGCTATCACATTGATGGTACTTTTTAACTTGAAAAGGCTACAAGCCAAGACGTAAGTGGAGAAAGACTTGGTGTGCAACTTTTTGTTCACAAATGATTGTGCATTCAATGCAGTCTCTAAGGCTGAGATGCAACAGAGTATGGATCAGTTCTCTGCCACTTACATTAATTTTGGCCTGACGATCAACACAAAGAAAACAGGAGTTCTACACCAGCCAGCACCAACCCATCCATATGTAGAGACTTCATCCCAGTAATAGGGAAACTTTGAATACTGTGGCTAAGTTTACTTACCCTGGCAGTACACTTTTCAGGGGTGTCCATGTAGATGATGAGGTTGACCCACTCATTGCCAGAGCTAGCTCAGTGTTTGGGAGGCTCCAAAAGAAAGAATAGGAGAGAAGAGGTATTAAGCTGTCTAGCAAACTGAAGGTCTACCGAGCCATCTTGCTGAACTCATCATGTATGCCTGTGAAAACTGGACAGTCTATCAGCCCGTGCCAGAAAACTGAACCATTTCCACTTGAATTGTCCTAGGAAGTTTCTGAAGATTACCTAGCAATATTAGATACTAGACACTGAAGGCCTCTTTCGAGCTGAACTGCCAAACATTCAAACTGTACTGTAGAGAGTACAACTCCCATGGGCTGGTCACAGCCTGAATACGAAATTCACATTTACCTAAAAGACTATTTTAGGAAGACCTCACACAAAGCAAACGTTCACATGGTGGTCAGAAGGAGTAGTATAAGGACACTCTCAAGATCTTTCTGAAGAACTTTAATATTGATTGTGAGACATAGGAGACACTGGCACAGAACTGCCCAGTATGGCACACTCTCATCAAAGAAAGTGCCATACTTCATGAGCAAAGCAGAATCACAGTAGTGCAAAGGAAACATGAGCTGCACAAATCCAGAGACATCTCCACCCCAAATGCTCTAACAGACTACTTGTGCCCAACTTCTGTTATGGCCTTCTGAACTCATATTCAATTGATCAGCTAGAACCGATCATACCATACCCTGGCCCCAATAATATCCTTATGTCATTGATCCTCTTCCAAAACAAAAGACAAACAACAACACCTCACCTCCCAACACCTACTCTCTACTCTGCCCCTAAACACACACATAATCCATCCTTCATACAGTTGCCAAAATAACTTTATACATAGATCAAGTTATAATATTGTTCTACTCAAAATTTTTCGATGGCTCCCTATTCCCTTTGGAGTAAAGTTCAAAGTGTTTTTCCCTTAGCACTCTCCCTTCTATGATACAGCTACAACTTACTTTATCTCATACTCCTCCTCTCCAGGTACACTATTCTCCAGCCGAATTGGACTACTCTCTGTTCCTTACATCTTCAGACTTAAGAACATTTGCTTGTGCTGTTCCCTATACCTAGATTGTGCTTTCTCTTCTACCTCTGACTCTTTTTCCCCCCACTTAATAGTATTTGATTTTTTCCAATTACATGTAAAGAGAGTTTTCAGCATTCACTTTTACAAGATTTTGATTTCCAAATTTTTTCTCCCTCTATCCCTTGCCTTCCCCCACCCCAAGATGGCAAGCAATCTGATATAGGCTATACATGTGAAATCTTATTAAATATATTTCCATGCTAGTCATACTGTGAAATAAGAATCAAAACGAAAGGGGAAAACCATGAGAAATTAAAAGGAGAAAATAGTGTGCTTCAATCTGCATTCAGACTCCATAGTTCTTTCTTTAGGTGTCCATCTCTGATTCTTGAATCTATTTTTGAAACTAAAGTGATTGGACTTATGATTTAATTGGTACAAGGAACTCCTGGTTAGGAAACTCCTACCAAAGCATATCAGCATCGTCTCTTCAACTTATACTCTTAGAAGGTTAACTGTGATAGGAGCTGTTAATTTGAGAGGGAGGCAAGAATCTAAATAAGAGATTTGGGAGATGATCTTTTGAACTCAAACTGTGAGGAGGAAATTCCTATCAGGAAATAAAGTCATATTTAGATAGATAGCCTAAAGCTCTAAAAACGTAAACGACATGCCTAGGATAATACAACCAGCATATGTCAGAAGTAAGATTTGAACTCTAGTCTTCCTGGCTTTGAGGCCAGTTTTCTATCCATGCCATGATACCTGTCATGCCTATTTTTTTTTTTTTGGTGAGGCAATAGGGGTTCAATGACTTGGCCAGAGTCACACAGCTAGTGAGCGTTACGTATCTGAGGCCGGACATGCCTATTTTTAAAATCCAACTCAGATGCTACTTTCTTCATGGAGTTTGCCCTCATCCCCTAACAGAAATTGGTCTCTCCCTTTTAAAATCATCATCAATCATCATCATCAGGATCATCAAAATTTACATAGCACTTTAAGATTTGCAAAGCGATTTACAAATACTATCTCACTTGAGGGGCAGCTAGGTGGCACAGTGGATAGAACACTGGCCCTGGAGTCAGCAGGACTTGAGTTCAAATCTGACCTCAGACACATAACACTTACTAGCTGTGTGATTTGGGGCAAGCCATTTAACTCCAATTGCCTCACAAAAAACAAACGAATAAATATTATCTCATTTGATCCTCGCAACTACCCTGGAAGATACAGGCTACTGTTGAAATATGAGGAAATTAAGGCAGATGGGGGTTAGTGATTTTGCCAGGGTCACAGAGCCAGTAAGTATCAGAAGCTGCATTTGACCACAAGATTTCTTGACTTCCAGCATTCTATTAACTGCTCAGGAGTGTTCTGTTTAGATCTCTTCTTTGTCCCTATTTTATTCTACTTTATATCATGCTTATTTTTACATACCATATTCCTGCACACCTCTCCCCCTCTCCAAACAGTTGGTTCTTTGAGAGCGTTGTCAATCACTTTTCATTTTTGTATCACCAACACTTTGGATGGACCTTGAACATAATTTTTTTGCCCTATTGAATTATACATTTATCTGTCTTGTAAACACACTATGCATACATATTGGGGGGGGGCGGTTAGGCAATGGGGTTAAGTGACTTGCCCAGGGTCACACAGCTAGTAAGTGTTCTGTGTCTGTGGTCAAATTTGAACTCAGGTCCTCCTGAATCCAGGGCCAGTCTTCTATCCACTGCACCACCTAGCTGCCTCCATAATATTTTTTTATTAGGTTCAGGAGCCATTATGTAAAACTACCATGTTGAAACTTAGCCAATCATTTTCAAGGGAAAAAAATTATAAAAGCTAAGGCACGTGAGTTAGCTAGACAGTAGCACATAGCTGATATCTCAAATGCTGCCTTCCCCTAAATGATCCTTACTTCAATCTTTTCATGTCTGATCAAACCTGTTACATAAAATGATATTTGCCACCCAGTCATAGCTTTTCCTTAACTTCACTCTTGCCCAAAGTATCAGGGGTCACTCTAATACAACAAACAACTTCATACCGACTTTATCCACCATAGGAATTTTCTCCCCATAACCTAAGTTCATAACCTTATCTCTCAAAGCCACCAACCAAATTCATATCTCCTACCCAAGCTCAAAGCCCTCACCTCAGTTAATCTATGGCTGGCACAACCTTGCCCCCTGTTACACATACCTACTCTATATGTACCTCGGGATCTGTTTCTTGAGTCCATGGAGATGGGACATTGAAACATGCCTATTAGGAAGGTCTTCAGATAATTCATGATGAAGGGAAATACTATAAGCATAAATATAGTTAATATGGAGAGTCTTTCTGTGACATTTTAACTTTCTCTTCAATAACAGAGAATTTATTCCAGACACTGTATGAATTCAGTAAATTCGGATATTTATTGGTCTCTATACTGCTATAGAAGATATGTCATACAAAGAAGAATAAAATGCTGTTGCAAATACATATATGTTTATATATGTGTGTATATGTATATACATATATATACATATATATGTGTGTGTGTGTATATATATTTTTTTTTTCTTACCCAAAGAGTTACTGTAGATTAATGGAGGACTCTGGAGGTAAATGACTTAATATATAAATGATAGGCAGATAATTGTATGTTATTATATTTTCTCAGTAAGGAACTAGGAAAGGAGTTGAAATTTCTCCTAAAACATTTCAAAGACTCAGGAATTCAGTGGTATGGACACTCCCTGTACAAAAAAATATCACAACCCTTACCTCCTCCATTTTTTAGGATTTTGAGTTGCTACAGCTGAAAAAATTAATTGTATAAAGGCTAGAGACTAGTATTCTTTTGGTGAGTTTCTTTGAACATAGCTATGTTAGTTCTTGGACAATAGACCAGTTCTATGCCTCTCCTCAAAACTTTTCCTACTTGCTATAACAAACTATTGGCAAAATCTTATGGAATCTAGAGTCACTTCAATGCCAAGATGTAGCTTTGGAATAGGACATTAGCAGATATCCCTACACCACACACACACACACACACACACACACACACACATGCTCACAAATTTCTTAACTATGTTGAATTCCCTATCTCAGCAGAATTTTTCTCTGTATACTTCTAGAGAAACAGTATTTCCACTCAAAAATTCAGTCATTTAAAAAAAAAATCCACACTCTTTAAGAGAGCTATCATTACATCAGGAAGAGATTATTTTTCCAAAGTGCATTTTTAAAAGACAAAAAAACCACAAATGACTTTACTAAGACTATACTGTGATAAATAGTGCAAAGACCTTTTCATATACAAAGACCTTATTCAAATAAGGCAGTCACTGTTTTTAAACAAGTCCCATTTTTCTATAAGGTCATAATCTTCTAAATGCTTGTAGTATTTTCATTTGTGTAACAGCTAAAGCCAATGATGGCACTTGACTATTTCTGGTGTCTTGCCTTGATATAAGTTAGAACCATGGCAACCACACATCACGTGGTAAGTATTTTTCTGAACATCTAAGCTACAGTACTATCACAAAAGTAATGAACCCCTCCTCCACTTTGAAAAAATTTCCTTTTAACCAAGGATCACCCCCAAGATAAACATGATTCTTAAGCAAGTTGAACCCTATTCCTGGGCTTTAATGTGATGTTTCTTATGCCTGTCTCTGTGTGTTTTTTTAAATGTCAGTGGGAGATGACAAACTAAATAACAGTTATTTGAAGGATAATTAGGATAGAAATAATGAATTACTCCTTTTCTGTGGAACTACCTTATTGAAAACTCAAAACAAAGCCCATTTCCTATTCATGTAAATCAGCAAGTAAAGATTCTATAAGTTCACGAGCAAAGGAAGTTCCTAATGTGAAAACTCCATTCACCAACACGATGTAGATCACAAATCATCTATGACTTATTAGATGAGTGATTAAGGGACTTGTTCAGTTTCACATAGCCAGTAACTGTAAAAAAAAAAAAAAGCATTTGAACCCAGGTCCTTCTGATTCTAAGTCCACCACCCTACTAGGCCATTGGTGTTAAACTCAGATTGAAATGCAGTCACAAGGGGCAGCTAGGTGGCACAGTGGATAAAGCACCGGACCTGGAGTCAGGAGGACCTGAGTTCAAATCTAGCCACAGACATATAACACTTACTGAGCTGTGTGACCCTGGGCATGTCACTTAACCCCATTGCCTAACAAAAAAAAAAAAGAAATGGGGTCACTAAATCACACCTAAAGATTTCTGCAGTTTGCTTATTGATAATATAAAATGTAATGCCATATTTGTTTTATTGTATTTTTACATATATTAAATATGTTAAATATTTCCCAATTACATTTTAATCTGATTTGGACCATACTGAGGAGAGTTGTTGGCTTATGGACAGTATCTTTCATACCTCTTTAGTAGACTATAACTAGTTATAAACAAACAGGCATAAGAGATCCCAATGAATCATTTAGACACTGAATTTGGCATTTTCAGAAGCCTATATTACAAGCACACAAAAGTAAATGCCAGAACTCTGTGGTTATTATTTATTAGGTCTCCAGGATATGGCTAAGGAAGATGCAAAAGTCACCGTTGCTACTCTCTAATAGCTTACAGGTTATAGGAATTACATAATGGGTAACATTTTGATAACATTTTACTATTTACAAAACAATTCTCATATTTGATCTCATTTGAACCTCACAATAAAACTGTTGGTTAGAGCTATGAGTTGGTTCATCTATTATGAAGAGCAATTTGGAATTATGATAAGAAAGTAACTAAAATTTCTATTTTGACCTAGATATTCCACTCCCAGGCACATGCCATAATGAAGTCAATTATCCTCATTTTACCAATGAAAGAACTGAGAATAACAGAGGCTAAGTGACTTGCCCTTAGTCATATAGCTGGTAAGTATGTGAGGCAGAATTCTAACTCAGATCTTTCTGATCCTAGATCTAAGACATTATGAACTATGCCACCTAGCTGCCTAACAAAACAACTTTCATTTTAAAAATAAGTTTACGAGATGTCTTTATAGGGGTGACATGTTGGCAATGGATAGGCTTAAAGAAGTCCAAGAATTGGTTTCAAATCCTTCTACTGACACTTAACAGTTGTGTGACTATAGGCAGGTCCTTCAATCTCTATATACTTTAAGCTACCTCCTAAGTGACTTATCTATGTACTAAGTTATAGATCAGTTTAAGCCTGGATGAGTGGAAAGAGTTCCTATATGGTAAGGGTTCTCAACCTTTTTTCTGTCATGAGTTCCTTTTGGACCTATGGACCCCTTCTCAGAATAATGTTCTTAAATGCATAAAATAAAATATATAGGATTACAAAGGAAATAAACTATATTAAAATATCATTATCAAAAAATTTCAATAAGTTTATGAAGCTCAAGTCATGAACCCTTGCCATATGGGCAGTTCTCTATCATGAAAATATCACAGATGCCTGTATATTTGTGTTTAATAGTTACCTATTTATTCTGACCTCATCACTCAAGTTTCTCAAGAATTATGAACAATCACTCTTTTTAAATTCTAGCTTTATTGTTATCTTTTAAAAACATGAACATTTTCCAAAATGTTTCTCTATCCACCCCCTCCAAGAGAGTGATCCCTTATAACAAAGAATGTAAAGGAGGAAAAAACAGTTCAGCAAAACAAATCAATGTATCAAAAAAGTATGACATCATATGTAGTATCCCTTACCCTTAGGTTCCCCACTTTTACAAAGAAAGGAGGAAGGTGAATTCTAATGTATCTTTCTGGGAGTCAAACTTGGTCAATACAGTTGGGTCTTGATTAAGTGTGACTAATGAATCCCATGAAGTGTTTACACATATTTGAATTTAAACTACTCAAAGTTAAAATTATGTAAAATATGGTAATTAGTTCTAGCCCAATGGAAATATGCAGAGTAAATTGGAATAATGAGACTATTTCACTGGATTCATTAATCAAACTAATCAGGACCTGACATTAGAATTTTCCAGCATTTGGTTTCCTTTTTTTTTCCATTATTGCTGTGTTTTCATTGTTTTAGCCATTGTGTACACTGTTTTCCTTGTTCTGTTAAATCTATGTTGTACCAGTTCATATATCTTTCCATACTTATTCTTTATATTCATTGTTTCTTAAGAGCAGAGCAATATTCCATTACATTCATGTACCACAATTTGTTTAGGCATTCACTAATCTATGGGCACCTATTTTATTTCTAGTTCTTTGTTACTATAGAAAAATACTTCTAAAATACTTTGGTGCATAATTGTCTTCATTGTGGTTTGTACCTAGGAGTGGGATATCTAGGTCAAAGGTTATAGACATTTTAGTTACTTTCTTAGAATAATTCCAAATTGCTTTTCATAATGAATAAACCAATCCATAACTCTAACAAAAGTATACTAATCTGCCTATCTTTCCACATCCACTCCAACATTGGCTATCCTCATCTTTACCAATTTTTTGGATGTGAGGCAAAATGACAGAGTTGTTTCAATATGCATATTTCTTATTAATGATTTGGAGAAATTTCATCTATTTGTTAAAAGTCTGTAATTTTTTTTGAGAACTGATTATTCATATCCTTTGACCCTTTAGCCATTGGGGAATGGTGAGAGGTAGTCCAGAGATGAAGTGAGCTTCCAAGGTGAAAGGTTTTCTATGGCATGGTAGAAAAAGTCCTGTGGTGAATCAAGAGTACAGTCAAGAGAGAAGTGAAATGGGGATGAAACATTGTCCTATAGGCATAGCTCATTTCATTGCACTTACCTTTATTTTACCTTACAGATACTGTGATTTTACATAATTGAAGGTTTGTGGCACCCCTGTATCAAGCAAGTTATCAGCACCAATTTTTCCAATGGCAAGTGCTCACATTGTGCCTTTGTATCACATTTTGATAATTCTCACAATATTTTAAACTTTTTCATCATTATTACATCTATTATGGTGATCTGTGATCAGTGATCTTTGATGTTACTATTGTAATTGTTTTTGGGTACCACAAACCACGTCCATGTAAGACAGCAATCACAACCTCGATCAGTCAGCAGCCATCAATATCAAGGCAAGACTCTCCACCAGCAAAACAAAAAGAAAAATATGACTTGCTGAAGGCTCAGATGATGGTTAGCATTTTAAACAATATTTTAAAATTAAGGTATGTACAGTTTTTTAGACATAATACTATTGCTTGTTTAAGAGACTACAGTAGAGGGTAAACATAACTTTTATATGCACTGGGAAACAAAAAAATTTGTGTGACTTGCTTTATTGTAATATTAGCTTTGTTGTGGTGGTCTAGAACTGAACCTGTAATATCTCTGAGTATACCTGTAATGTTGGGCTTAGTTGATATTTTGCTGCATTTTTTTCCTCTTTTTTATTTGTTTTTAGGAGAGAAGATTTTCTAGAAGAGAGGGAAAGGATACGTTGAGAAATATAGGTGATGTAAAAACAAAGATAATAAAAAAAATTAAGCTCACATCTTACTCTAAGGTTAATAAAATCACATCAACCTTTACAAGTATATAAGTATTATTATTCCCACTTAACAACTGAGAAAACTGAGGCTCAGAAAGCTGAAGGAACACAGGGTCACAGAGCTAATAACAATGGGAGCTGTTATCTAAAGCTTCTTATTCCAAGTCCAGTGTTCTTTCTACTTCATCATACTGTGCTAATGCCTATGATTATAGTCCCATGATAGTGTCAAAGACAATGTTGTATATAGGGATGGGAGAGTTCATTTTATTTACATTAACTTTTCTTTGTATTGTCTTCACTACCTACCTTTTGATAACAAAAATCTGAGCTTATATAATCTCCATATAAGAGATAAATGAAATTTTTATTTTTAGCACAGAAACAGGTTTCTACAAGAAATAGCAGAATTTTTTCATCTTTGCATATTTTATGCTACTTAAATAAATGTGGGAAATAAAAAAAGAGAAGTGATCCTATAGTCCTTTTATTGAGAAGTCTCACTGTTTAACTTCTAAATTAACTTTTTAATTTTTCATAAAAATCATTTTGACACTTTTTTTTACATATCTGTCACTTTCAAGTGACCCTATCTCCAAGATGGGGAATAGAAGAGAAACATTTATTAAGTGCCTGCAAAAGCCAAGAACTTTGCTAAGCATTTTACAACTATGCATAGAACCCTCCATTGTAACAAAGTATAAGTAAGCAAAACAAACTACTCAGTGGCCTTGTCTGGCAATATATGCTTCATTTTGCACCTACAGTTTACTCCCTCTTTTCCAAGGGGAGAGAGGTATGCTTCTCTATCAATTTTTTTAGAATCAAGACTGGTTGTTGCATTGATTAGAGTCCTGCTATATTTCAGCGTAGTTTTCTGTTACATATTGTGGCCATGATGAAAGATATTTTCTTGCTTCTATTCACTTTATCTTGTATCAATTCATACAACACTCCCCAACTTTCTCAGAATCCTTAATATTAATATTTTATGCCACAGTAATATTCAATTATGTTCATATATCACTATTTATTCATTCTTCAATTTATTGACATACTTTTTTCCATTTTTTCCACCACGACAATGCTATTATAAATATTTTTTCATATATGGGAACTTTCCCTCTATTGTTAACTTCTTTGAGGTGTATGTCCAGAAATGGTATCACTGGCTCAAAGAGTATGTAAAATTTAGAAATATTTCTAATATAATTACAAGTGATTTCAAGAATGATTGGATGAATTTACAATTTCATACACAATGCATTAGTGTAAACTTCTTGTAATAACCCCTCCAATATTTGTCATTTTTGCTAAGGTAAAAGGTATAAGATAAAAACTCATAGTTGTTTTAATTAGGGATTTAAAGCATTATTTCATAATACCATTGCAAAGTTATATTTCTTCTTTCAAAAATGCTTTTTTATATCCTTTTACTTCTTAATCTTTTGGAGAAAGACTCTTGTTCTTATATGAAATAAAATCAAATCCATGATTTCATTGACACAGGAAATCTCTGATGAGTAAATCCCCTCTACCAGTGTAAATCAACACCTTCTTGGGGATTTACAGTCTTAATGAGTTGCCTAAAAAACTAAGAGGCTATCCAGGATCATTATAGGCAGTATGTGTCAGCGATAAAACTCTGACTGGCTTTCAAACCACTGTACCACTAACCACTCTCCCTCTCTAAATAGGAGAATTCTGTTCTTATATATTCATGTCAGTTCCCTATAACATGAATATGAGACCTTTATCAGAGACACTAAATTAACTTTAGTAAATTGGCATTAAATTATCCTTCAAATATTTTAGAAGAGAAAAATTCTTCAAAGTAAACAGTGGAAAAAATAGAAGGAAAAGTAAAATAATACCTCATATCAAAAACAATTGACCTGGACAATAAATCAAGGAGAGATAACACTAATAGAATCGCCTGAAATCTATGACCAAAAAAAGAACCTTAATATAATAATTTAAGAAATATTTAAAGAAAATTACCCAGATATATTAAAACAAGAGAAAAAAGTGAAAATAGAAATAATCCAGGAAAGTCAATGCCAAAATTCAGAAATTTCCAAACAAAATAAAAAGTACTACAAGCAGCCAGAAAGAAAGAATTCAACTATCAAGAAAACACAATGAAGATCACACAAAATTTATCAACTATTACAGTAAAGAAGGTACAAACATGAAGTGAGATATTCCAAAAGGTTAAAAAAAAAAACACAAAAGTCTATAACCCAAAATAACATACCCAGCAAAATTGAGTATAAAATTACAAGAGGACAGAGTGGACCTTCAATAAAATACAGGATTTTCAAATATTCCTGATTCAATAAAAACAGCTAAAAAAGAACTTTAAATTACAAATGTGGAAGTCAAGAGAAAAATAAAGAGATAAATACAATGAACGATCAAAAGGAACATTACAATGATGAAGTGCTTATAGTCTAGTGGAGAGGGAATATTGAAAGAGTTTTTTTTTTAATCCTATTGTTACAAGGGATCACAGAGTAAGTCAACTGAAAAAAAATCTACAATTTTGTTAACTTTGTAAGATGTTACAAGAAAAAAGAAAGTAGAAGAGAATTTAAAGGAAAATGGGAGAAAAAATGATAACAAGATACTTAATCATGTTGTATAGTGAAACTAAATGCAAACAGGGAATGAATAGAGGGAGTGGGCATCAAACAATCTTTATTTTCATCTAAATTGACCAAAAAATGACAGAACACTGTTTGGTGTAGACATATATTCAACTCAACAGAGACATATATCTATTTGTAGATATGTAGATATTTTCAGTCTTTTCAGTTCCTTTCTGATGATAGATAAATGATAGGTGATAGATAATGATAGATAGAGAGAGAGATAGAAAAGAGAAATATAAGAGGGAGGGTATATACAGGGAGAAATTATTCATAAATAAAGTACACTATAAGTATGGAGTTTTCCAATCATGTCCCACTCTGTGATCCTATTTAGGGTTTTCTTGGCAAGAATACTAAAGTGGTTTGCCATTTCCTTTCCCAGCTCATTTTACAGATAAGGAAACTGAGGCAAACAGGGCTTGAATAATTTTCCCAGGGTCACATATCGAGTAAGTGTCTGAGAAGGGTTAGTAAACAACAAGTTAAATGGAAAAAAGAAAGGATAATAACCTGAAATGAACAGGAAGAGAGGAAATAGTAACAAAAACATAAGGTAATAGAATGGAGAGAAATAAACAATTTCTATAATTAACTATAATAATAGTGAATGTGATTGGGATGGAAGAAGTGAGCAGAATGGAATAGAAAGCAAAATCCAACAATCTATAGTTTAGAAGAAACAAACTTAAAACATAAAGACTCACAAAGAGTTAAAATAAGGAATTGAAGCAAAAGCTATTATACCTCAGTTGAATACAAAAAAAAAAAACAGTGGTAGCAAGTATGATTTCAAACAAGGCAACAAAAAATAGACTTAATTTAAAGAGATAGAAGGAAAACTACATTTTGCTGAAAGGTAGCATAGGTAATAAATTGGTTTTAACATTTAACATGTGTGCATCCAATAGCCTAGCTTCTAAATACTTAAAGGAAAAACACTAAATAAAATACAAGGAGAGGGGCAGTTAATTGGCACAGGGGATAGAGCACCAGCCTTGGAGTCAGGAGGACCCGAGTTCAAATCTGGCCTCAGACACATAACACTTACTAGCTGTGTGACCCTGGGCAAGTCACTTAACCACATTGCCTAGCCAAAAAAAAAACCCAAAAAATAAAATACAAGGAGAAACACATAATATTATATATGATATATATGTATATATATAATATAAAATGTGTATGTATAACATATCTGTAGCAATTTTTGAACAGAAATAAAAATGCACATAATATTCAGCTATTAATGACACTTTTACAAAAAAAATGATCACCTCTTAGGACACAAAAACCTTACAAATAAATGCCAAAAATCAGAAATATTATATGTATATATATATATATGTATGTATGCATATACATGTATATATATGCATGTGTAGAACTTACTGATCACAATGAAATCAAAATTGTATTAAAAGGCTGCTGGAAAAGATACTAAAAACAATCCTAAAGAATTGTTGTGCCAAAGAACAAATAATAGAAATGACAGAAAATGTTAATAACAATAATGACGACAATGAAATAATATTCCAAAATTTTGAATACGTTCAAAGCAGTCCTTAGGGTAAAAGTTATAACTCTAAACATTTTTATTAACAAAAGAAAGAAAGAACATATCAATGAATTGGAAATGCAATCACAAACACTAGAAAATATATTTTTAAAAATTTCAATTAAATACCAAAATACAAATCCTGAAAATAAAGAAGAAATGAACAATATTGAAAACAAAAGACTCCAATGGAATTAAATAAATAAAACTAGGAACTGTTTTTGGAAGAAAAAAAGTTAGTTAGTTTGATTAAAAAGAAGAGGAAAACCATATTACCAATGTCAAAAGCAAAAAGAGAAATTGCTAACAAATTAAGATGAAATAAAAATATTATTGGAAACTATTTTGCTCAACTATATGAAATAATGCCAGTAAGTTAAATGAAATAAATAAATATTTTACAAAAAATATAAAATCTAAATTAAGAGAATGAGAAATAGAGAATTTAAACAACCCAATTTCCAAGGAAAAAATGAATAAAGCATAAATGAACTTGCAAAGAAAAAACACCAGGACCAGAGGGATGTATAAGTGAATTCTATCAAATATTTAAATAACAATTCATTCCAATGTTACATAAAATCATTTGCAATACCACTGTGAGGTCTATATCCCAAAGACACGTGAAAAAAGGAAAAGGACCTATTTGCACAAAAATATTTATAATAGCTCTTTTTGTGATGGCTAAGAATTGGAAATCAAAGGGATGTCCATCTATTAGGGAAGGGTTAAACAAACTGTGGCATGTGATGGTGATGGAATATTATTGTGCTATAAGAAATGACAAACAGGACAATTTCAGAAAAACCTAGAAAGACTTACATGAACTGATGCAAAGTGAAGTGAGCAGAACTAGGAGAATGTTGTACATAGTAACAGCAAGATTGTACAATGAAGAACTATGAACGATTTAACTATTCTCAGCAATACAATGATCCAAGACAGACCTGAATGACTAATGATAAAGCATACAACCTATCTCCACAGAAAGAACTGATATTGTTTGGATACATACTGAAGCATGCTATTTTTCACTTTCTTTGTTTCATTATTTTTCTTTTATTCAAGTCTTCTTGTACAAAATGACTAATATGGAAATGTTTTACATAATTGCAATGTATAACTGATATCTGATTGCTTATTGTCTCACAGAAGGGGGAGGAGAGAGAGGGAGCAATAGAATTTGGAACCCATAACTTTAAAAAAAATTTTAATTGTTTTAACATGTAATTGGGGGGAAACAAAATATTATATATTAAAAATGAATTAATATTAGAGGTGAACACACCAAAAAAATTTTAAATCCTTAATGAAGAAATCCTACAAAATTCCTTCTAGGAGATAGGTATGGTATTGATACACAAACAAGGGAGCAAAAAAAAAAAAGAAACCTACAGATAGAGCAATATTCCTAATGAATATAGATGCAAAAACTTGAAATAAAATATTAGCAAAGACACTAGAACAACATATCACAAAGATTATACACTATTATCAAGTTGGATTTCTACCAGGAATCCAGGGCTTATTTCATGTGAAGAAAACTATGAGCTTAATTAAAATATTAATAAAAAAAGATTAAATCATCCAACTATATCAAAAGACAAAATACAACACTCATTCCTTTTAAAAAACATTGAATTCCACAAATTTAACAGATGTTTATTTGTAACCTCAAGAAATTATAGAAATAAATGAAATAATATTTGTAAAGTGCTTAGCACAGTGACTGGCACATGACTGATGCTAAATAAATATTTCCCCCCCTTTTTCCTCCCCCACAATTAGGAAATATGCTGTGGATCAAGGTGTTAAACATACTACCATAAGTGCTGCCCAAACCAGATAAAAATGTAAATAGAAAATATTTAACAAAATAAAATACAATAGAACATATATAATGTTAATATGTGGTTTTCTAAGGTGCAGCCCACTAGGAACTTTATGTACAATTTAATGGTAACATTTCTATTTGAATTTGACGCCACTGTCTAATGATATGGATGATGATCTAGGAAAGAAAATTCAGAAGATGTGATCAAACAGGTAGAAGGAGAACAAAGAGAGAGCATGGTCACAAAAACCCAGAAAGGTGAGAGTATCCAGGAAGAGAGAATGGTCAACAGTTCGGAAACCTAAGATAGGTCAAGAAGGAAGATGATTAAGAAAAAAGCTATCGGATTTGTCAAATAAGAGGTCATTTAAAACTGAAGAGAACAGTTTCAGTTGAGTAATAATATCAGATATCAGATTACATGGGTTGACAGATTAATGAAAGGGGAGAGTGTAGACATTTTCTTAGGAGTTTGGCTATGAAAAGGATTAAAAAACAAGAATTTGAGGGCAAGGTTGTATAAACTGAGAGTTTTCAAGGACAGGGAAAACCTGAATCTGTATTTGTAGGCACATCATAGGTGTCCTTTAGGGTTCTATCCTGGGTCTTCTTCTTTTCTCCTTCTATTCTACTTCACTTGATGGTCTCATCAGCTTCAATGGATTAAATTATCAACTCTACACTGATAATGCTCAAATCTACCTTTCCTGGGAAATCTGTCTGTTAAACTCCAATCTTGCCTGTTAAATTGCCTTCCACACATTTCAAACTGGATTCCAATAGACATCTTAAACTCACTATGTCCAAAGCAGAACTTATCTTTCCCTAAATTCTCCTCTCCTCCTATTAATTTGAAGGGTAATATCATCCCCCCAGTTCCTCAGGCTTGTAAACTTGGAAATCATCTTGGCTTCCTCATTATCTCTCTCACACACTTTCCTTCCCCCTTCCCCTACACAAGCAATAGCCAAGGCCTACGATTTTTACCTGTGCAACAACTCTCAAATATGCCCCCTTCTATCCTCTGACACTGCCACCACATTAATGCAAGCTCTCATTACCATATGCCTTGACTGTTACAATAGCCTTCTAATGGGTCTTCCTGCTCTAGTCCTTCCTCCATTCTTCCACTAAAATGATTTTCCTAAAGCTCTCCCTACTCAATAAACTCCAATGTCTTTCTATTGCCTCTAGGAACAAATACAAATTCTCTCTCCATCATTCAAAGTCCTTCGTCACCTAGCCACCTTCTGTCTTTCCAGTCTTCTTATACCTTACTCCCCACAATGTACACTTTGGCCCAATTACATTGGCCTCTTGGCTGTTCCATGAACAAAACACCCCATCTCTTCTATATATCACCAACAAAACCCAGCAGGAAAAGATAGAAGGAGAAATTCCATTTAAAATAACTGCAGACAATATAAAACTCTAATCTACCTGCCAAGAGAAGCCCAGGAACTACATAAACACAATATAAAATACTTTTCACACAAATAAAGACAGATCTAAATAAAGGAAATATTTATTGTTCATGAATAGACCAAGCCAATATAATAAAAATGATAATTTTACCTAAATTAATTTACTTATTCAGTGACATACCAATCAAACTATCAAAGAATTATTTTATAGAGCTAGAAAAAATAATAAAATTAATCTGGAAGAACAAAAGGTCAAGAATATCAAAGGAATCAATGAAAAAAAAGTGTGAAGGAAGATAACCTAGCAGTACCAGATTTCAAATTATATTACAGAGTGGTAATCATCAAAACAACATGGCATTGCTTAAGAAATAGAGAGGCTGCTTAAATTCTTAAAATCTAGCCACTGCTCAGATTCTTATAATCTAGCTAATAGCTCACTAACATTCAGACTCCTTAAGAGTCTGCCCAATACAACAGATGTTCTAATAAAGCTTGTCTTTGGCTGAAAGAAGGCTTGGGTCGAATTCTTTTGGTCAGGATCCTCATGTTGTGATATTGGAATCCCAGCACCCCAAAACCTCTAAATCTCAACATTTTGGTGGCCCATATAGGGAAACTGCCTAACCCCAAGTTCTTCTCCAGCCAAAACTGGAAGGTATGTAAGCCTCCCCCTTTCACTTTTTTCTTGCTCTGCAGTTGAAGTTGCTCTCCAAGCACCAAGGCTTGGAGGTGCCTTTCCGGCAGATAGTTATGAGGCTGTCTCTCACTCGGCCTGATGCTCTCAGGCTCTTGGTCCACTGGGTCGGTTTGAGGTCATGGACCTGGATACACACTCTGCAGCATAGAGGACAAGGGCAGACTCCGTATCTGAAAGCATATGTCCAATTCTGTCAGTTCTCTCAGAGCTAGAGAGCTGGAAAAACTGCAGTTGCTTTTCAGTTCCCTGAAGCTTACTTACTCCCTTCCCTCTACACCCCTTAATCCTCTTTAATGGAGGTTACAGGAAAAAGTTAGAACAGCTAAAAATATCTTGGCAGATTTTGGAGATTTTGTGATTGATCATTAAGGATTTTGAAACTCCTCCTTACAACCCTGGTCACTCCTTTCTCCCACTCCCTTCCCTTGAGTCAAGAGGGTATGTTAACCCCTCTCAAAGAAGAGAGTTTCACCCTTTACTCCTTGCCTTTGATTTTGCCCTTCTCCACCTGGGAAAGGAAGGGGGGGGGGGGACAGTAGCTACAGCCTGGGTCCTCCTCGCAATGGCCCTGGGTCCTAGGGCAACCTTTGTCTGGAAGCATCACCCAGGTTCAGCACATTCTGCTCAAGGTAAAGAAGCTGACCTCTGAACTTGGGTAAGCATGCTCTTTTAAATTTGTAGTTTTAACTGTTAACAATGAGAAGTTGATTCTCTGTGTAAAGTAATTTGGAAATGAATTTAACAAAATTGAAGTCACCTGAGTGGTAATAGGTTCATTTCAAATTGGTGAACTTTTTGTATCAGTTACATCAAGCAACTTTTCATAATTTGGCTACTGATAAAATAATTTGGCTATTATTGGTTATTGTTTTAATGTGTAAGCTAGCCAAAAAGCTTGTTTGGGTTATGTACGGCTTGCTGAGAATTTGCAAGTATATAGAAATCTCTAATGATTGGCTTTTTACACCGGGACAAATTTAAGTTTGAGATATAAATCCTGGAAAAGTTTTTTCTAAGCTATGATTAGTGAAACTTGCTGTGTGAGGTAAAAGCTCATAGGATTTTATTTTGAGTTGTCTGATGGGTCATAATCCATTGATAATCAATAATCCACCATCTGAGAGAAATGCCACAAGCTACTCAGAGAATATGATACTGGTGGCAAGTCAGTATCAGGAAAAGCTGAGAAGAAAATTTTAACCTTAGTTTAAGATGGGATCCTCCTGGCTCAGTTTACTCATTATGTTCCTTTAAAAAAGAATGTTACCCACCTGACTATTCCTGAGTCTGGGTATGAGGTGGATTTGATACTGCATGTTTGGAAAACTGAACTATCTGAATCCAAACAGAGCTAAGGATGTTTTATCCTGTCATATCTGGGCCCTGCAGTCTTTACTGTCAGATTTGTGTCTTCTAGTCTATAGGCCATTCACCTACAATTGACAGCCAACAGCAGGTACCAGCCAATGTCCCCCCATCGTTCCCTGGATGCAGCCTGTGCTAGGTTCCAGTCAACCTCCTCTTTGGGACCCTCTCGAGGCAGGGACAGCTCTATGCCCCTTGCCAGCAGGAAGCAGTTTCAGAAGCTGAGACCTTCGACCTTTACCCCAAAAGAATTTGGGTCCCATTTCTTTAAGGGGGGAATGATGAGGATGAGAGCTAAACTCCAAAAAGGAAAAATCCTGGGCTTTCCCACATGGCCAAATATCTGGCATTTGCCTGAGGCTGTAATCCCATCAACTGGCATTTCATTGTGACTATGCCCAATCTGTTACCCTTAACCTAGCCTAGACCTTCCTATGTCCCCGCCCCCTTCCTACCCTTAATCCTATCTATGCTCCATTCTCCCTTGGTCACACCTGGAGTTCTATTACCTCATAGACTACTTGGCCACTTCTAGATCCCTCCCATAGTCTCTCTGCATATAAGGTCCATCTTGTCTCCATTAAGATGCTTAGATTCTTAAAATCTAGCCACTGCTCAGATTCTTATAATCTAGCCAATAGCTCACTAACGTTCAGACTCCTTAAGAGTCTGCCCAATATGACAGAGGTTCTAATAAACCTTGTCTTTGGCTGAAAAAAAAATAGAGAGGCTGATCAATGGAAGGGATTAGGTACACAATACACAGCAGTAAATGAACATAGCAATCTAGTGTTTGATAAACCCAAAGATCCAAGCTTTCAGAGCAAGAACTCACCATTTGACAAAAACCATTGGGAAAGCTAAAAAATAATCTAGCAGAAACTAGGCATAGACCAATATCTCACACTGTATGCTAAGACAAAGTCGAAATGGGTACATGATGTAGACATAAAAAGTTATGTCATAAACAAATCAGAGGAGTTTGGAAAAATTTACCTGCCAGATCTATAGCTAACAGAATAGATTATGACCAAACAAGAGGTAGAGAGGATCATGGGAAGAGAAGTTAAAAATTTTGATTAGATGAAATTTAAAAGCTTTTGTACAAACAAAACCAATGCAGCCAAAATTAGAAGAAAACTGGGGGGGGAGAGAATTTTACAACAAGTTTCTCTGCTAAAGACATCATTTTCCAAATATGTAGGTAATTGAGCCAAATTTATAAAAATAAGAGCCATTCTCCAATTGATAAATTATAAAAGTATATAGATAGACAGTTTTCAGAAGAAAAATTAAAACTATCAATAGGACTATTGATAAAATGGAAAATTGTGAATCACTACTGATTAAAGAAATGCAAATTAAAACAAAGATGAGGTACTGTCTCACACCCATCAGATTGACTAACATGACAGAAAAGGAAAATGACAAATGCTGGAGGAAATAGATATGGGGAAACTGGGACACTAATGCACAGCTGGTGGAGTTGTAAACTAGTTCAACCACTCTGGAGAAAAATTTAGAACTATGAACAAAGGACTATAAAACCGCATACCCTTGACCCAGAAATAACACTACTAGGTCTATATGTCAAAGAGTTCAAAAAAAAAAAGGAAAAGGACCTATATATAAAACTATTTATAGCAGCTCTTTTTTGGTAGAGGGAAAGATTACACAATATTGCATAACTAGTATGTAGTAAAGGTGGGGCAAAAATATTGACAATAAGTGTCCAAAGAAATACAAAAGGTGACACAAATAGAATAATTTTTGTTACTGCCTTGTTGAAATATTATATGTGTATGTATGTACACATATTTTGTATAGTTTTAAAAACTGTTACAGAAGTTTACTATACAATTTTCTTTCTTTCTTTTTTTGTATTTTGAAATGTTTGTGTTTTTTGATGATAAGTTCACTCCTCTCTTGGATTTTCTCTAGACTTCACCTCCTCATCCTGGAAGATATTCTTCCTACTCCTCCAGTTGGCAAGTTCCCTCCCAGAACATTCATTTGAGGAAGTGGTCAAGCCAGGCATGTTCAGTCTTTTCTCAGTTCTGTTCTTGAGGCCTTCACAATGCCTCAGTGGGTACCTCTCCCCTCCTCTGCCCTCACTTTTCAGTCCTTTTTATGTGCTAAATTCTCTAAATGTTAGCTTCTTTGATTGCAGGGCTGGTCTTCCTGTTTATATTCTTATTCCCACTGCTAAGCACAGTGTGTGCAGGGCACATGCTAAGCACTTAATAAATGCTTTAATCTATCTTTTATCTATCTAAAGAAGAAAATAAAAAAGAATAAATATTTATTGTTCTGTCTCTCCATCAAGATTTTTACTAAAGCAGAATTTTGGCATTTTATGACAGCCTCTTTTCCCATCCAGACATCTTTATAGGAAATCAATCTAAAAAGGACTTTAGAATCATCTAGTACATCTTCCTAATTTTACAGGTGAAGAAACCAAGGCCCAAAACTTTAAGTATTTTGGTCTACATTAACACTAATAATGAGTAGCAAAGCTCTGTTTCCAAATCTAGTGTTCTTTTTACTACACTGTGAGAAATTTAAAATTGATACTCTCTTTTATTTTCTATCATTTTATAAGGCTTAGTCAATTTACTATGTATTAATAATCAATCTGCTGTATATTGGTTGGCCCCCTCATTATGTGAGTTTGAATTTCCTTAACCCTCTAACTCACATTTGTGAATTTGCTGACCATGGAGGAGAGATGAGTCAACCTGGTCACAGGATGTTTGCTCACCACAGGATTTTCCAGAAGATATTTATGGAAAAGTTGTGAAAATCCTCCCTCTGAGTCAAGCCAAACATAGCTCACCCTCCATCTCAGTGTCAGACCAATCACAGTCTTAGTCATGGGACTATTTTTTAGTACTGCTAGCCTTTCAACTGTATAAAAAAGTTTCTCTGATTGATGTAGTCTTGGCTACCAGAAGAACCCTTGTATCCCTTTTATTGGTAATTGCTAGCCTTGCTAATAAATTGAACATGCTTGGAACTTCATGTTTCAGTTTCTTTTTATTTTATTTTTTTTAGATTTTATGGGGACAACTTCATTTCCTCTATTCAAGCCTTCATTGACATTTAGGAAAGAGCACCTTAAACAGTTCATGTACCCTCTGGGTGCTTTATAAATGCAAAAACAGAGTAGCTGGTTCTTATTGTCCATGTGAGAGACCTGATTGCCAGGGTAGCCCTTCTGTTTTGAACAGTCAAATGATGGCATTCTTTATCTCTCTCAGTTTTTACCTAGTCCTTAAGTCATTGAATGGATGTTGCCTCAGAGAAACTGAGGCTTGGTAAAGACCTTAATTTAGAAAGGCTACTGTCATCCACTGTACCTCTGCCTCACTTAAATCCAGTTCATGTGCAAGAGATCAACTTTGTGATGTCATTAGTCCTCTTTGAGAATGAAGGATGAACAACAACTCATGATTACTTTCCTAATTGCTACTTATATGCATTTCCTACTATCATCTTATCCTACATTTCTAAAAAGATACACCATTTATCTATGAATCTATGGCTTCTCATTCCCTCCTTCCTGTTTTTTTTTTAATTTACAAGGTTTCCAAAGTCCATTATTTCACTAATTGTTTTGTCCTGGCCCTTCTTTCACTCATTTTTCAGAATCTAAATTAATAATTTACTTTTAATTTGGTATATTCTCACTGATTTGTATTCTTATTAAAAGTTGGCACTACGCAATTGCAAAGAAAAACAAAAGTGAATGTTGAGAAATTATAAGGAATAAATGTGACTTACAGATGTCTCCCACATTCCCCCTTTGTAAAGAAGGGAGGTCCATAAGTGTTATACATTGCACATATTTTCAGACTTTTTCAATGTATTAATAATTTTTGCTGATTTTTCTCTTTTTCTTTTTTGTTTTTAAAGAGTATTATTTATTATGTGGGATGGATCCCTTGGAAGGGAAGGAGAGACAATAGGGGAAATTATTATGACGTGAAAAAAACAAAAAACTTACTTAAAAAAATTATCACTATGAACAGTAAATGGAGAAAACATCCATGTGACTGAAAATATCCATGTATTACAGACAATTCTCTCCACAACAAGCAGTATATGTTTGGTTCTCTTGGTATCTATTCACCTCATTCATTACAGGGCCAGTAATTTTGCTTATATGCAAATGCTTATATAAGTGAAGATGATATGGTGCCTTGCCCCCTCCCACCATTTCTAATGTTTTATTTCTAGGCCAATGAGCCTTCTGATGCTGCTTTTTACCCGTATTTTTGCTTCTTTCCACATTTGTTCTACAGTTGTAAATATTCCTAAAATTCATATAATTCTGAAACCTTGATATTCCAACATTTTGCCTCTGGATGCCCAAGAAAGAAAGGGTGGCCAGGGAAAGAGCAAAAGGTGTCATTCAAATGTATCCAGTGGACCACGGTAAAAATAAATGGCTGCCCAAGATAATTATGTGCGCTCTTCTTCGCACCAATTAACTTTCACCCACAACTGATTCATCTTGGTTTTGGGGGGGTTTTGTCTTTCTCAGGAAGAAACATTGAAGGCAATGTCAGTTTCCTGCTGACATTTTAAATTCTCACATCACAGTAATTTACAGTTTTCTCTGACCTGCCAAGCTTGAAGCTCTTCTTAGTTTTCACTTTTTTCCTTTCCATGAACCCTTCCTGCTGAGCTTTAGGGACAGGGAATCTCTCTGTGTGTGTGTGTGTGTGTGTGTGTGTGTGTGTGTGTGTGTGTGTGTTTTGGGGTGGAGGTGGAGACTCAAGGGGTGCACCTGATCTCCTTGCTAGAGGTGTGAGAGATGTTAGTGTCAATGACAGCTTTGCAGCTCCCAAATGCTCCTCCTTCCCAAACGGTACTGTCCTCCAGTCACTGCTGTCAGGAGGTCAGAAAACAGTGGACTCTTGGAGTATAGCTAGTAGGAAAGAAACAGTTTTACTGCGGGCTGAAGAGGCCAAATTAGGCTAAAGGAAAAGACGCAGCGGGACAGGAGGGAGATGCTGAGAGTGGGAACTACCTGCAGCTTTACCGGTTGCTGCTCGCTGCCATCCCATAACCCAAGCTGAACTACCCTACGCGGGTCGCTGTCCACAGTGGGAGGTGCTGAAAGCAAAGGAAGGGAGAGTAGGGGGCGAGGCGGACATCTTCTTCCTCCCCCCTCCTCCCTTCGCTGTTCCTCCAATCCTCCCCTCCTCCCGCAGCCATTTTACACCGGCGGAGAGGGGCGGGGGAAGGGGAGAGGGACGGGAGATCTGGGCGGAGAGAGCCGGCACTGCCTCGGGGAAGGAGGGGATGAGAGTTGGGGGGAGCAGCGGGAGGAGGAGGAAGAGGAGGCGGCGGCGGCTACCGAGGAGGCAGTGCTGGGTCCCTCAATAGGGCTCACAGGAGCCACCATCATGGTGAAGAGGAAAAGCTCCGAAGGCCAGGAGCAGGACAGCGTCCGAGGCATCCCCCTCCCCATCCAGACCTTTCTATGGAGGCAAACCAGGTGAGGGGCAAAGAAACAAGCCGCAGTGCGCGGTCCTAGGAGTACCTCCTCCCCGATCTCCCCCCCCACCCCCCATCCCCGGTTCACTGGGCCACTGGAGATGCTCTGGATGGGGCCGGGATGCTCTGCTGCTGTTGCTGCAGCACCTCTCAGGGGAGGAGAAAAGCGAGCCTTTGGAATCCTTTTTCTGTTTTGTTTTAATGAAGTTTGATAACATACAGGCAGGAAGCTATCAAATATATAGATATGGATATATACATTATATATGCGTGTGTATACATATACACACGCATATATACACACAGAGGTTATTTGGAGATAGAGGAAGATAGCTGGAAAGGGAAGAGGGGGAGGAGGAACAAGGGAGATAAACGTGCTTATACGTACTGATTTTTCCTCCGCCTCCTGCTGTAATTTTAGACCAGTGACCTGTTGTTTGTCCAGTTTCTCATATTGAGAGAGTGCTCGTTATGACCACTTGTTACCATTTTTGTTTTCAGTTAGACATAATTGTCATCTTCCTGGTTTAAGCCCTTGAGGAAAGCTTTTCAGCCAAAGATTGCCTTTTTTTTTTCTTGGAAAGGCCCAAACCCTTTTCCAATAAGCAACCTCTAAAATATATAGCTGCCAGATGTAAAAATGGATTCTGAAAATTGTGGCTTTCAGTTCAACTCCAAATCTAAGAAGGTGTAATCAGTTTCAGTTTTCAACAGTATTAGTAGTGAATTTGAAGTAATCAAGTAGATAACCGTTTCTGATACAAATCTCACTCTTACCTATAAAAACAATGACTGTAACTGACAATAAATGCTTATTCATTACTGTTCTTAAACATGACATTTGAGTCCTATGATCCCAAGTTTTTAATGTTGATAGTTATAAAAATACAAAGGGTATTTAATGACTATATATAAATATATATAATACTTTGCTTTGCTTGTAATTGCTTCAACTTTTGAAAATTTGTTAATTTTTCAGTGCTTTTTTGAGGCCCAAACTGGGAAAGCAATATGAAGCCTCCTGTGTGGTATGTGATTTTCACTTTTTAACTAGAAAATCCATCATAGTCGCTGTGGTAGATAGAAGAAAAACATAGAATTAATTTCAGCCGTAGTTTCATGTGAGGTACATATATGAAATACTCAAGCAAAATAATATGAACTTGTGGGTTTTTATATGTGAATCATCAAATTTATATGACAAGTTGAAAATATATAAGAATACAAAGCATCAGAAAAGAATATTAATAATTAAAAGGCATTCTTCAGGTTGTTGACAGAAGTTTTTATCTAGCCCATTTGGTCCAATACATTCTACAACACGATCACTCAAGAAAACTAAGTTGGTGAACTTATTTGGCTACTAGCAAATGATATCAGTATATCCTCCAACAAATAGCTATACTATTGTGTATCTCTTTTACATTTGGGAGAATGCATATTTTCCAGAGACTTGATAATGCTTCATTTCCATAAACACTGTTGTCCTCCCAAACTCCCCATAATAAAAAATTAGTCAAGCACTATTCATCCCAGTTTACAGACTGAAAAAATGAGGAATAGAGATCACTGAGTAGAATGGTAATGGAGTTCACATAAAGCCAGGATAGTTATAAATTGGGATGCCTAGTTGAGGTCTTTACACATCTGTTGTCACAGTACGCAAATGAAAATTTGTCTATTTACAGATAGGCGCACCAAAATGTAAATGATGGGCCCTAATCCAATCAATGAACAACAACAGAGACTTAAATCTGTTATATCCATTAGCTTTTGCTTGGAGTAAACAATTTGAAATTTCTTCTGTAATTTTTTTTTGTTTTTCAAAATTATCAAAACAAAGTTCTTAAAGATACATTACTTTTTCATAGGTTCATTGATTTATGATTTTGCTTAGCTCAAGTGGGAAGTAACTTGACATTTTAATTACTATGAATTCTCTTACAATTTCATTGATTCTTCATCTACCTTTGAATGGCCCTAAATATATGCTTTAACTGGGCCCATCCATCTACAATTAGGCATACATATTTGACAAATGTCTTTATATAAAATAAATGAATGCATAAAAGTAAAGCACACAAACTGAGGTGGGGTGTGATTATGGGAGGGTGAATGTGCATCTACATGAAAAAAACTTTTCAGACTGGAAACACAACACAAAAAACATATTAGCTGAATATTATTTCAAAATGAAAAAGACATGACAATCCAGAATTCGTACAGGCCATTTTAAATGTTTAAACTTTTGTTGTAGGAAGTATTCTCAAAGATTATTTTAGGTGTGTTCAAGCTTTTGAATCTTTTATACTTTTAAATTCCTAAAACACTTATCCTTTAGTTAATTAGTGCTTCAGATGCTTAGAGGCTGAAGAATTTGAAAGTATTTGGATCTACAAAACAAGCAATATCTAAAGGCCTTTATTTAGCTTGTTAAGAGAAAACAAAAGGCCACAACTCTGATCTCTCCCTTTTTTTCTAAAACAGAGCCACAGAATCACAGAATAGCTTTGATTACAAGGTCTTTAAAAAAAAAAAAAGAAAATCCTTTGTATTGATGTGAACTGAATTGGTGAATTGGTTCTTTGTAGCGCATTAGCCACCAATTTGGCCTTTTATTTTTTTTTATTCCAATTATCCCCACCCCCAATCCCAACTTAATCCTACATACATATCTTGTAGCATTACAACAAAATCAGAAAGGAGCAGAAAGAGTTAAATAATACATTCTCATTCTGTGATGCTTAGCAAAAGCTATACTCTGTTGACATTCCAGAACAGTACATAGAATAATTGAAACCATCAATATAAAAGCAGATTAGATTTTGGGGCAATGTGTCCTACATCATGACCAAATACCAACTCTGACTGTTGAGATACTAGAGTGTAGATGATCCCAGGATTAGATTCATGTTTAAAATCAGAGCTGCACAAAAGCAGTCTACGTTCATTGATGCCAATTTTGACCATGAGAACTCTTACAACATTTGGTTCCTCCTGTAAACTTTAAACAATCCCTATGGATCACTCAAAAATGTTTGAATGAGCTTATTTCATTTAAGTTATTTAAAGGGAAAAGACCAAACGAGCTTCTTCCACCCATTGTATAGAAATGAACATCAACACATAATATGTAGTTCATTCAAACTACAGAAATAGACCTGAAAACTTATGAATTATAGGAGATTAGTTTTAACTTGAATGCAGGCATACAAAGATGTAGGAATCACTAAGATGACAACATTGAAAAAATTTTGACTTGGAATTTTCATCATAGATAGCATGGTCTAATAGAAAAGAGCCAGAAAACTGGGGGTCAAAAGACCTGTGGTTTGAATTTCATCTATTACACTAACTATATGACCTTTGGAAAGTCATCTGTAAGATAAAGGGGTTAGAATAGATCGTCTCTGAGGTCACTTCCAGCTCTAAAGCTAAAATCCTATATGATCATTGGAGTTAGAGCTCAGAAGAACCTTAGAGATCATATAGTCCAGTCTTCTCATTTGACAATGAGGAAACTGAGGCCTAGAGTGTTTTACTGGCTTACTCAGGATCACAGATCTATGCTAAGTAAAATTCAATCCAGGTTCTCTGAATCCAAACCAGTGCATTTTGTACTATATCACATAAGTCTCCTCTCTGAACCTCAGGTTCAGATAATAATAATAATTGCCCTACCTATATCATTATGAATATGAAATACAATAATGTATTTAATGTGCTTTGTAGACTTGAAGTGTCATGTAAATGTAAGTTATTATTTTTATCTTTTAAAAATATCTGTTATGGTAATGTTTTCCATGACTGCATATGTATAACGTGTATCAAATTGCTTGCCTTCTCATAGAGGGCGGGGAGAGCAGGAGAGGAGGGAGAGAGAGTGAATTTGGAACTCAAAAAAATTTTAACAATGAATATTAAAAAATGTTTTTAAATATTAAATTAAAATTTTAAAAATAAAAATACATTAGTAGAAGGCATCTTAGACTCTGTTCTCCATTGTGCATTAAGATAGTCTAGTACAATAATTTATGTGTTCTTCCCCATCTTGTAGTCCTTTGAACGAGTTCTGGTCGAAAACAAGCTCCATGGCCTCTCTCCAGCCCTTTCTGAAGCCATCCAGAGTATTTCCCGATGGGAGTTGGTCCAGGCTGCACTGCCTCATGTTCTGCACTGCACTGCAACACTGCTCTCCAACAGGAATAAACTGGGTTGGTACTCCACCATGTGCTATTTAGTGTATACCACTATTACCTACTTATGAGAAGCAATGTGTTCCCATGGTGGTTCCCAGAAAATTAATGACAACTCATTCTGTAATGACTGCAGCTACTTATTTTTGTTCTTATAACCAACACAGTACTCTTGCCTTTGGATTTAGTCCATTCTTCAGTGACTACAGATTTAGAAGTCCATCTGCTAAAGTCATTGTCCTGCTATTAACACTGTATTTACATCACTTTGAATCACAATTATATTTTTAGGTCCAGATCCAGTGATTTGGATACTACAGGAATTCCTTCTACCAACCTGTTTCACACCTGATCTATAGCTTAAAGTCTTGAGAGTAGCCTGAAGTTAAGTGATTTATTTGCCCATGATGTGCAATTTTAGTCCAAGTTATCTTGACTGTAAGTCCAGCACACTACCCACAATGCCATATTGTTTCTTTTTCTTTGTACTTGTTCCTTAAAATGAACTATAATCAATGTTGACTATACCTTTTTTATAAAAAAAAGGTCATTTATTATATTTGTTGTTAGTTTCTAATCTATATTTTTTCTACTTAAATTTGTTAATGAAAATAACCACAGTAGGGCAATCCATGAAACCATATATTGTTATCCCTGTTAATAGACATAATTGCAAAAAGAATTTCTTAGCAGAATATACTTGGTATATGCCTTTCTGTGCATTCCTTCAGGTAATCATCAGTGTATTTGTATTCCAAGTGGTAGCAAGACTGAAAGATTTCATGCTTAATGGCTACCAATATAAATTACATGGTAGGAGAAATCTGGTAGTACTCTCTACTGCCCAAGTGACAGTTTGCAGAACCAGCAAATCTTTGACCTGAAACTAGTGCTACTGCCATATAGAGAAACACTCAAAACTGAAATCTAATAATTTTGAACTGACCTCTAATTATCTGACGTTTAGGAAATATTTAATTACCTTTGAAAATTACTAAAGTAAAATGGAAAAAGATACCTCTAAAGTTCAATGTCTCTTTGATTCTTGTAGATAATTAAAAATGAAGTTGTATTTTAATGGTATAGCAGCAACATAGTTTGCCTTATACTTGAAAAATTTTGAAAAAGAGATTACAATTATTATCTACTTTGAGCAGATTCCATATCTGAAATTGAAAGGTTAATTCAGATAAATTATAGAGTAGTTATTCATTTTACAGAAGATTTCACCATAGTAGTCATTTAAATATTGAGGCCCTTTTTCATTTGTGAAAGAAAACATATTAATATTAATACTGTACCCTACAATTAGGCTCAAGTATGTTGGAAACAATTTTATTTCATTGACTTTAGTCTGTCTCCAAGCCATTTCTAGCAGGGAGGGAGGAGAGAGAGAGAGAGAGAGAGAGAGAGAGAGAGAGAGAGAGAATGTCCAAACTAACATATCCTTTCCCACCACACTCCAATCCTTTAAGAAGACACTGCCCCAAAAAGATTTCAGAAAACATTTATAGAAATCCTGAAGAAAGAAAAGATATGTTAAAATGCAGTCCAAGTTAAGATTATAGAATTATCTAGTAACCAAACCACTACCCCATTCCTCCTAGACCACCTCTCTTACCTCTGGGATTACACAAAGAGACCTCTCTTACACTGAAATCTTAATTCTTTCTCTATGGGGATGTGTGAGTGTTAGCTCACTAATCATTTCTAGTGAACCAGTAAAGGAGATTGAACTTAAATGAGTCAGTATCCAGATTACTTCAGGGGTGGGGAAGGATATGATATAAACCAGACTAGAATTATTTTTTGTTAAAAAGTTTGGTACCATCCTTAATCCATTTCCCTAAGAAAAGGCTTGTTTTTCAAGGGACTTTTCCAAGGTTTTTGGAAGAGTTTTAGAGAAAAACATTTATTAACATTTTCAATTTTACTGAAAAAGGTTTGTAATATGTTTCTACTATCTACATGAATTTAAACAAAAAGAAAACCTTTTAAGGTAAGTATTTTTAACATTTTTGTGTCATGGAACACTTTGGCATCCCTTATGGATCTCTTCTCAGAATAATGTTTTTAAATGCATAAAATAAAATACATGTGATTACAAAAAAATGAATTATGTTGAAATATAGTTATCAAAGTATTTTAAAAAAACAAGTTCATGAACCTTGGGCTAAGAACCACTGCTTTATGGTATTATTGTTAACCATAGCTTTTGGTAGCTTTTATTCATTTAAAGCCAATAAACCCTTAACAAGTTGTTACATTGCATTCACTTGAATTTTATTATTACTACACATAGAAAGGAGGGGAAGCTATAACATGGAGTGCATTTTCCATCACCTAGTAAACTAGTAGAAGAAGTCTCACAGTCCCTACATTTAAACTGATTGTTTAGTTCACAAAATCACTACTCTTCATCAAAAGATGTCACTGGTAAATATTTTTCATCCAGGTCATCAGGATAAACTAGGTGTTGCAGAAACCAAGCTCCTTCACACCCTGCACTGGATGCTGCTTGAGGCCCCCCAGGATTGCAACAGTGATCGATTTGGAGCAGGTGACAGAGGCTCCAGCTGGGGTGGTGGCAGCAGTGCCTTCATCCATCAAGTTGAAAACCAGGGATCACCAGTGCACCCTCGGCGAAGCAGCTCCCATGAAGAAGAAGAGAATAGCCATAGGAAATTCTTCCAGAACTCCATGGCTACAGTAGAACTCTTTGTGTTCCTATTTGCTCCTCTGGTTCACCGGATCAAGGTAAGGAAATGTCTATAGGGAGTAAAAACCACTTTAACTCATCTTTCCACCTAAGCAAGACCAAGTCTTGGTATAATCATTTTGGAGATCAATGCATAGGCAGAAAATGACTTTTAAATTCAAGTGCTATTTGATTGTTAAAAAAAATTATAAACTATGAGAACTGGGGGAAAAAAATGGAATGGACTGTCTCAAGGTGGTCAGTTCCCCCATCCTTATAGAACAGAGTTTGGATGACTATGTCTCAGAAGTAATCAACATGATTGCTTTTTTTTATGTGTTGGACTAGATGGCTGCTTATGTCCCCTTGAACTCTCAAAGTCTGTGAGATTCTGTAAACAGGACCCAGAGAGAGAGTGATGTTTAGTTTAAAAGAATAGATTGCTAGTGGTAGAAACCAATTTTTTGATAGGCTTACAAGGGAGGTATTAGTAGATAAGAGGACTTGGAAATTTTTCTACAAAATGAGAAGCCTATACTTATGATGATCCTATATAGTACATGTCCTGTAGTCTAACATTATATGTTGTAAGGCCCCTTCCCAATGTAGCACTGTATGATCAAAAGCCACTTCTGGCACTAACATTCCATTATAGGGGTCGTGTAAAAGCTATAGTTATGCTAAAAATAAAAAAAAACTAAAACTAAAACAAAAAATACCCCACAAATTCTGAGCCTAATAATGACCCCCAAAGACTTGAGAGGAAAATAAAATATATATTCACACCTGTCCTTCGAATTAATAGACAGATAATTTTTCAGTCATATCCAAATCTTTGTGACCCCTTTTGAGGTTTTCTTGGCAAAGATCTTGGAATAGTTTGCCAGTTCCTTCTTCAGCTCATTTTACAGATGAGGAAACTGAGGCAAACAATGGTAAATGACTTGCCAGGGTCGCATGGCTAGTGTCTAAGGCCCGATTTGCACTCAGTTCCTCCTGACTCCAGGACTGGCACTCTATCCACTGTACCACCTAACTGCCCCCAGTGATAAGTAATTTTATCATCTTAAGAGAAGAACATAAAAGACATCATGGTAAAGAAGGCATTGGCTTCAGATTCAGAGAGACTTTGGTTCAAGTACTACCTCTGGCACATACTAGCTGTTTGACCCTGGACAATTGACACTGTAAGCCAAGGACACTCTATCTGTTGTTAGAGACAACTTCTGATATTAAAGGACTTAATTGTATGTAGATACAAATCAAATACCCAATTATGGAGGGTAGGATTGACAACCCTCAAAAGAAAACAGAGTTGTAGATGAGGGTTAGTGGAGAAAAACCTTATGCAATTATAACAATTGATAGTGTCGCATAGAGCTATCCAAGCACCTACAGTCACTTTATTATGTGGAGGTAAGGAAGAGGATGTTAGAAACTCAGAGGGTGATAAAAACTAAGTCCTCCATTGTGATTAGCAGAAAGCAGTCAATACATTTGTTTTCTCCATTTAAATCTCTTGTTCTGTGTCTGCTTAAGTCTGTATTACACAAGACCTATCCATAGACTTTTTGACTTTATGCGTGTGTTTTCACCCAATTCATTGCTCTCATTGCTCTGTACCACTCTTTCCCCATGGGATTGAACACTGCTGAAAAGCAACCCCAGCCCTTCTTCTCTTTCAGGTGAAAAATTTTGTCATATGGTTGATAAGTCTTGGACTTGGATTTAGGAAGACTGGAGTTCAAATTCTGCAGAGACACTTAATAGTTATGTGACCCTAGGCAAATCTTTAATTTCCTCATGCCTTGGTTTTTTTATCCCTATAAAATGGAGATAATAAAAAGACCTTCTTCAGAGGATGGTGGCTGTTGTGAAGATCAAATCAAACTAGTTAATATCTTTAAATATCTTTGCAAACTTTGCAGTAGTATAATTGCTATCATTTCTCATCCTTAAAGCTAATTTTGGGCATTAAAGGCTTTTAATATCCTTTGGCACAGGATCAGGAAGGTTCATTTTGGTACTATCCATTCCAGTCCAATCTGGAGAGAAAGCATTTTTTGTCTCATTTAAAGTTTTTTCATAGTATTTTTCCAATTATATGTAAAGACAATTTTTAACATTCATTTTTAAAAATTTTAGAGTTCCAAATGACCTCCCTCCCACCCTTGCCCACCCTTTCCCTAAGATGGTAAGCAATTTGATATAGGTTATATCTGTTCAATCACGTAAAACATTTCCATATTAATTGTGTTGTGAAAGAAGAAATAGGCCAAGAAAAAAAGAACCATGAGGAAAAAGAAAGAAAGTAAAAATGGTATGCTTCAATGTGCATTCAGACTCCATCAGTTCTTTCTCTGGATGTGGATAGCATTTTTCATCATGAGTCCTTTGGAATTGTCTTAGATCTATGTATTGCTGAGAAGAACTGTCATTCATTGTTGATCATCACACAATGTTGCTATTACTGTGTACAATGTTCTCCTGGTTCTGCTCACTTCACGTACGTCTTACCAGGTTTTTCTGAAATCAGTATGCTCATCATTTCTTACGATACAATAATATTCCATTACAACCATATATCATAACTTGTTCAGCCATTCCCCAATTGATGGGCATCTCCTCAGTTTCTAATTCTTTGCCACCACAGAAAGATCTGCTACAAATATTTTTTAACATGTAGGTCCTTTTCCCTTTTTTTTATGATCTCTTCAGGATATAGACCTAGTAGTGGTATTGCTGGATCAGAGTATACACAGTTTGATTGCCCTTTGGACATAGTTCCAAATTACTCTCCAGAATGGTTGAATCATTTCACAACTCCACCTACAGTGCATTACTGTCCCAATTTTCCCACATCCTCTCCAACATTTATCATTTTCCTTTTCTGTCATATTAGCCAATCTGATAGGTGTGAATTGGTACCTCAGAGTTGTTTTAATTTGAATTTCTCTAATCAATAGTGATTTAGAGCATTTCTTCATATGACTTTGATTTCTTCATCTGAAAACTGTGGAAAGGTATTTTCATTATCTCTTATTGAAGTGTTGTATTATCTACAACAATGAGCCCTATGCCACAAATACTGAAAACATGAGCCCAAGATGGAACACAATATAAGCACACCCTAAGGATTTGCGACCTTTTTCTGACCCCTCCTAACCATTTGGGGTGTATAGGGTATTCAAGGAGGACTAGCACCTCTGGTGTGAGGGCTTGCTGAGCCCTTTTCAGGGCTGCTTAACCACCTTTGGTGTCTACCTGGCACTCAACTCTCACCTGTGACTCCAAGAAACTGTGCCATGTGCAATGGCTGCACACCAGTAAACTATCTCATCAGACAGGCTAAACCAGGTTGAGGGCAACTGATAGGCCACAAACCTGTCAGTGAGTTAGGGGAGAATCTACCCCAAGCATGTGAAGACTTCCCCTAACAGAATGGACAGATGAGAACAATTTGTTTCAACAGCTATGAAGGTGTCTGAAGTGGGCACTGTGGAGTGCATAGAGCTTGATCAGACATCGAAGATGCCAAGGCTATCTACTGTATCCTAAGCCATCTTCAGTCATCTTGACTTCTGTCTTGCCACTGACCTTTGATGGCTCTGGAAGAGAGACTGAAGCTGACAATGTTGTACAATTCTACCTCACTTAAATCCAGTCCATGCATGAGTTAAGATGTCACTCTGATATGTCTTTGGTCCTCTTTGAAAATAAAGGACAGAAAAAAAACAACTTATCATTTCCATTCCTGCCTTTCCACAGGCTCCATTTTTCCATCAATAGTCCCTGAAGCAGGCAAAATGGTTTGGGGTTCCTCATCAACAGCTCAGAGGGTAACTGAGCAGCTTATGACCAGGTCAGACCTATACTTTAGTAATATCAATTTGACTGGTATATGGAGATATAATGAAAGAGATTGAAGTCAGGGAGACCAAGTAGGAGGCTCTGGCAGTAATCTAGGTAAAAGTGGATTGATTAGGTCCTATTATAACTTCTGAATATACAAGTATAAAAGTGAAATTGTTCTTGTTCCATAAAAGTTTACATTTTATTAGAGAAAGGGAGATATAACGTTCACAGTTGAGTAAATGTGAGATATCCACTTAAATACACAATGATTAGAGGCAGGGAGATGGATGATGAAGAGAATGCAGAAAGGCCCTTGGAAGGAAGAACTACTTGAACAGAGCCTTGAGAAGAGATGGGGTTGCAAGAAGTGGCGGCAAAAAAGATGAGCATTCTAGGTATGAAGGGCAGCTGAGCAATGACAGTGACTAAAGATGGAATGCTGTGTGCAGAGAACAGAACAGCCAACTTTGACTGGAGCATCGAGTGTGTGAGGGACAGTAATGTGTAATCAATCAGAAAAGCTTCTTGAGCAGAGAAGGGGGATGGCCAAATCCAAGCTTTAGGACTCATTTTGGCAGCTGTGTGGAAGATGGATTGGAGAGATGCACAGGGGACAGGGACATGAATGAAGAGATTATTGCAATAGTCCAAGTGAGAGAGAATGAGGGCAAACCATGGTATCTGGGGTATGAGTAACAATAGCTGGTGAGGATGAGTTGGAAAGACTTTGAAGAAGAGATTTAAAGCAAGGTTTTGTTTTGGGGTTTTTTTTCATTTATTAAGTTTTCACATTTCTGCCTCTATCTTTCAGGATTATAAAATAAAAACCTCTACTTTCTTTTTCTTTTTAAATACATTTATTTATTTATTTTTGACATTTTTTAAAATTTTAAGTTCTGAATTCTCTCCCCATTTTTCTTAAAAAACAGAAATATAAACCAAAAAAATTGACAGTGAGTAATGAAAAATTCCCCAGACACAAAAATCCAATTTAAAAAAAAAAAAGCTTTTGGTCTGTCAGCTTGTCTGACATCACAAAATAATCCTTAGTAAACAACATTTCTAAAGCAAGCCTGTCCTCCTCCCTCCCACTGCTTACCCACCCTTCAACCTTAAAAAATAACTAAGAGGTATGCTTACTTACCACTTGGAATTTTTTCTTTTAAAATACTTATACACACAAATCAGTCACCCTTTTAAAAAAAAATCTAAAAATTAGGAAATAAAAAACATATACTTTTTAAAAATTCATTTTCATTTCATTTCCAATTCTAATTCTCTCCCTGGCATTATCCCTTCCCTTCCCTATTTAGAAAGCAAGAAGAACAAAACCCATTACCAATATGTATAGTCAAACAAAATAAATTTCCAAATTACCCATGTCCATGTTTCAATGTTCACTCCTACTCTATATCTGGAGGTGGAGAGTAAAAATATAGCTTTTCCAGAAGTTTCTTTCACTTCCTCCTCTCACCCAATAATTTCTAATAGCATTTAGCATTTCATGCACCTGTTTTAGCTTTCCTGAAAATGGACTGAAAGCCAACTAGGATGGGAAAGATGATTGTATTTCTTCCAGGGTATATGATATTATTGATGCAAGTATTGTAAGTGGTAAAGGACACATGGGCAACAGGTTAGAATTCTCACTTAGCCTATGAGAGTCAGTAAAATGGCAACATTCCACCTACCACCAATTCATTTAATTATCTCATAAATATTTAGTGAGCACCTTCTATGGATAAGAACACTGTGTCTAAGGCTAGAGGAGATAACAAAATCAATGAATATGGTTATTGGCCTCATGGAATAGTGTATCTAGATGGGGATAAGAATAATTAGGTCTTCTGACATCATGAATGAATGAATGAAGCATGTATTAAGTGCTTAGTGTGTGCAAAGCACCATTCTAAGTGCTAGGGATACAAACAGAAAAGTAAGACAGTCCTTGTCCTCAGAGTTTGCATTCTAGTAGGGAGAGAACACAAATGGAGCTTTTCAGCTACAAATCAAATGGGAAAGTCTCATGGTCCTTTGTTACAGTGGCAAAACAAATATTAATGTATCCTTTAATGCCGTGTTCCCAGATAAAATGCCAGTTTCAGATGTTGAACCATTTGACAGTGCCAAGCACTTTGGTGGCAAGAACTTTCTTTTTCATATTTTCAGTAGCTATGCCTCCAGTACCTGTAAGAGCAGTTATGCAGCCACATCTTCCCAGGCTTCCTTCTCAGGAATTCAGCTAAAGGCACTGGGCTAGAAGCATCGCTATTCCCAAGGCTCTTTGCTGAACTGTCTCCATCAGGGTTTGAGGTGGGGGTAGTTTGACTTGCCTGACACATGTTACCTCCTGTCTGGCCCTCAAGGTGTCTTACTGCTTTGGCTAAACCAGATTACCTGGCCTATGTTAGTTGACAGTTGGTGGGGATGACTGTTCCCCCCACCCCATTTTCAATAGGAGTTGTTTCACCAGATGATAGCTGGGAGGGCAAGCTGTGATCTGGGTGGAGGGGAGTGTTGCCACTCCCAGATGCCCTGTGCCTTTCTGCCTATTGGCAGCAGTTGGTCACACTGCTGGTAATGAGAAAAATGAACCTCTTCCCCACAATTATTTGTCAATCAATCAATAAGAATTTATTAAGTGCCTACTGTGTGCCAGGCTAGATTGGAAGCAGGTATGATTGTTTAGGGAGCGCTGCTATTTCCAAGACTCTTGGTCTCAAGATGGTGGAATATCTCCATATCTCCATCAGGGTTTGAGGAGAGATGATAATCTAAGTTGTGGTAATGAATGTTTTACTTTCCTGGCATATACTACCTCCTGTCTCTCCCACAGGGTATCTCTGCTTCAGCTAGGCTGGTTACCCTACCATGTTCTTACTCTTTTTACTGCATGACATTTTTAGTTAATTCAACCCTGATATGAGTAGCCCTTTGTCCACTTCTTAAGATCTAGTTGAAGTATCTTGCTTTTCTTTCCCATCAGGAATCTGACCTGACTTTCCGGTTGGCCAGTGGTCTTGTTATTTGGCAGCCAATGTGGGAGCACAGACAGCCTGAGGTCTCTGCCTTTACAGCTCTGGTGAAACCTATCCGGAACATCATTACAGGTAAGTAGTTTAGAGTCCCAATGAGGTGGAGTGAAAAAAAAATCTCTTAGGAATCTTTGCTTCTTTGCTTCTTTCTCATGTAAGCATGAGGATGGTAGGATGATTTTCTCTTAATGAAGAGGCCATTAAAAAGGCAGTTCTTTCTGATAGACGACTTTTGCAATCTTATGCAGCATCTATCAATCAATAAATATTTATTAAGGACACTTAGTAGTGATACAAAGCTTAGCAAATGTGTTTACACGAAGAAAGTAATGCTAAATTTTGATCCATAGTGGTAATACACTGTTTTGACTTGTTTTATAACTTTGATAAGCTAGCATCTTTCTTTGTGTTTGCCCTTCCTGATGATTCATCATTGAATTCAATCCAACAAGTACCTGTTATTTGCAAGGCACTCATGTTACCCCTTATCCTCAGATAATGGTAAAACTGAGGCTTATCTCAAATGGGAGTGAACTTTTTAGTGTTAATAGTCTCTTCTTGTTAGAAAATTAAACTGCTGAATTGCTGATAAAACAAATAGTAGCAAACAGTGGAAATTCTGAAATAAATTTTAAAACTGGACATTTAGATGACCTCCGAACATGTGTTCAGGAAAATATCTTTGTAATTTCTTCAGAAACATTTTTGCATAATATATCATATTCTTTTGTTTTTGCTGTTGAAATGAAACAAAGGCTATCTAAATCCCCACTTCAACCCCGCTGGGGAATTCTTTTCATCCTTGTAGCCAAGAGAAGTTCTCCAATCAACAATCAGAGTCAGGCCTGTGAGTCACCAAATCAGGGCACAGGTCACTCAGAGGTAAGTTTATTATTACAATTTTGATGATTTTTCCACCAAATCCCTCTCCAATGCCAGCAGGACACAAATGGGGAAGGTCCTAACCAAGTTAGAAAGGCTTCAAGTACAAGCTTAGCAATAGCATAGGTGCCTGTCATCCAAGGCCTGGCCTACTCAAGCTTAGAAAGCTTATCATCTCTTCATCTATAGGTGATTAATTTTTGATCCATAGACACTCATGAAGATCACTTTCTAGGGGAAGAAAGGATCACAAGATCATAGATCTAGAACTGAAAAGGGCTTGAAGCTCCCTGGTTCATTCGCAAATTTTGGCATAAATTTTGAAAGGAATGATGGTATACTGGTTAGAAGACCTGGGTCCAAATCCTGCCTCAAATACCGCGTCACTTAAATTCTCTGTACCTCAGTTTCTTATTCTTTAAAATGAGTGTCTGGGACTTGATGGTCTCTAAGTTTGTTTCCTCCTCTAAATCTCTGATCCTATGACTTCAAAGGTTATCTTGTCAGTTCTCTTTATTCTACAGAGGAAGAAACTGAGGTCAAGAAGCTGAAGTAACTCGCCCCAATTCATATAGGTAGTAAATGTCAGAAGCAAGCCCTGAATCCAAGTTTTCTGATTCCAGAACCTTTGGCAGAGGGAATGCTTACACTGAGGACACTGTATTTTCTTGAATTGTTGAAGTAATGATGATGTGAATTGAATTGTGAATTATTGAAGTAATGATGATGATTATAAAAGTAATACCTTGCATATCCCTAGAAGTTCTCCTCTTAAAATGCTCCATTATCTTCTTTATCCATTCACTCAATCAATTTTAAGGACCTACTATGTACTCAACATTATGCTAGATATTATGAAGGGACATAGAAAAATAGTATAAGGTAGTCTAATCTATCTTCCGGTAGTTTATAGTCTTGGGGACTCAAGGTCTAACCAATATATATACTAGCTATAGCCAATAGGTAATTAAATGTTAAGTCTGAATTTCTATTTAGATAAGGAAAACAATGAGATTAATATATGTTAGGAAGGTACCATGGAGGGAATGAGAAGTGCATTGGGCCTTGAAGAATGAGGAGATTTTGTGTAAATGGAATAGAGATGGAAGAACATTTTAGACAAGGGGAAAAAAGGGATCCAAGGACAGGGAAGACAGCCTTAGTAGGGTGGAAGGTATGAATTGGGGAATTGTGAAAAACGTGATTGGATTAGGTACAATGGGGTAAAGTTATAGAAGGCCTTGAAAGCTATTCAAGGAGGATTTCTGGCCAAGAAGGCTACCTGAACTGGAGGCAGACCACCTGGCTCCCACATTCTGAGTCCAAAAAAGTCCTGAAGTTCACACCAGACCAAATAATGATTTTTTTTAAAAAATCTAATCATAAAGTACAGTAGGGGATTTCTTTCATCTCTGAACTGTACAAAAATTAGCCAGAAACCAAAGGGCAATAGGAGGGAGGGTCACCACCAAACCAGCCCTCATACGTAGCCTACAAGGCTCTGTGTCTGGAGACAGCAGAAGAACAAGGCTAACCTGAGAAAGTTCCTGGGTGGGACCCTTAGACTTCTCAAACAGTGACATTGGCTAGCAGTCAGTGTTGCATGATAGCCCTCAGATAAGGACAGCCCAGGCCCAGGATATCTGAAGTCCTAACACTCTCCTGAGATGTTGAAGAGGACCCTGAATATCCAGCATTCTGACCCTCAAAGATCTGGGGAAGAGGGGTGACCCAAGAAGTGATGGTCTGTGCAGGAACCCAAGCAACCCAGGAATATGAAGTAGGGCTGACCACCAAGAGCACAGCAGGGAGCAGAGTCAGTTCCTGGCACAAAGCTCCAATTGAGGAGAGATGAGAACACACCAAAGAACATACCAATCAATACAAAAATAGAGATCACCCAAAATATAGAGTAACTCTGTAACTACTGCAGATACATTCAAAGGCAAGGCAATGCTGGAGCCAGCTCAAACTGGTTTGCAAAAGCAGATTTTTAAATGTTCAGTGTGAGCATTTGCACGTTAGAAATTGGCAAATGCTATATAAATCAGTTTGATTTATTGTTTTGTTGACTCTCTAGATTTAAGAAAGAGATGGAGAAAAGGTTAATATAATGCAGACTAAACTTTAAAATGTGTTATATGAACATTGGTGGGGGGTGGGGTGGAGAGCTGGTTAAATATGTACTAGCATACTCCTGCAAGGTAAAGATGCATTTTCCACAAGGACTAAGAATATCTAGAAGAAATGAAGGAAGAAATTTTTTTAAATGAAGTAGAAATCTCTGGAGAAAAGAATTGGAAAGGGAATAAATAGCTTAGAGAAGAAACTGGTAAATCTTACCCAAGGAGTAGAATTCTTGAAATTGAGAATAGATCTAACAAAAGAGTGACTCTAGGCAATAGCAAGAAATATTAAAATGAAATCCAAAGATTGAAATAATAGAAGAAAATGTAAGCTATCTTATATCAAAACATCAGACTTAAAAAACAGACTAAAGAGAGATAGTTTAAGAATTATTAGACTCCATGAAAGCCATAATTAAAAAAAAAAAGACCTGGACACTATATTAAAATAAATCAGAAATGAAAACTGTCTAAATTATTTAGAAGAAGGCAAAATGTTACCTTCTGAAAGAAATTGAAAAGAAAAGTCCCAGGGATGTCATGGTCAAAATGCAAAGCTCTCCTATCAAAGGAAAATGTTGCCCATATCCAGAAGGAACCAGTTCGAATACCAATGAACTAGAGTCAGTTATCATTATTGTCAGTGAGTCTTATCACCAAAGCCCATGAGATTGAGATCTCAGGTTGTTGAAATAACCTTATCTGTGAGAAGACTGATGAATGTGCAATTAACCATGATGGTAAAGGTTAAATATCCAACCAGAAAGATGAATTGGGTCTTACCTTTGATGAATGACTCAACAGAGGGAACCTTGTCTTGCAAAGTTAATGTGCAGCTCCTGCTTTAGTCAGTATTGCTCTAATGCATCCCATGTCTATTTTCAGCATCTTCTCTTTATATAATTCACTGGATCATTATTTGATTAATTGTTTGGGGATTGCTCTTATCTTCCAAGTACTGTATCATCTTGGCACATACTTGGAGAAGTTCCAACAGAAGACCTTTGGACATTGCATTTATGCCAGAATTGTTTTTTAATGTATTGATTAGATTTGCTGATTTTTCTTTACCTCTTTTTCTTTTTTCTTTTAAATAATCTTGCCTTATAAAAGACAGTTATCTAGGAGGGGGAAAGTGAGGGATACAGGGGAAAAATTTGTATAAAATTGTATAATTGTTTTAAAAATTGTATAAAATGAGATAGTCACAAGAATTTATTTTGAAAGGATTTTTGTTGAAAAACATCAAACTGAAATTTATTTTTAAAAAAGGAAAAGAAAACCCTTGGACAAACATGGTTAGTGGCTGAATATCCATCCTAGCTTATAATATGCAACAGATGGGGAATATGAAGAACTGGATGTTCTAAATTTGTACATGTACTGTGTGATCAATTAAAAAAAATACTTAACAAATATAAAGATTCCATGTATGTTAAATACTAGATAATACTAGAAGATAAATATGGAAACAATTAATTCCTATTGGTTTCTCCAACCCCCAAGGGTCTGCAGGTAGTGGGTGAATCATTCCAGTCAGATTCCGTCTCACCCAGGGCCACCATTTCTGGCTGCCATCGGGGAAATTCCTTTGATGGAAGTGTATCCTCACAAGCATCCCTAGACAGAGGCCCTGCACATTCAAGGTAAGGAATTTTGATGTTGAAAATTTCATGTGTGTGTGTGTACACATATGTATACATGTGTACATCTATGTACATGTTTATATACACACATATACGTATGTATATATAAACACATGTGTGTATGTTTATATATAAAATAATATGTGTCATTCAAAGTATAAATGGATAGATAATACATTTGTGTGTATATAGAATATATGTATGTATATATCACAAACAATGAATACTTTGATACATACATCTTTTGCCTCAACTTATAAAAAATTGTTTACTGTATATTTTTTCTTTCCTAGTAAAATAAAATCAGTAAATACACGTGAATTATCTGACTAAATGAGTAAATCCCTCAAAATTTCACAACTCTGCCCTTTAGGTTCCATATTTATATATAACAAAACCTCATTTATTTGGGTGAATTGGGAGAAATGTCTGATTTAGTGCAAAGTTCCACTTGGAGAATATTCTTAAAGAAATACAGTTTTATTATTTTCAGTTAAATAAAAAGACTTCACATGAGACTTAAAAAAAGGTTGCCTAGTGCAACAGTTAAAAATGACTTTATTATACCAATTATGCATAAATAGGTACTTTTAAACTGCTTGAGACTGTTCTTTTATAGAATTTAAATATTTTCTTTATAATATTGTTTATGAAACTAATTTGCTTAGCTAATACATTCATTTTTTTCAGTGAACATTTATCAAGCACCTGTCTGAAACAGCGGGTTCTGAAATTAGTATTATTTTATGTTTCAATTTAATTCACCTGATATTAATCACCTTCTATGTACAGAGCCCTTTGCTAGTATTGGAAAACCAAAGATGAAAAATGACACAGTCCTACTCTCAAATAATTTACTGTCTTTTATGAGAAAAGGCATGTAGATAAGTGGTAATTCAGATTAGAACATGATGACTGAATAGAAGAGGTCAGAGGTATGCCATTACACCTCAAAGAATCTGCTTGTGCTGTATTTCAAATTAACAATGGGCAAAGAACTCCTAATAGTCAATGAATTTGCCCTGTGCAGCTCTGCCTCATTTAAACCCAGTTCACATTCACTTTCTAGTCAAGACATCATCCTCATGATTCCATTGGTCCTCTTCAAGAATGAAGGACGAACACCATTCCAGTAATATGTATATAATAATTAGAATCATTTAGCGAAGATTAGCATGTCCCCAGTGCAAGGATGACTTGAGCCTTCCTTTCAAAATTATTGCATGATCCATCTACCTTGTTTATATCTTGTAGGTACATAGTGGTTTACATGTTTTCTCTACCATTAGAATGCCTTTCTTGAAGACAGGGACTATTTTTGCTTTTCTTTTTATCCCCAATGACTGACTCATAAAAAGAGATTGATAAATGTTTGATGAATGCTGGTGTACAAATGCCCCCATGACAAAACAATAATAATAATAACAATAATTAGTTAACATTGACATAGCACTATGTGCCAAGTATTGTGCTAAGCACTTTTCAAATATCATCTCATTTGATCCTCACAGCAATTCTAGAAAGTAGGTACTATTATTATCCATTTTATAGATGAGGAAACTGAGGCAAACAAAGGTTAAGTGACTTGTCCAGGGTCATACAGCTAATAAGTATCTGAGGTCAGATTGGAACTCAGGTCTTCCTGACTCCAGGTCTGACACTCTGTCCACTGCACCACCTAACTACCTCTACCTGTTTGATCTAACAAATGCACTTTTATTTCAATTACTTAGGTACATATCTTTTCTCCTATTAAAGTATAAATACTCTGAGGCCAGAGACTGTTTCTATTCCCAGTACCATAATGCCCAACAAATCACACTCTTGCAGCCTGGGCAATTCTTGTCCATATCTTAACACAAATACTTAATACAGGAGCTAACCAATGAGCCAGAACCCTTCCTTTTGTTCTTTTACTGTTTCATGAAAATGAAAGTAGTACTTGGGCTGTCTGTATGTTAACCTTTGGTCATGTTCCGTGTACTTCATCTACTTTTCTTGCAATACATCGTCAAGACATTCTTCTTGATACTTCTCCCCCTTAATCCATTTTGGACAAAACTGAAGTTTATCACAATGGGTCCTTCCATTGATCTTTGGGTTATTCATAAAATTTGCATTTTTTCAAAATGATAGTGTTCCATGAAGCCATATAGAATCACCAAGAGAAGAAGGGTGTTAAAGGGAAGGGAATAAGCATTTATTAAGCACCTGTGAGGTTTTGATGATTGCTGGTGTACAAATGCCTGCATGACAAAATAATAGTAATAATAATAATTAGTTAACATTTATATAGCATTTACTATGTGCTAAGTGCTTTTTACAAATAATATCTCATTTGATCTTTACAACATTTGCTATTATTAGCACCCATTTTATAGATGAGGGAATTGAAGCAAAGGTTGTGTCTGCATTGAAATTAGAACTCAGGTCTTTCTGACACCAGGCTCTGCACTCTATCCACTGCGCCAACAACAGTGGATACAACAGTAGATAGCAACAGGCTAGCTGCCTGTTAAACAGATAGGTCGTTTAGCAGTGAGCAATTTGGGACCATTGAAAGCATTACACAATTTACCCAATGTGATCACAGAATCCCAGGCATAGATAATCAAATCTAGGAACTAGAAAGGACTTCAGGGGCCACTTCATTCAAATTACCTGAAAAAGAATCTCTGCTATAGTATACCCCGTAAATCGTCATTGTTTGAGGACCTCCAGTGAGAGGAGAACCCAGTACCTCCCAAAGCCATGTCCATTCCTTTTAGATAGACCAGATTATTAGGAAGTTTTTTCTAACATCAAATCTAAATTCTTTTTCTCACACCATCCACCTGTTCTTGTTGTTTCTTCCCTTTGAAGCTATGCAAAATAAAGCATTCCCTTTTCCACTTGATAGTCCTTCAAATACTTGAAGGCAAACTATTAGGTCCCTTCCCCCCGCCCCCATCTTCTCTTCAGTTGAAACATTTCCCAGTTTCTTCAATCAATCCTAATTTGTGTTATCTTAAGAACCTTGATAGCTTCCTCAATGTTTCCTCTTGACCTTTTGTTTTTCCAGATGAATTTTATTATTTTCTTTTCAGCTCTACAAAATAATTCTTTGATAGTCTGATTGGTATGGTACTGAATAAGTAAATTAATTTAGGTTGTATTGTTATTTTTATTGCACTAGATTGGCCTACCCATGAACAATTAATATTGTTTATATTTGTCTCTGTTCATGTGAAAAGTGTTTTATAATTGTGTTCATGTCGTTCCTGGGTTTGTTTAGCAGGTAGTCTCCCAAGTATTTTATATTGTCTGCAGTTATTTTACATGTAATCTCTCTTTCTATCTCTTCCTGCTGGGTTTTATTGGTAATATATAGAAATGTTGATGATTTGTGGGTTTATTCTATATCTTGCAACTTTGCTAAAATTGTTAGTTATTTTGAATAGTCTTTTAGTTGGCTCTAAGTTTCTTTAAGTATGCCATCATATCATCTACAAAAAGTGAGAGTTTTGTTTCCTCATCGCCTATGAGAAATTCTTTCAGTTTCTTTTTTTTGTCTTATTGCTATAGCTAGCATTTCTAGTACAATATTGAAAAGTAGTGGTGATAATGGGTTTTCCTGCTTTGGCCCTAATCTTGTTGGAAATGCTCCTAATTTATCCCCAATACAGATAATGTTTGCTCTTGGTTTTAGAGAGATGCTGCTTATCATTTTAAGAAAAGTTCCATTTATTCCTATGCTTTCTAATGTTTTAATAGGAATGGATATTAAATTTTGTCAAAAACTTTTTCTGTATCTATTGATGTAATCATATGTTTCATTGTTGTTGTTTATGTTACTGATATGGTCAATTGTGCTAATAGTTTTCCTAATATTGAACCAACCATGTATTCCTGGTATAAATCCCACCTGGTCATAAGGTATGGTCTTTGTGATAGATTACTGTAATCTCCTTCCTATTATTTTATTTAAAATTTTTTCATTAATATTCATTAGGGAGATTGGCCTATAGTATTATTTCTTTATTTTTGCTCTCTCTGGCTTAGGTATAAAACCATATTTGTGGGGCAGCTAGGTGGCACAGTGGATAGAGCACCAGCCCTGGAGTCAGGAGGACCTGAGTTCAAATCTGGCCTCAGACACATAATACTTCCTAGCTGTGTGACTCTGGGCAAGTCACTTAACCCCAATTGCCTCACTAAAAAAAAACAAAAACAAAAACCATATTTGTGTCATAGAAGGAATTTGGTAGGATTCCTTCTTTACCTACTTTTGCAAATGGTTTATATAATACTGGAATTAATTGTTCTTTAAATGTTTGGTAGACTTCACTTGTAAGTCCATGAGGTCCTGGGGGGTTTTTTTCCCCTTAGGGAGCTCATTTATATCATGCTCATTTTCATTTTCTAAGATAAGTATTGTTGAAATATTCTATTTCTTCTTCTGTTAATCTGGGTAATGTGTATTTTTGTAAATATTCATCCATGTCATTTAGATTGTCACTTTTATTGTCATGTAGTTGGGCAAAATAGCTCTGAATAATTGCTTTTAATTTAATTTTCATGAGTTGTGCATTCACTCTTTTCATTTTTGAGACTGGTAACTTGCTTTTCTTCTTTCTTTTTTTAAATCTGGTTAGCCAATAGTTTATCTAATTTCTTTTTTATAAAACCAGCTCATGGTTTTATTTACTAGTCAATGGTTTGTTTTGTTTTGTATTATTTTATTTTTCTTTCAGTTGTATCAACCCTTCCTTTGATTTTTGGGATTTCCAATTTGGTGATTAATTGGGGATTTTTAATTTGTTTTCTAGTTTTTTTAGTTGTATCCCCAATTTGTTGATCTGTTCTTTCTCTCTTTTGTTGATATGTTTAGAGATATAAATTTCTCCTTAAGTACTATTTTGGCTACACCCATTGAATTTTGGTATGTTGTTTCATTGTTATTATCTTTAATGAAATTATTGATTATCTCTATGATTTGTTCTTTGACCCACTCATTATTTGCCATTAGATTATTTAGTTTCCAACTGATTTTAATCTATGACTACACAGCCCTTTACTGAATATAAATTTTATTGCATTATGGTTCCAAAAAAGGTGCATTTGATATTTCTATTTTCCCAAATTTGCCTGTGAGGTTTTGTGTCCTAATGCATGATCAGTTTTTGTAGAGGTGCCATGTCCAGGTGAGAAAAAGATACACTCCTTTTTTATCCTTATTCAGTATTCTCCAGAGATCTATCATATCTAACTTTTCTAAAATTCTATTCAGCTCTTTAACTTCTTTCTTGTTTATTTTCTGGTTAGATTTATCTAGTTCTGAGAGGAACAAATTGAGATTTTCTCCTCCCCCTCCCCAAATAGTTCTTTGTCTATTTCCTCTTATAAATCATTTAACTTTTCCTTCAAGAATTAGAATTAATTACTATTGCTTCATTATCTATAGTACCTTTTAATAAAATGTATTTGTCCTGATTATCTCTTTTAATTAGGCCTATTATTTCTTTTACTTTGTGAACCTGATTTCTACCCCTGCCTTTTTTTTAACTTCAGCCTAAGTATAATAGATCCTGCTCCACCCTCTTATTTTAACTCTTTGTGTGTCTTCCTGTTTCAAGTGAGTCTCTTGTAAATAATGCATTGTTGCATTTTGGTTATTGATACATTCTGCTAACTGCTTCATTTTATGGGTGAGTCCATCACATTTACATTCACAGTTATGATTGCTAACTTGTATTTCTGTCCATTCTCTTCTAGTTGTCCTTAATTTTGTTTAGCCTGTCCTATCCTCAAAAATCTGTTTAGTTTTTGATCATGGCCTCCCTTAATTTACCCTCTCTCTTATCACCTCCTTTCTCTTAGTCCCTTCACCTCCCACTTCCTTTTTGGGGTAAGATGAATTTCTACGCTGAAGTACATGAGTGTTTATATATAATTCTCTTTTTGAACTAATTTAGATGAGAGTCATTGCCTGCTCCCCATTCCCACTTTGCCTACCATTATAAAAACTCTTCCTTATATGCCTCTTTTATGTGAGATAATTTTCTCCATTCTCCCTCTCTCTTCCTCTTTTTCTCTGTGTGTTCCTCTTTCTCTCCCTTCCATTCTTTTTTTGAGATAATACCAATGTAATTGACTGACACCCATGTCTTCTGTCTATATAGATTCCTAACTGCATTAATAATATTAAAGTTCTTGGGAATTTCATGTATTATCTCCCCATATAGGAATGCAAACTGTTTAACCTTCTTAAGTCCCTAATGATTTCTCACTTATGTTTATCTTTTTATACCTTCCTCAAGTTTTGTGTTTGAATGTCAAATTTTCTATTTAGCTCTGGGGTTTTTTTAATCAGTTATTCCTGGAAGTCCTCTATTTCACTAAATTTCCCCTTTTTCCCTTAAAGGATTATACTCAGTTTTTCTGGATAGTTTATTCTTGGTTATAATCCTAGCTCCTTTGCCCTCTGGAATATTATATTTCAAGTCCCTCACTATTTTATAGAGATAAATGCTAAATGTATGATTCTGGCTATGGCTTGATGGTACTTGAATATCTTCTTTATTTGCTTGCTATGTATTTTTTCTTGACCTGGAGCTCTGGAATTTATATATGATATTTATGTAATATTCCTGGAAGTTTTCATTTTGGGATCTCTTTCAGGAGGTAATTGATGGATTCTTTCAATTTCTATTTTAGCTTCTGGATCTAAGATATCAGGGCAGTTTTCCTTGATAATATCTTGAAATGTGATAAGTAGGCTCTTTCATTGATCCTGGCTTTCAGGTAGTCCAATAATTCTTAAATGATCTCACTTGGATCTATTTTCCAAGTGAGTTGTTTTTCCAATGAAATAATTTATATTTTCTTCTATTTTTTTTAGACTTTTGACTGTGTTTGTTTCTTGATGTATCATGGAGTCATTAGCTTCCACTTGATTAACTCTAATTTTAAGGAGTTATTTTTTTCAGTGAGTTTTTGTACCTCTTTTACCAACCTGTTAATTCTCCTTTCATAACTTTTTTTCATTGCTCTCAATTATTTTCTCCAATTATTCCTCTACCACCCTTATTTGATTCTTAAAATATTTTTTTGCTTTTTTATTAAATTAATTTCTTTATTTATACTTTTCAACATTCACTTCTATAAGCTTTTGAGTTTCAAATTTTCTCCCATTCACTCCCCAAGATGGTGTGCAATCTGATATAGGTTCTACATATACATTCCTATTAAACATATTTTCACACTAGTCATTTTGTAAAGAAGAATTAGAATCAATAGGAGCAACCATGAGAAAGAAGAAACAAAACAAAACAGAAGGAAAAAAAACCCAGCAAATAGTATGCTTCAATCTGCATTCAGACTCCATAGTTCTTTCTCTGGATGTGGATAGCATTTTCATCATGAGTCTTTTGGAGATGTCTTAGAACCTTGTTATTGCCAGGAAGGGTTAAGTTTATCAATATTAGTCATCATGCAACGTAGCTGTTATTGTGTACAACGTTCTCTTGGTTCTGCTCACTTCACTCAGCATCAGACCATACAAGTCTTTCCAGGTTTTTCTGAAGTCAGCCTGCTCATCATTTCTTATAACACAATAGGATTCCATCGTATTCATATACCACAATTTGTTCAGCCATTCCCCAATTGATGGGCATCCCCTCAACTTCCAATTCTTTGCCACTACAGAAAGAGCTGCTATAAATATTTTTGTACATGTGGGTCCTTTCCCCATTTTTATGATCTCTTTGGGATACAGCCCTAGAAGTGCTATTGTTGGATGAAAGATTATGCACATTTTTATAGCCCTTTGGATATAGTTCCAAATTGTTCTCCAAAATGGTTGGATCAGTTCACAAGTCCACCAAAAATGTATTAGTGTTCCAATTTTCCCACATCTTCTACAACATTTTTCGTTTTCCTGTTTTGTCATGTTAGTCAATCTGATAGGTGTGATGTGATATCTCAGAGTCATTTTGATATGCATTTTTCTAATCAATAATTTTTTGCTTTTTTAAAAAGTCTCTTCAGTACTTATAGGAATTCTTATTGAGCTTGTGTCCTATTTACATTTTTCTTGTAGATATTTTCAATGTCACTGAATTCTTTTGAGTTTTTATCTTGAACTTCCCTGTTTCCATAGAAGCTTTTTATGATTAGGTTCTTTTTTTTGTTGTTTTGAAAGAAATGATTATTAATAACCAATGATTTGGGGAGATTATTAAGATTCTTCTCTTTTTGTTTTATCCTCATTTCAAGATCTCAGTCTCTGAAAGTTGATCTATCCTTCTTCTCTGTCCAGACTGCACCCAGGTGGGGCAGCCATTTTGTTCCACTCAGGTTTGGGTGGGGATAAATTCTTTAAATAGATTGCCAAGGCTTGAGTGTAACTTAAGAAGCAAATGACATAATCAAAGTTCAGGTCTCCAGCCCTTCATCATAATATTCATTTTCTCATTAATTGTTAACTAATTAGAATTGATTGTCACCCTCAAGAATATTCCTCTTCCAAAAGGGCATATAAACCATGACCCCCTAACCCTACCATGATTGTCTTTGGTCTAAGAGAGAGATGGCCAAATGACCATTCTTTTATTAAAGTGCTGGCATTATTAATAAAATGATTAAGTTCCCCAGAAATTATAACTTTCAAACTTTTTAATCATCACATTTGCTCATTTTTCCAGCTTATTTCTTGACTTTGGATTTTATGTTAGAGTTGAACTCTGCTAACATCAGGGAGGGGGTGGAGATGGCTAAACTGACCTTCTGTGGCTAGGTCTGTAGGCATGTAGATTTTTGGTGCTTCCAAGGTGATGTGCTCTAGGGACAATTCTAGTCATTATGCTCCTGATCTGTACTCTGGTCTTTACTGAGCTAGGGCTTCAGCTCCCTCCTAACTACAGACCATCACCACTCCTTGGAACTGTGACCTTGAGCTGAGTAATGGGAGAAACAGCTGCCAAATGGTTCCCAGTCTTGCCACCAGTGCTGAACAGAAGTTTAATCTTCTTACCACTCTTGGTGCCACCACTGCTGTGGTTACTGTCAGCCACAAAGGGTGCTGTTACTGTCTCTGAACCCTACAAAGTGTCCTGCTTCCTCCTCCCCTGCTCCCAGCCAGCACCTACCCCAAGGTTCATAGGCAGACCTTTTAATCCTCTTAAGCTGTCCTAGGCTGGAAAAATGAGATACTGTGATTTTTATTTGGTTATCCTGCTCAGAATTTGATTTGTGGCATTTTTTAGAGGTTGTTAAGAGGATTGATTTGAGGGAGCTCAGCAGAAATGTTCAATTCCCTCTACCATCTTGGCTCCACTTCTACTAAATGTTGAATGATTGAGTGATATACTGCTAACTCATTTAGCTTATGGTTTACCAATACTCCTGAGTCTGTTTCAAAGGAGTTTTGTTTTTGTTTTTGTTTTCACTTAGGCAGTCACTATTCATTTTACCCCGACTTAATTCCATGACTCTGACTGTGTTCACTTGAATTTCTCCCTATGGAATTTCATCCTATTTTTGTGAAGAGTTTCTATAATTAACAAGGTCATTTTGAATGCTATTCCTGTTTCCCAAGGTCTTAGCAATTTCTCAGAACTCAATGTCATCAACAAGCCTAGTGACTATTTTCTCCATTCAGTCTTATGTCATTGATAAGAATATAATATGTATATCAAAAAAAATAACACTAATACATAATTTCTAAAGTTATACATTGTAGGGTAGTTGCTGATTGGCTTTGATAGAATGAGTTTTCTCATGAGGAGTTCCCTCCACAAATCTAGACCTAAAAATAATTTCTAACTTCACTTTTATATTCAAAATAAAGCAAAATGGCATTCCATCTAATTTGCGCTGTTAAATTAGATCCTGTCTTCTTTGTCCTGTGCTGGAAACAAAGATCATATCATCATTTTACATGCAATAGTATTGTGTAATAGTTTATTAAATCACTAGTAATAGTAATAATAATAATCATCATCATCATCATTGAAGTAATAGTAGTAATGAGGATTTTTGCACTATTCCACAGTTTGTTGTAAGAAAGAATAAGTACTCTGTTTTTAAAAATCTATTTCTGCTTCTAACCTTAAAAATCAAAGTAATTGAGGGTAGAGCCAAGATGGCAGAGTAAAAACAGTCACTTGCTTGAGCTCTCCCCCAAACCCCTCCAAATACCTGTAAAAAATGGCTCTGAACAAATTCTAGAGAAGCAGAATCCACAAAAAGACAGAGTGAAACTACTTGGACTGGGAGAGGAGTGCAGTTTAGCATGGGCTGCACAGGCAAAGACCAGGCCTCAGCAAACCCAGAGCAGGCCTCAGGGGACTGAATCACTAGCAGCTATAGAGATTTCAAGACTTCTTAACCCATAAATGCCAAAGACAACTTAGAAGGTCAGTGGGAAAGGTCTGTTGGATCTCAGTGAGAGAAGAGTTCCATCTGGCCTCAGTACTGGCACAGCCCTGGGGTGGCAGCTGCTTCTGGAGCTCTTGGCCCACAGATGGTAGGGAGATCAAGTGGCTGATCAGAGGGGGATTGCAGGGATCTCTTTATGGGTGCTGAGGCAGGATTCTCTTGCTTTGCCTCTATGTGGATCTGGGTTACAGTCCTGGGGAAAGGAGGAATGCTGGTGTGGAGAAGTTTGTGGTGGTGCCGCAGAGGGAATCCTCCTCATAGTTCAAACACAGAAAAGAGTGCTTGTGGTCACTTATAGACCAGAGCACAGGCCAGAAAAGGAGTAAACCCCTGGCCTTTGATCATACCACCTTGGAAAAACTGAAAATTTACAGGTCCCTAGAAGTATCTTTGAAAACAATTGCACAAAACTACTGAAGCTTGGGACAGTACACCTTCCACCTTCCACTGGAAGCAGAGCCCTACCTTAACAAAGAGTTTAAAAGTCAAGTAATTAGCTGAGAACATGAGCAAACAGCTTAAAAACACTCAGGCTATAGAATCTTACTTTGGTGACAAAGAAGATCAAAACATACAACTAGAAGAAAACAACAAAGTCAAAGCTCCTACATCCAAAGCCTCCAAGAAAAATATGAATTGGTCCCAGGCCATAGAAGAGGTCAAAAAGGATTTTGAAAAATAGAAGAAAAATTGGGAAGAGAAATGAGAGCGATGCAAGAAAATCATGGAAGATAAGTCAACAGCTTGCTAAAGGAGATCCCCCCCAAAAAAATACTGAAGAAAATAACACCTTACAAAATAGACTAACCCAAATGGCAAAAGTGGTCCAAAAAGCCAATAAGAAGAAGAATGACTTAAAAAGCAGAGAGGTCCAAAAGCTCATTGAGGAAAATAATACCTTAAAAATTAAAATGGAGCAAATGGAAGCTAATGATTCTATGAGAAATCAAGAAATTATAAAGCAAAATCAAAACAATGAAAAAATAGAAGACAATGTGAAATATCTCATTGGAAAAAAACTGACCTGGAAAATAGATCCAGGAGAGATAACTTAAAAACTATTGGACTATTTGAAAGCCAGAATCAGAAAAAAGAGCCTAGACATCATCTTTTAAGAAATTATTAAGAAAAACTGCCCTGATATTCTAGAACCAGAGGGTAAAATAGAAATTGAAAGAATCCACTGATCACCTCCTGAAAGTGATCCTAAAAAGGAAAACTCCTGGGAATATTATAGCCAAATTCCAGAGTTCCCAGGTCAAGGAGAAAATATTCTAAGCAGCCAGGAAGAAACAATTAAAGTATTGTGGAAACACAATCAGGATAACACAACATTTGGCAGCTTCTACATTAAGGGATCAGAGGGCTTGGAATACAATATTCTGGAGGTCAAAGGAACTAGGATTAAAACCAAGAATCACCCACCCAGCAAAACTGAGTGTAATCAATGAGGGGAAAAAATTGATATTCAATGACATAGAGGAATTTAATGTATTCTTGAGAAGCCAGAACTAAATAAAAAAATTGACTTTCAAATACAAAACTCGAGAGAAGCATGAAAACGTAAACAGGAAAGAGAATCATAAGGGACTTATTAAAGTTGAACTGTTTACATTCCTACATGGAAAGATGATATGTGTAAGTCATGAGACCTTTCTCTTTATTAGGGTAGTAGGAGGGAATATATATATAAATATATGTGTGTGTGTGTGTGTGTGTGCACGTGTGTGTGTGTATGTGTGTATACAAAGGGGACAGGGTGAGTTGAATAATGAAGTGATATCTAAAACAGAAAATTAAGGGGTGAGAGAGGAATATACTGGGAGAAGGAGAAAGGAAGAGGTAGAATGGGGTAAATTATCTTATTTAAAAGAGACTAGAAAAAGCTTTTACAGTGGAGGGGAAGTGGGGGGAGGGAATGAGTGAATCTTATTCTCATCAAATTTGGCTTAAGGAGGGAATAACATACAAACTCAATTGAGTATGGAAATCTATCTTACCCTACATGAAAATGGGGGGAAGGGGATAAGAGAGGAGGGGATGATAGAAGGTAGGGCAGATTGGGGGAGGGAGTAATCAGAAGCAAACACTTTTGAGGAGGGACAGGGTCAAAGGAGAGAATAGAAGAAATGGGGGGAGCATGATAGGATGAAGGGAAATATAGTTAGTTTTTCATAACATGACTATTATGGAAGTGCCTTGCATGACTACACATGTATAACCTATATCGAGTTGCTTGCCTTCTCAATGAGGGTGAGGAGAGAGGAAGGGAGAGGATTTGGAACCCAAAGTTTTAAAAACAAATGTTAAAAATTGTTTTTACATGCAACTGGGAAATAAGATACAGGCAATGGGGTATAGCAATCTATCCTGCCCTACAGGAAAATAGAAGGGGAAGGGGATAAGAGAAGGCAGGGGGAATTATAGAAGGGAGGGCAGATTAGGGGAAGGGGTATTCAGAATTCACACCATCTTGGGGTGGGGGAGGGGAGAGATGGGGAGAAAATTTGGAACTCAAAATCTTGTGAAAGTGAATGTTGAAAACTAAAAATAAATTAATTAATTAAAAAATCAAAGTAATTTATCTCATCCTACTCTCTTCTTTTTCGATTGGTGATTTTATCAATTCCCATCGATCAATTTTCATCTCTATACAGTTGACTCCCAGATCTAGAAATCCAACCCTTGTCTCTCTCCTAAGGTCCCATCCTGCATTAACTGCCTGCTGGACATACCTATTTGGATATCCCATAGGCATCTCACATCCAAAACAGGCCTCATTATCTTTTCTTTGTTCCTTTACCTTGCACCTCCTTAGCTTCTATATATCTGTCAAAGATACCAGTAGACTTCCAGCTACCAAAGTTGTAGTAGTTGAGGTAGTTCCAGCTACCTCAGAGTTGTCCTCTGTGCTTCCTTCACCATCCTCCCCATATCCATTCACTTGCCAAGTCTTTCCAATTCTACCTTTTAAGATCTCTCTTTTTAAAAAATATTTATTTATTTGTGGAATAAAGCAAGCATTTCCATAACATAGTATAATAAAAAAGATGATTGCACATGACCTTGAAAATCTGTTATGTACAACTTGCTATTCCTTTTAAATATATAGCAAAGTTATTGCATAGATTTCTTTTTCCCCCCCTTTTTTTCTTCCCTCCTCCCCAGACATGGCTACCATTAGACATAAATATATATATGTAAAATCATTTTATACATCTATTTATCAGTTCTTTCTCTGGATGCAGATATCATCTTTCCTCACATGTTGTTTATAGTTGATTTCTCTCCATTGGCATCGTCACCACTTTGGTTCAGGACCTACTTATCTTTCCCCTGGGCCATGGTAGTAGCCTCCTACATGATCTCTCTGTATACAATCTGCCCCTCTTTCTCTCCTACCCACACATTTATTAGATTGCTGTTCTTAATACTCAGTTCTAACCATGTCATTCTTCTACTTAAAAAGCTTTAGTGGTTCCCTAATGCTATAGAAAAAAAAATGCAAATTCTTCTATTTGGCATTTAGAATACTTTACAATCCTACTGCAGCTTATTTTTCCAAACTCATTTTTCTACTTCATATCATGCACTCTATCTTCCAACTAATCTAGCCTATTTGCTCCTTCCCTCCCATATTATTCTATGTTCCACATTCATGCCTTTGCATCCCCCATTCTTGCGGTGCTCTCCATCCTCACCTCTAGTTCCTGAAGCTCCTAGCTACCCCCAAAACAGCTTAAGTGACCTCCTGTGAGAGGCTTTTACTGATTTTGCCAGTTAGTGTTTTCTGATTCTATCCCTTGAAATTATTTTCAATTTACTTGGAATATATTTTATATTCACTTACTGTATTGTTATCTGCACCTGCTGGAACAGTGGATCGTGTGCCAGGCCTGGAAAAAGGAACATCTAAGTTCAAATCCAGCCTCAGACACTCATTAGCTTAGTGACACTGGGCAAGTCATTTAACCTCTACTTCAGTTTCCTAATTTGTAAAATGGGGATAATAATATCACCTATCTCCCAGGGTTGTGAGAATCAAATGAGAAAATAATTATAAAGCACGGCACATCGTAAGCACTGTATAAATGTTAGCTATTATTATCACTAAATACAGGAACTATTTCATTTTTGTCTTTCTAGCTCTAGTGTCTAATATAGTCACTGGCATATAGCAAACCAAATCATTGTTAAATTAAATTGAATTGAATTTCATGGCAAAATTTTCAAAGCCACAAAATTTAAAGACTTCCATTTTTTACATAGAAAACCCTCTTAACCGAGGATTGAGGAACCTGAAATAGAATTTATCCATCTATGTATTTATCTATATGCATATCTCTCTCTCTCTCCATATATATGTATAATATATATATATATACACACACACATATATATATACACACAAATATAATTTGCTTTTTATTTTTAACAAAATTAAATTTATATTTCTCTTAATTGTTTCCCTACAAAGGACATAGTCAGCAGAGAGGTCTCTGTGAAGAAAAGGGTGTTTTCTGTGCTCCGGCCTTCAAACATACACACACACACACACACACACACACACACACACACGCACGCACGCACGCACACGCCACTGGTAAATTAGAAATGAGTCAGTGGCCCTTTAGAGAAAATGAACTACAGAGTCTTTCCACTAAGCTTCATTAGCTTGTTGCCATGGAGCTGACAAAACCTACAGACTTTTCTAAAGGACAGTTAACGTCTCTACATTGATGGAACCCATTTATTAATCACAGAAAAGAACAGAAGAGAACTTTAATAACTGAGGAATGTGAGTGTCTTGGCAACAGAAGCTATTTACTCCTACCAATCTCATCCAATCACAGCATCTCTTTCATCTCAACCTTGAGTGAACCAAACATGGGCTATTCCCTGAACTCCACACTCATTTAACTATGGTGCAAGTGCCTTAAATTAATAAGAAGTTTCATTTTTAATTATTAAAAACATAAGTTTTAATTTCTGGTTCATTAAAAAACACCTCATGGGGTCATGGCTAATTCTCACGGTTCAGGACTTACATCAATGTACTTCTTGTTTTCAGGAAGCTAGTCTCTTGGTCCCAGAGTGAGCATTTTGTAATCCAACAGTCAGGCTTTGTGAATTCTATTAAGTGGGGACCTGGTGACAGGCAAATATTTAGCCATTAAATTTCCTTTTAAAAAATCTCTACATCTTTTACATTTAGAAAACTGAATCTCTTCTTTTCTCCTCTTGTCAATTCAGTTTGACTCTCTCAAAAGAAAAGTGTACAAAAGTTTTATTAATCATACATGGTTTGGCTTTACTTTCTCTGTGTACATGTATGGCTCCTAATAAGAAAATCTATATATGAAAATCTGAATTTATAAAATAGATAAAATAGAGTTAAAAAACAAGTTACAGAAGGATATATTGCTTTATAAAAATGCTTTATACTGCAAGATTCTCCTTTACTACATCATAAAGTTTCTTTAAATCATAGGTCCCTGGTAGATCTCAAATATGCATTCATTTATATTCAACCTTCCAAGACATATATTTCTTAAAGCAAAGGACAATGGTTTTAGAATTCAAAAGATGGTTAGTTTTTGCAGACTTGCTTGTTCTTTTTTCTCTTTCTTTTTTATTCTTTGTTATGCAGAATGGCTCTCTGGGTTGGGTAGGGATATATTTAAAAAATAAAGGTGATGCAAAAACAAAATATACCAATTTTTAAATTAAAAAAGTAAAAGGACACTCTTCTCCCAAATGCCCAGAACGTTTTCTTTATTGTCTATATCTACATGAAACAGCAGGCAGTAGTCACATATTTTACCAAATTATACAATTAGTAGTTGATAATTCTTAAGTTTGCATTGACCAGTTAGCAGTTGTTTCTAGTCATAGTGGTCAAACTAATTAAGTTGGTGGACAAAGCAATTAAGATAGTTCTTCTGAGACAGATATTAACTAATTTAGGCCACTAGAGCACCTAGATGGGAAGCAAGGTGGCACAAAGGATAGAGTGTTGGGCCTAAAATAAAAAAAAGACTCATTTTCCTGAGTTCAAATCCTGCCTCAGATACTTGTTAGCTGTGTGACCTTGGGCAAGTCACATAACCCTGTTTGCCTCCGTTTCCTTGTCTGTAAAATGAGTTGGAGGAGGATATGACAAACCACTCCAGCATCTTTGCCAAGAAAACCTTAAATGGGGTCATGAAGAGTCAGACCACAATTGAAAAATGACTAAACAACAAAAAGAGTACCAAATGGTAAATACCCCTCTCAGACAATCTTACTCACTTCAAAGAAATGATATGAATACTGTTAGAATTATATACCCTGTAGTATCAATGCATTACCTATTCATCCAGGGACTGGGAATAGTTAATAGATCCCTCAAAATAGATAATTTACTATGCGGAATTGTTTTGAATTCTAGGATAATCACATGAAATGTTTAATAATATTTATAGCCATTGCAATGGGAGGGGGGAAGGGAATGAAACCAATTCTTGTGAAATGTTTTCAACCTTTTCAAATATTCCAATTTTTTTTTTGTCTAGATATCTTCTTGGCCTCTATTTTCTCCTACCTTGTATTCCACTTTGTACATGTGATATCCTTCCCAGGAAGATCTAAATTCTTTGAGGGCAGAGACTTGAGTCTTCTCTTTGTATCTTCACATTGGATGCTGTTTGCCAGGCACTTAACAAATGTTTGTTCATTTGAATTAAGAATACATACAAAAATTACAGCAAGCTTAATTGGATGGCAATTATAAGAAAAAATTTTTTTTACTAAAAATAATAGTTTCTATATTACCTTAAAGTAATTCAAAAGACATGTGCATCAATTCCAAAAGACCAATGATTACTACACATGTAACCAGCCTGACTTTTATTTATACTGTTCTTTTTGCCAAGAAGTTCAAATCATAGCTAGACTTCACTAATACTCATATCCTTAGGAGCTAGGAGGAAGAATGGATCAAGCTCTGGACATGGAGTTACTAAGGCCTAAGTTCAATACTACCTGATAAACTCATTAACTGTGTGACCCAGGGCAAGTGACTTAGCTCAGCTTCAATTGTCTCCTTTCTGTAAAATGGAGATAATAGTAGTATCTTACACACAGTAATTTGTGAAGTCAAATGTGTAAAGCACTTTGTAAACCTTAAAGTGCTATATAAATGGAAGTTATTATTGTTGTTTTATTATTGTTGTTGTTGTTGTTATTATTCCTTGATATGTATGATAGGCAAGCCTGCTTAAACCTGCCTCTCTAATATCTGTATGTCTGTTGATGGTCCTGTTATCCACACCATCCCCCAGGCTCTTAATTTCAGAATCATCTTTGTCTCTTCCCTCTATATAATCACTTATAAATAATTAGTTACCAACTGCAGTTGAGTGTTGTTTAGTTGTTTCAGTCATGTCTGATTCTTCATGACCCCATTTGGGGTTTTCTTAGCAAAAATACTGGAGTCAGGGCAGCTAGGTGGCACAGTGGATAGAAGTCTGGCCTTGGAGTCAGGTGGACCTGAGTCCAAATCTGGCCTCAGACACTTGACACTTACTTGCTGTGTGACCCTGGACAAGTCACTTAACCCTGATTGCCTCACCAAAAAAAAAAAAAAAGTGGAAAAATACTGGAGTGGTTTGCCATTTCCTTCTCCCACACATTTTACAGATGAGGAAACTGAGACAAACAAGGTAATGTAAGTTGCCCACGGTCACACAGCTAGGAAGGATCTGAGGCCAGATTTGAACTCAGGAAGACTCATCTTCCTGATTCCAGGCCCAGAACTCTATCTACTGTGCCACCTGGCTGCCCAGTCGAATATACCTCTCCAATCAATATCTCTCATTTCCATCCCAATTTTTTGTTTCTACTACAACCGACTTTTTTTGTCAGGTACTCATCGCTTCTTACCTGTTATAATAGCCTCCTGACTAATCTTTCTATCATTTCTCCAATCTATCTTTCACAGCACTGCCAATGTGGTGTTCCTAATACACCCTTTTAATCATCTCACTCTCCTCTAAAACCTTTAGTGACTGCCTGATGCCTAACACTGGCATTCAAGGCCATCTCCAGTCTACCTCTAGCCTACCTTTCCAGCTCTGTCTTACAATGTTCCTCTATATTTATTCTACATTGCATCAAACTACCTTATTTTCTGTATTTGTTTATCTTGCTTGCTCATGTCTTCACATCGTATTATTGGCATCTCCCATACCTATGATGGATTTCCTCTTTTAAATTTTCTCTGAGCACTTTGCAGTGCTCTGTTGCTCAAATAATAATAGTAGGCATTTATACAGACCTTTAAGTTTTGAAAAGCACTCACTTATCACATTTGACTGCCATTTTTCTTCACATTTTATTGTATCTGTCATATTAAAATAACTAGAAGAAGGTCTCTGGTTCATTGGGGTAGATCATCATCGGAAGATTTATGGAAAGATTTGGATAAAATTAGCAAAGGATGAAAAAAGTATGGATGGACTAGCATCTGCATGGAGGAAGGGAATACTTACATTGATAAAATCATGGATCCATTATAAATATTAGATTATAAATCCTTAAGGACAGGGACTGTGTCTAATTTCATTTTTGTTTCATCAGTGCAGTGCACATAATAGGTACCAAATAGATTCTTGTTGAATTGAATTGAAAAGCAAACCAAGATAAAGAATGTCAAAGAGAACTGTTCAAGGCCTTATAGTAAATTAAAAGCGTGGAAGGCATGGTATTACTTCATCTAGTACAGAGAGGTGAGATTGGTTTGATTCAGCTATAGCCAGAAAGTTCCACATCATAGCTATGTGTGCAGAATACCAGATGTCAGGGAAATTTTTAAAATTCAGCCTAACATCCAGGCTTTTTTATCTGCAGGATAGTAAATGTTTGGATGTTTAGAATCACCTGAATGTGAGGTGATTGGTATATAAATATTTATTCAAATGTTTATCATTATGTAGATATAGTCTTGGCCTGGTGGAATATTCTCTGGAGATGAAAGAGAGAGAGAGAGAGAGACAGAGAGAGAGAGAGGAGAGACAGAGAGACAGAGAGAGAGGAGAGACAGAGAGACAGAGAGAGAGAGAGAGAGAGAGAGAGAGAGAGAGAGAGAGAGAGAGAGAGAGAGAGAGAGAGAGAGAGAGAGAGGGGAGAGAGAGAGAGAGAGAGAGAGAGAGAGAGAGAGAGAGAGAGAGAGAGAGAGAGAGAGAGAGAAAGAGTGAGAGAGAGGGAGAGAGGGTCACCCTATGATGATGAAGTGAAGCAGCATGTTATAGTGGGTAGAGAGCCTTGAAGCCAAGAGGACCTGGGTTCACATCCTAAACTGACGTATACTGTCTGTGTGATCCTGGAAAAGGATTTAACCTCTTTGTACTCTAGGTGAGACTCTCATACTCTAAACTACAGAGAAGGTGTCAGCCCACCTGAATGGATAGAGGAAGTTTCCTAACCTGGGAGTTCCCTATACCAATGAAATCACAGGTCCAGTTCCTATCCCTAATTTATAATGTGTACCATTCATTTGCTGTATTTCACCTAAAAATAGTCCTCTAACTATGAGAATTAGGCTAGTTGCCCAATGTTCCCTTCCTTTGAAGGACTTATAGCTCCTAGAGGCCAGTTTGATACCAAGATACCCATAACCAAAGTTATGGGACTGAGCCTCTTCACTTCCTGATTCCCTCCTTAGACTACTTCCCACTTGTGACTTCTCCCCTTCAAGTCTTGAGATTCTAATCTGATTTAACTTGTATGGAAATGTGGTGTAGAGGTTGAAATTGAGGTGAGCATTCAAGGACTTGGGATATTTTTATTTGCCCTGTTTCTAAGCACAAAATGTGCTTAGCTCTTGAAAAAATGACTTTTGACCCATACTTTTGGCAAAGACAAGAGTCTTTGATCCAGATGCATGAGTCTATGTTTTTAAGGGTAGATGTCAACCTGACATAAAAAAAACTACCAAAGTACCAACAACAAGTGACTTTAATCAAGGCAAGGGAATTGCCCTCTGGGACACCCTGGAGTACTGGAGTGCCTGGCAGGGGCAGAGAGGGCAGGGTTTAAATAGGTTCCCATAGGGAGGAAGTATGGAAGGCTCAGCCTTGAGAATTTGTTACATTAGTTGTTTTGCATAAAAACGAAAAGCTCATAGAGAGGGCTGGGGAGGCTCAGGAAGTGGTGACGTCTGGTCAGAACAGTGGGTTCCAGGTGCATCGATGGGAGGTTTCCAAAGAGACCACAATACCATCTCCAACTGGTTTGAACCTGATCCAACTATGAGGTCAGGGTCAGGTAGCCCTTTTGACGGCTACATTTGACAAGGAAAACCCATCATATCCATGTTGTCTGACCAAAAGATCTAACATTAAAGGATTAAGAAAATCTGAGCAGAATTTGAAATGTATTTTAATTAGATGGAATAGGATGAAAGCATACTGAAGAACAATTAAATCTAGAATGTGACTTTCCATAGATATTTCCTGGGTGCACCAGAAATCTACCCCATTGCAAAATGGAGATAGTTCCAAATTTATCACACAAGCTATGTTTGAGATTTGTTGAGATCTTGTGAGGCACATAGTTAAGCTGGACTTTGCTAACAAGCTTAATAGTGATCACCCTTTGTCTTAGAACCCATAGCTTCTGTTAAGGTTAAATTCAAGAGGTCTTACCTGATTTCTCGCAACTATTAATCCTCTAGTCACTGAAAAAATCACTTTGTGTTTTTTTTAATGTATGTTGATTTACTTATCTGTGATTAAGTTGGATCCTTCTAGGACAGGGGTTCTTAACCTGGGGATTTTGAACTTTTTTTAAAAAAATCTTAATATAATTGGTTTCCTTTATAATCTCATGTCTTTTATGGTATCCATTTAAAAATACTGTGATGTTTCTATAGGCTTCACCATATTGCCAAAGGGTCCATGATGCAAAAAATGAATAGATGAATGAATGAATAAATGAATGAGTGAATAGATAATTGAATGAACAAATGAAATTAGAACCCTGTCCAGGAAAATGTAAGCTCCTTCTGGACAGTGGTTATTTGTCCTTGTATCCCAAGCACCTACAACAATGCATGACACATGACAAGTTTTTTCCTAAATGTCTACTGAATGATTGCTGATTGGTTGATTTGATTTGGAACAGAGCTTCTCTGGTGATACCTCCTTGCCAAAGGTCCCGCTACGCCACCTACTTTGATGTCGCAGTACTGCGCTGCCTGCTCCAGCCCCATTGGTCAGAGGAAGGCACTCAATGGTCCCTGATGTATTATCTGCAGAGATTAAGGCACATGTTAGAAGAGAAGCCAGAAAAGTCTCCAGAACCAGAGATTCTGCACCTACCCAGACCTCGCAGCAGTTCCATGGTGGCAGCAACTCCCTCACTAGTGAACACTCATAAGACCCAGGTCAGAAAAATTCTTTCTCCTTCATTACACTTTGGAGCACTGGCTTTACAAATTACCAACCATTTATTTTCTTCTATTTCTCCGCAAATGACTATCATTTGTATGAGGGTGTATTATAGTTGGAAGACTGACTTGAAAACTTCTGTTCTTTCTCTGTCTTTTGCACTAGACTTTTGGCCTTTTCACTATTCTTTTCCAGTGAATTGAGCCCTTAAATAAGAAATATGTGTGTATGTATGTATGTATATATGATTATATATACATACATATACATATGTGTATATACACATAACCAAATTCACTAACATACATTAAAGGTTCTATTAATTCAGAATGGAATGCTCTACTACAGAAAATATTCTGGTTAACTGAGTTAACCATATACATATATATGTATGTATATATATATATATATACACATATATATATCACAATTAAATAGGCAACTTTCAAAGCACTTGAAAACAAAAATAATCAATGATTCACATTTATGAGCCTGTTAATATTTACAAGCCACTTTCCTCACAATAATTCCATGAGGTGTCAGCAAAACTTATTGATGCCACTTTAAGGATGAGAAAATGTAGCCTAAGAAAGTTTAAAGTGACTTGCCCAGGATCACATGGATACTAAATCTTATACTTGTACTGAACATTAGCAACTCGATTTTTGTAGTGTTTCTTGGTCAACACTAAGAAACATTAACTATCATTATATGGGCTTGTTGAGATAGATAATCTGAGAAAATGTGCTCAATATCTACCCTTACCCAATGACAGATCCTGAAATTTGTTAAAATGAACCCACCAGATTATTTCCTTATCTTTTGCTATAAAAGTAACAAAGTATAGAAAGTTTGATGTGGTGTAAAGGGGGCTTATGGGAACATAGTTTTAGAGCTGGAAGGGACATTAGAAAACATCTAATCCCACCCTCATCGTACAGATGAAAATCCATCTATCTGAACTTTCTAATATTTCAAATTACAGATTATTGAAAGTAACATATTGGAAAAATACTAGCATGTGGATGTAGTCACAGAGTTCTGAAGGCAAAGATTGAAATAGCAACTAAATAGAAGAGGAGTCTGAATTAGCAAAAATATGCACTTTTACTTGCTGGAAAATAATTCTAGCCAAAGTAGGTAGCTACTGGGATGAATCATTGCAGTGAAAAGCCTTCATTGCCCCTAAATGTCTTAATCTTCCATTTTAATACAACCAGGAAATAAGACTCCCAGGCTTCTAGAATATATAGCATTACAGTCTGATTGACCAGAAACTAGGACACAAAGTTAATAATGCATGAAATAAGATCTTCTTACAATGACAAAATGCAGTAGTTATGAAATGTCAAAGTTTAAAGTTCAATACTTAACAGGCAATTTAAAAGCAAATAACCCAATAACTAACCACAAATAAGACCTCCAGAAGAACTGCATCACCTTAATATTGCTTACAGGAAGTATCCATTGGTTTGATTTTTCTATATCTGCCTTTATTGTTTTTCAAGGATCTCACCATGAAATGTAATGAGGAGGAAAAATCTCTGAGTACAGAGGCCTTTTCCAAAATGTCCTTGACCAACTTACGCAGATCTGCAGTTCCAGATCTCTCTTCAGACTTGGGCATGAATATTTTTAAGAAGGTGAGTGAAGCTACTAAAGATATCTAATTATTGGTGATAAAAAAAATAAAAAAGCAGCCTTAACTTAACTGGGTACCTGGTGGGAGGCAATATTGTTCTGTGGAAAGAGTACAGATGTCCCTATAGAGAATAATAGTTCTAATTTTGTTGAATACTATTATTTGTATGGGAAGATGGTATGTCAATTACATATGTTTAGCCTGAATTTGGTTTTTTTCCCCCCAGGGGAGCTAATAGTTTATTTTCATGTAGCCATTTATCGTATCTCGCCCAATTCCCCTTGTGACTAATGCCACGTATTTTCAAATTGACTGCTTCAGTATAGAGCAAAGATGACTGGCCTTCATGGTACTATACCCATTACCCTAGCTTTATTGCTATTGTGTTCTACTCAACTGGTCTAACAGGCACAAGTATAAATGAGTGGAAAAAAACTATCTGTGCCTATCTTTGTTCATTATTTTTAGGCAGTAGGCAGCATTCCAGGAAAAGGATAGACAATGAGTCACTGGTGTCCAAAATAGAGCAAGGGAAGACGTGTGCCAGTCAACTCTTCAATGAAAGATACATGTCTTCTTCCCTTGCTCTATTTTGGATAGCATCGATGGTTTGTTCCGTGTCTGTCCCTTTCCTGGAATACTGACTGCCTTTTACTGCCAATTTTAAGGTCTGGATGATTGAACTGTGTGTAATCTTTCCTGTCATCTTCTCTCTCTCTCTCTCTCTCTCTCTCTCTCAGTTTAAAAGTCGCAAGGAAGATCGAGAACGAGAACGCAAAGGTTCTATCCCATTTCACCACACAGGCAAGAGAAGACAGCGTCGAATGGGGGTGCCTTTCCTGCTCCATGAAGATCACCTGGATGTGTCCCCCACACGCAGCACCTTCTCATTTGGGAGCTTCTCTGGGCTTGGAGAAGACAGACGTAGCATTGAGAAAGGAGGCTGGCAAACTACCATATTAGGTGACAGCAAAGCTTAAGTGTTTTTCTTGATGTTCCAATCTAGTGCTGCAAGAATATAGAGATTCAAGGTATTTCTTGAGAAGCTAGACTGAAGATCTTGAACTAAAGTATAAGTCCCAAGTATAAAATAATTCCATGTCTTCACAGCCAAAACAGAGCATAGGTAATTGTCTGGGATTTTTCCTTGAGGGATCTAGATAATTGTAAACTGTCAAGTCACTTGGTTCTGGAGGACTAGTATTAAAGTGCTCCAAAGGCCCAAGGGGCAATGTGGATCTGAGGTTAGGCCAATAACCCTGATATATACAAATACCTTTTTAAAAAAAATAATGTAATAACGGAAACAATAAAAGAAGTGAAGGATAGCGGTCAATTGAGGCTTCAGAATTAGGAAAATTTGGGTTCATGCTTAGCTCCTAACTTGACATATTAACTGTGTGCCCCTGGGCAAGTCACTTGTCTTCTTTGTGCCCCCAGGAAACTCTCAAAAGCTATAAACTGCAGAAGAGTTACTGAGGCTGAGTGAGTTTCCTCACCAGGAATTTGCCCACCTGTGAAATCACTAGTCCAAATAAAAAAAAAAAGTAATAACATCAGCTGACACCAAGAACTAATAGCTGGCCTATTGCAGAAGAGGAGGTTGCTGAAATCCACATGAGACTAGATTTGTCCTGTCCTCAGGTAGCTTCATATCCTGATCCTCTTGTCAAAGACAGTACGATTTTCTGTGGTTCAGCAAAGCTCCATCCACTTCTCACTACCACGACCTCCTCCCACCTTTCCTTTCAGTCATCAAACAGAATCTTCTACAGTTTTTAAAACCCTACTTTTGTTCACCTTAGGCAAGTTCACCAGACGGGGCAGTTCTGACGCAGCCACTGAAATGGAGACTCTGAGCGCCAGGCACTCCCACTCTCGTCACACTCTGGTCAGTGACTTACCAGATCACTCAAACAGCCATGGAGAAAATACCGTCAAAGAAGGTATGTCCTAAACAGAAAAACAGAGTTAAAGGGAGTAGGAATTGAGAGTTGTAGCTCTTTTGGTATTTCTGAATTGTTATTATGTAAATGCCTTCAGTGAAAATGCCTTCTTCTGTTCTGTGTTTAGCATTCATTCTAAAAGGATTCCTACCCTCCGTCTCCCTAGCAGTAGCTACTTAATAGCATCTGGCAAAACTAGTGGCACAAAGTCAAAGACTTCATGGAGCCCATGAGAATATAGCTAAGACACAGAGGCTAATATTTTCTACATGAGTACTAGCTGGGAATATTTTCACCTGGAGCAAAAAACACCTGAGGCTGATGGTGGAGTGAGTGGTTGTAGACAGACCAAAGGTGTAGTCACACTGATAGGGAGCAGATGAGGGCACCATGGGGATAGAACCCTAAGGGATGGATATCCCAGGCAGCAACTGGGGCCAGTGAAGAACCTCTGGGTAATAGTTGGGGTGGCTATAGGGAGGAAGCATGATACCCAGAAGTTGGCACTTTAGGGCAAAGGCCCTGTTTGACCCATGCACTTTTCAACTTTGTCCTCTAGGATGCTAAAATGGAAATACAATTGGGGATTGATAAGGTGGTTAGTTAGGGTGGAAGGTCAAGAAATCTATAATGTTAGAGATATATGGACTATTTCAATTTAAGTGGTTCCTTGTGTATTCTTACATATTTTATTTTATGGGGTCAAAAACATTATTCTTAGAAGACAACAGATTTCACTAGACTGCTAAGGGGATCCATTACGCAAAAAGAGTTAGGGACCTCTGCTATATGTATTGGCGTATTTGATAGTGGTGATATCTTTGTGACTTCTGTAGTGGTTTGGGCCAGTTTTAATTTTGTAGCAAGAAATCAGGAATCTGTGAATCAAGAACTGTGATGATTGTCATCCAGTTTAATAACTCTGGGTAAGAAAGAATGTGGGCTCAGAAAGGAATGCTAAGATGTTGTTCTCTGTTTCCTAGTACGATCTCAGATCTCCACCATCACAGTGGCAACCTTCAACACGACCCTGGCATCATTCAATGTGGGCTATGCAGACTTTTTCAGTGAGCACATGAGGAAGTTATGCAATCAGGTGCCTATCCCAGAGATGCCCCATGAACCTCTGGCATGTGCCAATCTGCCCCGAAGCTTAACCGACTCCTGTATCAATTACAGCTATTTAGAGGATACTGAACATATTGACGGAACCAACAATTTTGTCCACAAGAATGGCATGCTGGATCTTTCGGTAAGGAGCAAAAGATAAAGGTTTCTCATGCTATAAAGTGACAAATGAGTATTTCATTATGCTATAATGGTTCATTATGCTTTAGAGTGAGCAAATAAGAACAATTCTTGTTATTGTCATTATTATGTTAGCCACCAGAAGTAAAGGGAAAAGGGTGAACTTCAAGGAAAATTGAATTTTAAAAGAATAAATCTTCATATGTAATTCTTTTTACAAAACTACCTCTTATCATGTAGAGTATTTATATTACAGAAAACTTTAAGTATCTTTGATTTCCTCAGTGTATAGGGAGGACTGACCTTCAAGTTCCACCTTTGACACATACTAACTATGTGACCATACACAAGTCTCCTGGCAAGTACATAGTGGCTGGCATATAGTAAGCACTTAATAAGTGCTAATTGGCTGACTGACAAACCTAACATCTCACTGTCCCAGGCAACTCTCTAAGACTTGAATTTACATGAGGATTATCAATCTGTACTAGTGGAGGAAATTTCTGTACTAGTAATTCTATACACAATCTAGAACTACGGTTATAGATAGAGTCTTACATATAGTTAGTTAGATAGATATAGTTATATATAGGTATATTCATGTGTACGTATGTTTGTGTGTATATAGGGTGTTCCAAATTCTTAATACAGTTTTAAGCTATTACACTAAGATTTTTAGGATACTGGATAGTGTGTTTATATATATCTATGTGTATACACACACACACACACACACACACATACACGTCCATGTTATATATGAGTTTATATATGTCTGTGTTTATATATATATGTGTACACACACACACACATACACACACACATACACACACACACACACACAAATATACACATCCATATTACATATGAGTTTATAGAGGGCTGGCATCCAAATTTGGAAGATCTGGGTTCAAGTCCTTCAATGTTACTACAAGGTACTTATCTAACTTCTTAGCAGACTGGACAACTACCTCTTGACCATAAAATGCAGAGCAACTGATCTGTATTAGTGAAAGGAGTTTCCTGACCTGTTTTCTCTGCCAATGAAGTCACAGATACAGTCTTCCCTACCCCTAAAAGAGACATACAGATTTATATTACACATATGTTTTATCTATATATCTGTGTCTATATCTATATCTGTATCAATCCACACCTATCAATATCTGTGTCCATATCTATCTATATATGTTTTTGTTGTTCAGTCACACAGTTGTGTCCAACCCTTCATGATCCCATTTTTTCTTGTTTTTTGGGGGGTTTTTTTTGGTAAAAATAGTGGAGTGGCTTGCCATGTCCTTCTCCAGTGGATTAAGCCAAACGCAGGTTAAGTGACTTGCCAGGTTCACATAGCTAGTAAGTTTCTGAGGGTAGATTTGAACTCAAGTCTTCCTGACTCCAGGCCCAGTACTCTATTCAATGAACCTAGTAGATATAGGCATAGGTGGATATATGTATGTCTGTCTGTATGTACATGTGTGTATACATGTATGTATATATGTATAGGCATGTGTATGTGTATATACACATGCATACATATATATCCACCTATACCTACATCTATCTATACACACACACACACACACACACACACACACATATATATATATATATGTATTCTGACTATGATGACTAAATGCAGAGAAAGACTTCAGAACTAGTTTTTATTTAGATAGAGAACTTGGTAAGTCTACTGACACTCTATCCCTGAATTCCCATCAGGAAAGGAAAAATATCCTTTGCTCCTCACAAATATTTTGGGAAAACTTAGAAGAATAATATCAATAATACATTTGATGTTCTTTGGAAGATATAAACTCCGGGATGTTTTGTTGACTAATGAAACACTTTTAAAACCCAACACCATAAAAACAGCCTAGGCATGGCACTATGCAAAAGGCCATATCAGCCTGTCCAACACTACTTGGACATCAGATAAAATTCACAAACCATGAAGAATTCTTAACTCATAATTGTGTTAAGGGAAATTAACAAAATTCTTCCCCAAGACTGTTAGCTTCTTGAAAGCAGGGACTGGTGTTTTCTTTTAATGTTATTTGTATCCTCAGTGCTTAGCACAGTGCCTGGTATATAGTTGAAACTTAATAAAGAATGATTGACTGTTTGACCCAATTGGAGTAATTCAGGTGACTCAATAATTTTATAAGGGGTTTGCTGTTTTCTTTTCAGGTGATTCTGAAGGCTGTTTATCTTGTCCTAAACCATGACATCAGCTCTCGCATCTGTGATGTGGCACTGAACATTGTTGAGTGCTTGCTTCAGCTTGGTGTGGTCCCCTGTGTAGAAAAGAACAGAAAGAAAAGTGAGAACAAGGAAAATGAGACTTCAGAAAAGAGGCCAAGTGAAGGAACCTTTCAGCTCAAAGGACCTTCTGGAAGCACAACCTGTGGATTTGGGGGTCCCTTGGTTAGTGGAACTGGAGATGGAGGTGGAGAAGAAGGCGGAGGTGGTGATGGAGGAGTTGCTGGAGGTGATGGAGGAGGAGGAAGCGGAGGTGGTGGAGGAGGAGGAGGAGGAGGTGGTGGTGGAGGAGGTGGAGGTGGCCCTTACGAAAAAAATGATAAGAACCGAGAGAAGGTATGGTTGAATTCACTTGCAAGTCATACTCAGATACAATCTCTCATTTATGTTCACTTCTTGTTGGCAAAAATATCTGTTGAACTATACCAATAACTACCGACTATTGATTGGTAGGGAGCATGTAATTGGGTCTGGACATGTTATTGAGTCCAATAATCATTTGTTAGGTGCCTTCTATGTGCCAGGCACCATGCTAAGTGCTAGGGATGCAAAGCCAAAGAATGAAAACAGTCCCTGTCCTTCAAGGGACACTCTACTAAAGACACTCCAGGTGTGGAAACTCCCTCTACTGATGTATTTTGGGAACTCTTCTGTAATGTATAGTCCTTAAAAATTGCCTGGGATATGAAGTTTCAGGGTCTTGCCTGCTGTCACCCTGGCTGCTAGCTAATAAGGAAGCAGTCTATGGAGAAAACAGGCCTTTGATTTCACAAAGTAAAATTATTTAGGTGAAATTCTGAATTTAAAATTTTAAAAGTGTTGCCAACCAGACAGTGTCAACGACAGACTTCCTATTGCATTGCATGAGAATGTTGTCATAAATCACATGCTCCTATTTTTCTGGACAACTAAACCCCTGAGAGTTATTTTTTTTCTTTCAGCATATTCTGGACAGTGACTAGTTCAAACAAACCCAAAACTACAACAACTTGCCCTTTCTCATTACCTTTTTTCCAATTGAGGGCATACTTTAGGAACCATCGACAACCATTGTCTTAAGAAATTCTCTCGGCTTAGATTCTTAAAATCTAGCCACTGCTCAGATTCTTAAAATCTAGCCACCACTCAGATTCTTAAAATCTAGCCACTGCTCAGATTCTTAAAATCTAGCCAATAGCTCACTAATGTTCAGACTCCTTAAGAGTCTGCCCAATATGACAGATGTTCTAATAAACCTTGTCTTTGACTGGCTGAAAAAAAAAAAAAAGAAATTCTCTCCAGGCAAAGGGGAAGAGCATGGGGCCCCTTGGTTGCTGCTCCATTTCTGTCATCAGACTCAGTGTGTTCCTTTAGCCTTTAGTGATAAAAACTGTGTTAGATGCTATTAAGCCTAATTCCTATGCCTTAGATACACCATTCCTAACTCCAATTCATGCATTAGTTTCCTTTTTCTATCTGGGTTTTAATTTAATAGCCAAACCATATAACTTTCCTATTTCCTGTGCCAATTCTGATTCACAAGTCTGTTCAGGAATAGATCTAAAATAGTGATTCTCTTTTTTTTTTTTGCACCTGACAGGGCTCCTTATGACTAAATTTTCTTCCTCTTTCTTCCTTCATCCCATATTCCTCATGAGTCAGCCTTTAGAGTCAGACTACTTCCTGTGTTTGCTTCCTGACTGCCAATCACTGTGCCCTTAGATTCTCATTTTTCTTCTTATCTTTTTGTGTATCCCTCTTCTTCAGTATTTCATTCTTTTCCTACCCTTAACATCATCTTCTGCCCCTGAGGAATCCTAAAGTCTATCCCTTCCCCTCCAATTCCCTAAGCATCACAGAGGACCCTTCAAGGATGGCCCAGACCTTACTTTGGGCAACAATGATTTGAACTTCAGTATAGGTTGGAATGGATTCAGTTTGAAAAGCCCATTGGCGTTATCAGTTAACTTTCACAACTAGTAGTTACATAGGATATAACAAGAAAAACTCAGGTAATAGAGATACAAATTTATAGATACTTTATAAACAATTCAGATTACTTTTCTCTTCCATGTGCTATTTATCTCTTCTGTATTATCTATAGTCTTTTAGAAAGCAGTGAGGGCTACACCCTTAGAGTGAGAATCTGGCCCTAGAAATGGTACCAGGTTGCTAAACATGCTCAAAAGAGGCTAGAAAGAAAAGGTCAAAACACATGTCACTTGCGGGTCTTTCATGTTTAACTAGTTTGACTAAGCTGCTGAATATTTCTCTCAGCATAATTTGGTTGTGTTATTTCATTTTAAGATGATTGTGCAGTTTTTAAAAAGCCAAGCTAGTAATTTCTGGAATCACATTGTGGTCAGCTATTTGACATAAGAGGAGCTCGTCATTAATGCCTCCTTAAAATAATCTGCTCATGGATCAAGAAATATTTGGTTTTGACTTTTTTAATTACAGAATTTTTTTTTCCCTCAGCATTTCATTTTCATTAGAACTTCAAAGATCATTGAATTGAGCAGTCTTGGAACATCAGACAAATCCTCTGATGGTTAAAGAAAAAAAGGAAAAAGGCAGGATGTCAGATTTCTCCCTATGCCACTAACTTGCTCCAGGATTTGGTCAAAATCATATAACCAAATTTTATCTAGCTCCTCTCCCCCATCTTTAAGTAAACAGATTTTTCTGTCTACCTCTGTGAACATGACCCTGAGTCCAGATTGCATGCAGAGAAAAGAAGAAATGAGAATTTGTTTAATATTTAGAAAGTACTTTGAAATTTATAGATAAAATTAATCAACATGTATTAAATGTTTACTGTATGCCTGGCATGTGCTAGATGCTAAGGATGCAAAGCCAAAAATGCAATATTCCCTGGCCTCAAGTAGCTTATGTTCTATCCAAAAAGAGCAATAAATAAATAATACATATAAACCACTTTTCAAAATGGCCCCAGGGCCCTCACCCAAAGCTAGTGATGTCTGTTAGCATGAATAGAAGCAAATGCTACCCTGATTTTATGCCTTAATATTGTGCCTTCAAAGATAGAATGGCCTTTAAAATGGTTTGGGGTTTAGTATTTTTTATCATTTATTCTTAAAAGAAATATACATGTGAGCAATATGTTCCATTCTCTCTTTAATACATTACTAAGTATTAGTATTCCTCCTGAGTATTAAAGGGAATTGGAAACACCTAACGTTCTCTTTTCCCTTCCCACTAAGTTTGCATGCCTATGGAGAACTAAGTCCCTGGGCTGGCAGTAAAGGGACAGAAAACTAGAGACTCCATTTGCATTGATAGTTTAATCCATGGACTAGCATTTTTAAGCATCTACCATGTGATAGGTACTGTGCTAGGTAACAGGGGTGCAAAGACAACGAGACAATCTTTAATCAGAAGGTGTTTATATTTTAAGTCTACACAAAGTGGGACAAATTGGCAGGTCGATATCCCATAGGCAGAAGATACTATTCTTTCCCATGGTAGGGCCCAAAAAACTGCCTAACTCATCCATATTTACTCCGAGGGATAAATGAACTTATATAAGTAAGAATTTAAGAGTTCTCTACTAATAACTGAACTATCTCCATTCTTTTCTATGTGATCACAAAGATCATTCTAACCAGATGACCCTGAAATATTAATATTATATTTATACAACATTTTTTCATCTGATAATAAAATAGTGCCATTTATAACCCTTTACCAGCAAGTCTTTAAGGTAAATGGTGTGGGTAGTAGCTACATTTTATGTAATTTTGACAAGAGTTATTATTAGGAATCTTGCGTCTAAGGCTGGTACCATAAACTGTGCTTGGGGCTAGCATCAAATATATGCATTCATTTTTGGGTGCCAGCACTTCATGACCCCTTTTGGGGTTTTCTTGGCAAAGGTACTGGAGCAGTTTGCCATTTTCTTCTGCAGCTCATTTTACAGATGAGGAAACTGAGGCAAGCAGGGTGAAATGACTTGCCCAGGGTCATACAGCTAGGAAGTGTCTGAGGTCAGATTTGAGCTCATGAAGATGAGTCTTCCTGACTCCAGGCCTGGTGCTCTGTGCACTATGGCGCCACCTAGCAGCCACCCTATGCATCAGAAGCAGCATTATATGCTACTTCTAAAGCAGCTTTAGGAAGTCCCTTTGCTGGCAAATGTTCACATCACAAATACCTGACTCCCATCCCTGCTCGTTTGACTGGGTAATTCTGAGTTTGGAGCCACATGTATACAGGCACTTTGGTACCATTTTCTTTAGCCCCAAGGAGAGAACCAAGATGAACTAAAGGTTCTACATCTCATTCTGCTTTTGAATGTATATTTTGTGAAAATTTAAAGATCGTCACTACATGAAAATTAGGGTTCTTGGCTTGAAGTCTTTTTTTCATACTTTGATAACTATATTGAAACTATATTGATTTCCTTTGAAATCCTATTATTTTGTTTCATGTATTTGAAACAATTATTATGTGAAAGGCTCCATAGGCTTCACCAGGCTGCCAAAGGCTCAGGTCAGGAGAAGGGGGAAATCTATGATACAAAAAAAGATTAAGAACCTCTGCTCTGAGATCACTGGGGAGAGTTGGTTGCTGAACTGAAACCAAGATGAAAAAATTGTGATCAGTTCTCAAAACTTAACTTTCCCCACCTCACGTTGACATGCACAAGTGCTCTCTAGTGAATTATTCTCTTCAAGAAGAACGTACTTGCTTTCCTCAGTGATTGCCATCACAATCATACCTGGGCATTTTTCATGGCCACTAAGGACATGAAGACTATCATAGAAAGATGACCAAGTGTGAAGAGTAGTTTGTTTAAAAAAAAAAAAGATAACTATACCAGATAACTTTGAAAAAGGCAGCCATCATGGATTTCAACAGTTTAGCTTTCCCCAGGTTGTGGGGGTTTGTGTGTAATGTACACACACAGCATACTTAGCTGGGGCTCAGATATGTTAGTCAATTCAAGGTAAATGTAGAATTGGACCAAGGACATTAATGGGAGTGTAAACCATTGTCATTTTTTCTTTCTCATGGGTACTAGGATGAAAGCACACCTGTAAGCACCCATAGGCTTGCTCTAACCATGCTCATCAAAATTGTAAAATCTTTGGGTTGTGCCTATGGCTGTGGAGAAGGACACCGAGGGCTCTCTGGCGATCGTCTGAGACACCAGGTATTCCGAGAGAATGTAAGAGAATTAAAGTAGATTCCATCTCCCTTCCCCATCCCCCCTCCAGCTTAGACATGAATCCCTTGACAATGAGGCACCATAGGTTCCTGTTAAGTTGAATGCTTTGCAGAAATAATATACAGTGTCCTGAAAAATAAATGATCTTAGTTATCTCAGGGCATTACAAAACCCAGACCTAGGAAAGTTTAATTGAGAAAATGCTTTTGCCATTTGCCTAGTACAGTCTGGCTGGCTCCAAATAGGTGAGAAGATTTATAATTGGAATGTGTGAACAGTGGCTTGAAATAAACATTATAAGACTGGATAAATTTAACCAATTTCAAGTGTCATAAGCCAAGTGTTTTTTTAATCACCTGGCTGGATATGATAGTCATATGTTTTAACTCTATTGGGCAGAAAGGGGAGAAAGATTAAATATTTAGTGTTTGTTTTATTTAAAATATTGCATTAATATTGATAGAAAATGCCCTTTAGTGGGAAAAGTGGACAAACAGTACTAGTAGGCAGTCTTAGGTCCCAAGGTTCTGTTCCAGAACTGAACTGAATCTTTACTTCAAGATATCTGAGTTGGTGGATTTGAGACCTATATGAAACTTGAAACTCTACAGTTTGGGTGTGGTGGGCATTATTCTAGAAAAAATTTTTAACTTGTCCTGACACATTTGCATCTTAATCCTCTAGATCAGAGGTTCCCAAATTTTGTAGTGTGAGAACTCTTTCTTAATATCAAAAAGCTTCTGGGACCCTTACATAATAGTAGTTGGACAATTAGTGTTGTCCATTGATTGGAAAAGTACATGATGGCAGAAAGCTACTCTGAATTCAGTAATTCTTTTAAATGAATTTTTATCTTATTAATCACAACAGCATCCATGTACATTTGTAAAGTAACATTTATGTCTGAAAGATATTGTTTAGTCTACAAAATGACACTGCTTAATGCATATTTGGGATTTCAACTGACCCCTTATAGTAACTGCAAGATCCCTCAGGTGCTTGTGGCCCACAGATCGGGAACCCCTAATCTAGATCCTTTTTTTTTTTTAACTTTCACTTTCAGACCAAAAATAAACTCTGAAAAACAAAGCAAGTGTGTGCTGAAATAGTTCTCACCTGTTGTTTTAAGTTGAAACATGATTATTTGCTTTCTTTCTCATGACCTTTGATTTAAAAATAGGGGAAATAGACAAACCTAAATCCAGACGATCACTCCACAATTCTGGTCAGAGTTTCAGGATCTTGCCAAACCCAGTGCCAGTCCAATTTTATTAATATTAGATTTTGTCCTGAAACATTCACCCAACATTATTAGCATGCTGTTTCTTTGATTAATTTAAGGCCAAGCCTGTTTCTTTCTCTTGTTATATTGTGAAATAACTTTTTATTTATTTGTACTCACTTTAAAATTTTCAGCTTTACAGCAGAGTCTCGGTTCTGAGTCCTGGATGCTTTAACTGGTCTTAGATTCTGATGCATATTATTACTAGCATTAATTATAATTATTAATTATATAATTACAAGTATAATATAAGTAATTATAATTGATAAGTAATAATAATGATAAAGTTGAAGAGCAGTACTGCTTCCATTTTTGCAGATCCATTTTTTTTAACCTTTATTTTGCTTTGCAATTTGAGTGATACTTTGGGCTTAAGAGACCATCTCACCATGGAAAGGGCCAGTACATAAGAAAGAATATTGGAGTTAAAGGAGAAATGTTAATTAGTGATTGTCCTAATTAAAGTTAGGTTAAAAACTCTCTGGCAACAACTATTTGACCTAAGTTTCTAGACTCTAGGGAGTATACAACTGTATCAACATAAAAAGGAGAGATAATTATCATTGCTGACACCACTAAGACCTTTTCATGGATAATGAGACCATATTAGGGAGGTAGCTTAGTATGATGGATAGAAGTTTGGCCTTGGAGTCAGGAATGCCTGAATTCAAGTCTTAGCTCAAAGATATATTGTTCTGCCAGGTAACTCTGTAAGACTATAAAAAGGTCATTACCAAATTGTCCATCTCTATCAATGGTGGAAATTTCTGTAGCAGAAACTATTTTACCCATACTGGTAAAATGGTAGACCCTTATGTGGGCATGGGGAGAGAAAAAGGTCACAGAAGTTTCAGGGGAGCAGAGACAGTACTTAACAGAATATTAATAACTCAGTCAGCAAATGCCCCATGCATTAACATGTGGCCTACTTCTATACTAATAATAGCAAATAGATTTGTATATGAGTTTTAAGTAAATACAGTAATAATGAGCTGACTAGCTAGACAAACAGATAGATTTTCCCAGAGTTAAGCCTAATTTGTTTAAAAAAAAAACACTAGTCTTTTTGAAACTAAGCATTTCCAAGCTTTTCAATTTGGGGACTTCTCTAGTGTTTTAGATTTTAAAAACTAAAAATCTTTTCACACTTCCAATCAGCCCAGTCTGCCTCCAGCAAATATGTTCAATTGAAATTCCCAATTAAAGTGAAACTGAAAACTGTTAAGTTACTAAGTATTGAAATAGCTATTAGAGAAGGAAAGAATATAGCAGCTTCTAAAGTTGTCTAATCACTATTGCTCTAAGTGACTCAGTAAGTCTAAACCCTTCAAAATTTTTTTTTAAAAGGAACAAAGTACCCAGTTTGAAGACTTTATTTTTTTAGGCCCTTACCATAATCTCCCTAAAATTGTTTAGAAGTTCTAATGACCTCTGAATGATCGGATTTGACATTACACTTTAGCATATACACACATATATTTTTAACATTTTAATTTAGTTTATTTTCTTTTTAAATTTTGAGTTCCAAATTATCCTTCATTTCACACCTTCCTCACCCACTGAGAAGGCAAGCAATATGATATCAATTATACATGTGAAGTGATGTAAATTTGCCATATTTCTCAAAAAAGCAAGAAAAATAAAGAAAATGAGAAAATTATACTTTAGTTTGCTCTCAGAGTTAATCAGTTCTCTCTCTCAAGGTGGATAGCATTTTTTTTCATCATGAGTCCCTTGAAATTGTCTTGGATCATTGTATTAATCAGTTCCCAAGTGTTTCACAGTTGGTCACCATTACAATATTGTTGTTACTGTGCACAATGATCCTTCTCATTTCACTTTCCATCAAGTCATATAATTTTTACCATGTTTTTTTGTCACTTTTTTATAACACAATTGTACTCCATCACAATCATGTACCACAACCTGTTCAGCCACTCCCCAATTGATGAACATCCCCTCAATTTCCAATTCTTTGCCACCACAAAAAGAGCTGCTATAAATATTTTTGTACATATGGGTCCTTTTCCTTTTTCTTTGATTTTTTTGGATACAGACCTAGTAGTGGTATTGCTGAGTCAAAGAGAAAGCACAATGTTATAGCCCTTTGGTCATAGTTCCAAATTATTTCCCAGAATGTTTGGACCAGTTTACTACTCCACCAGCAGTACATTAGTGCACCTATTTTCCCCTCATTCCCTTCAGCATTTGTTATTTCTGATAGGTGTGAGGTGGTACCTCAGAATTGTTTTAATTTGCAATTCTTTAATTAATAGTGATTTAGAAAAGTTTTTCCTATGACTTTAAGATAGCTTTGATTTCTTCTGAAAACTGATTATTTATATTCTTTGACCATTTATCAATTGGGGCATTGCTCTTATTTCTATAAATATGACTTAGTTCTGTACTCAGTATATACTTGAGAAATAAGGCCTTTATTAGAGAAATTTGCTATAAAAATTTTTGATATTACTTCATTGTCTATGGTACCTTTAAGCATGATGTGGTTTCCCTGATTATCTCTTTTAGTTGTCTGTTTTTGTTTTTGCTTTGTCTGAGATTGTGATTGCTGTTCTTGGTTTGGTTTTTTTTTTTTTTACTTCAGCCCAAGCATATTAGATTCTGCTCCAGCCCTTTATTTTAAATCTGTGTGTGGCTTTGTTTCAAGTGTATCTCTTGTAAACAGCATATTGTTGGATTCTGGTTTCTAATCCACTCTGCTATCTGCTTCCTTTTTATGGGTCAGCTCATCCCATTCACATTCACAATTATGATAACTGTGTATTTCCCTCTGTCACATTTTCTTTTGTTTCTTCTTCTCTGTCTCTGTCTCTCTCTGTCTCTCTGTCACTGTCTCTCTCTCTCCACCCCCCCCATCCTTCCTGAAAAGTCTATTTTGCTTTTAACCACCCCCTCCCTTAATCCACCTTCCCTTTTATCATCCCCCACCTTTGTCTTATCCCTTTTCCTTCCTATTTTCTTATTAAGCAAGTTACATTTATATATACAACTGTGATTTAAGGCTACAACGAGAAACTTTCTAGTAATTCTAAATGTTAGTCTTTTCCAGGCAATTTAAAAGATGTTCAGGTTTCAGTATCAAAGAGGTTGGTTTTTAGCATTCACACTCAATAGAGTCTTTAATATGTCCCATTACCTTGGATCTGCCTTCCGTAATCTGGCATCTTTGTGTTGGTCCCTAGCTTTCTAGGGCTCAGGGTTTCCATTGGAGTAACCCTTTTCAAACTTCCATTTTTTGTTGGTTCCTTACGTTGTTTTCTTTATACTCCCTCCACCATGCTGGGCTTATCATTATCAATTCCCATTTGTCACTAATAAAATTTGTAGTTTACTGGTCTTATATTTATCCCCTCAGAGCCAGGATCATTTCATTCCCTAAGATGTTAACTAAGCAAACAGATAGACTGATATGCTAACGGAGAGGCTTAAAGGGTCTCCTGTCACTCCCAGATAATATATGTACATTGAATCTTAGGAATTAGGGTTAGTAAGAACCTTAGAGACTATCTAGTATAATCCCTTCATTTTGATGGTCATTTTTAGGAGATAATACTCATGTTTTTCATTAATTTCTCTGCTAAGAATCTCTAACACAGGCATGAATGCTTGGTTAATAGTTAACTTCTTGAGAGCAGAGGCTATGCCAGATCTATATTTAGGATCATCATTTTAGAGATGAAAGGGACCTTCAAAGTCATCTAGTCCAAACACCTCATTTTACAGTTGAGGAAACTGAGATCCAGAGTAGTAAAATGAGTTACCCAAGATCATACAAGTTATAAAGGGTAGATTCAGGATTTGAACTTGGGTCTTCTGACACTCAGATCCAGCACTCTTTCTGCCATAACATCCTCAGCACCCCACTAAAGGGCCTAGAACATAGGAATTGCTTAAATGTTTGTTGGAACTGAATGGAATAGACAAAGTAGCACTAGCCAAAATAAAATGAATTTGGACCCCTACTTTCAACTGACTTCCAGGTGGTGGAGAGTGGGAAGAAGGAAATGATAAAGGTTACTTAAGTAGATGCTCTTGACTTTTTCACTTTTCTTGCTTCATTGCAGGCCCAGAACTGCCTCACTAAGCTTTACAAGCTAGATAAAATGCAGTTTCGACAAACTATGAGGGACTATGTGAACAAGGATTCCCTCAATAACGTAGTGGATTTCTTGCATGCTTTGCTAGGATTCTGTATGGAACCAGTCACTGACAGTAAGTATGGCTGCCACTGTAAGCAGTAGGAGAGACCATGATGAGGTAGGCCATGTACTATTTGGGAATCACCTCAACTTCTTTGAGGTAGAATGCATTTAGAAATACATAAGCATGTATTTCTAGTACTCATGAAATGGAGGAAAGATGAGTACTATCTTTCAGAACATACTATGGGAAACATGCTATGGAAAATTTTCCTCTGCAAAATATATCTAGATTAATGGTCTGTAAACTGTAATGGGTAAATTATCAGTGGTCTGGCAGGTCTTTATTCTTGTAGATCTTTATTCTTGGTCCCTCAACTGCTATTCAGCCTCTCAGGTGGTGGTCTCTCTTCTACCTTCCTTATTTTTCTGATGCAAAGAAACTGAGTCAAGTACTCAAGGACTCTTAGAAATAAAAGAGGAAATATAGAGAGATGCACATAAATATATATATAACTATATAATATACACACACTTATATGTAAATGCAATGAATGAAACAGAATTGAGACATCAACATGAAGATTGCCTCTAATTGTTTCTGCATTGTGGTATTTGCCAGAATAAATAAATTATGCTAAAATTCTGTAGATATAGAACTATAAATTGTTTCATAGGTACGTGACCATAGGTAAACTCCTATAGAGGACGTCAGATCAAATCCCAGCTCTGTCACTTACTGCCCTGTGATCTTGGGCACGTAGGGCTTTAGTTTTCTTATCTGTAAAATGAAAGTATGAGCCTTGAGGTCCCTTCTAGCTCTAAATATTTGATTCTTCTACAACTGTGCAAGTACGTGCTTATTGCGTGCAAACTTCATCTGGAATAGAACAAACATTTCAAATATATTTTTAATGCAGATGCAGCTACACACTCACATATACATATGTTTTTCTTGCTGTTTTTATAGTTTACATAAAACAGTATGTATTCAAGTTACTATAAAGCAACTATTTCATATAAAGCTTTCTCTTCATGTCCCTGGCTACAGTATTTCCCTTATCACTAGGGTGCCTCTTTTCTTTTCTTTTCTTTTCTTTTTTTTGTGAGGCAATCAGGGTTAAGTGACTTACCCAAGGTCACACAGCTAGTACATGTCAAGTGTTTGGTCTGAGGCTGGATTTGAACTCAGGTCCTCCTGACTTCAGGGCTGGTGCTCTATCCACTGTGCTACCTAGCTGCCCCTAGGTGCCTCTTTTCCATCTAATCCTCAAAGTAAGAAGAAAGACTTTGTTAAATGTGTTTAAACTGCAGACATTACACCAAATCCAAGAGCAGTTATGCATTTGCCAAGTATGTACTAATGGGGAAATTATTGATTGCAAAATAATGTGCATTTGTACTCCTGCAAGAAGATAAAATTGGCATATGCTATAAAATAATTTGTATTCAACAATATACCAGGTATGATTTCTAATAATCCTGAAGTCCAAAGTACACAATTAGCAAGCTGGTTCCTAACATGAAAAGGAAGCAATAAGCGTTCCTTTTAGGGAGATGGTTTAACTAAGGGTTAATTCAAAGTCAGTCATGAATGATTAGTTGATCACGGAGCCCAATTTGATTAAAGCTAGGAACTCAGCTTTTGGTCATTCCCTATCCTTTGCAGCCAATAAATTAAGTCAAGTCAACGAGTATTCATTATCTACCCAACACTATGCTAAGTGCTGAAGGTACAAAGCAAAGCAAAAACAAAAGTCTCTGCCCTGAAGGAATTTACATTCTGATGAATATGCATTAGTAATAGGTATTTAAATGCTAGCTTGAGATTTTGATGTCCTGTTGGGAACTGGTTGAAGACATTTGCTACCAGCATGCTTCCCTCCCTACACCCTTGGGCATTTAATGGGGTGGGGTGGGAGGATGCAGCTGAAGAGCAAAGGTTGTGCAGGTCCACAGCTCTTCTCTAATATCCTTTAGGCCTTTATGGCTGAAAACCGCTGAAGATGAAATGTTGGTGTATACCACCACACTTCCTTCCCTCTTGTTCTCTGTGATTTATCTCCACAAAGGCTCTCACCTATTTCTTTTCCTCTGTTATCACATCTTTATTCAGACTTCCCTCATCTCTCTCTGTACTATTGTAATTGCCTCATATCTCGTCTTTGTGTCACAATTTCTTCCCATACCCCTTCAAATATATTCTTCAAGAATCATGTTAATTTTCTAAAGCGCAAGACTATTACTCCTCTGCTTTTCTACTGCTTTTCTGATTGGTAACTCCTATTGCCTGTAAGAGAAAATACAAATTTCTTAGCCTCATCCTTAAAGAAGAACCTTTTGTGACTTGTTTCCACCCTATTTTTCCAGCATAATTTCACATTAGTCCACTACTACTCCTGCTACCACTACCACCACTACCACTACCATTACCACTTCTACTATCACTATTACTACTACTATCTAGTATTTTATAGCACTTTAAGATGTACAAAGACCTTTACATATGTTATCTCATTTGATCCTTGTTCATAACGCCATCCTGTCCTCTCCCAATCAATTAATAATAATAAAAATAATTAGTGTTTATATAGTGCTTTAAAGCTTACAAAGTGCTTACACATATTTAATTACTTTATCCACACAACAACTCTGTGAGGTAAGTGCTTTATCCTCGATTTCCAGATAAGAAAACCCAGACAAATTGAAATGAAGTGACCTGCCTAGGGTCACTAGATCTTTTATATATGAATCAGAATTTGAACTCAGGTCCTCTTGGCTCCAGGTCCGATGCTCCATTGAATTTACCACCTAGTTACCTCCATTTAATTCAATAAGCATTTATTATGTAAATGTAAGCCACCCCCCCAGTTTACATTTAATTAAAGGAGATTATACATACATATCTAAGCACATATGACCACCACCCTAGTTCAAACAACAATAGTAAAAACACCTCTCACCTGGACCATTAAAATTAACTCCTAATTGGTCTCTTTTTTTGTCTCTTTTTTCCAATTCATCCTCCACATAGTTCCCAAAGTGATCATTTCAAAGCACAGGATTGATTGTCACTCTCCTACTCAATAAATTCCAGTAGTTCCTTATTACCATGAGGGTTAGAAGCAAACACTTTCTTGTCTTTTAAAATACTTTATAGCTTGGCTCCATTCCAACTATCTGGTCTCAGTATGTATTATTGTACAGCCTCATTATATGTCACTTCCCTTCATATACCCTATCGTCTAGTCAAATTAGCCTTGCTCCCACTTATCCTCCATTTATCCTGTATTAGATTCCTTCCTTTAATCCTTTTATCCAATAATTCCTTTTTAACTTCAAATCCTTTTATTTAAAGGGCCAGATCATGTGTCACCTTCTCCTCAAATCAGTTCCCTTCCCTCAGCTAAAAGTGATCTCTCCTTTCCCTAAGTTACATGCTTTGTATCCCCAGGAAGTGACATAGTCCCTTGTGCGTACACTCACATCAAAGATTTGTTATTTCATAGGTGTGAGAAATGTCACCATTAACTGCTGATGGCTTAGCCTCTAACTTCTTGCCTTTAAAAGTTGTTTGAGGCTCAGAAAACATGAGTTTCCCATAGCCACACCACTACTGATTATTAGAGGCAAGATCTAAATGTAATCACACACTATCCACTCCCCCCCATGCTTCTTCCTTGTGCGTAGTTTGCCTTTTGCTTAGTTGGTGCCTAATACTTGTTTTTTGGATTAGATTGATTTCCATGTCAGAACTCTCTTGCTCTTTTGCCTTCTAGCCTCATTTCATACCTCCTTCCAGTGTTTCCTTCTTATTCCTTCAACACAGTAATTTAGGTAAGGAGCTTAGCAACCCCTCACTGAGAATGTTGGTGAGCTCTATGATATACTAGTTAAACCTTGGGGAAAGAGATCATTGTGAAAAATAATTCTACATCTGAAAGTTTTTACTCCCCCCCCCCAAAAAAAGGTTAGGATTATAGGATCATATATTTAGAGCAAAAAGAAACCTTAGAGATCATCTAATTCAATCCCTTCATTTTACAAATGAGGAAACTGATGCTCAGAGCCTTCTTCTAGTTCACACAGCTAGTACATTACAGAGCTAAGATTTGTGCCCAGGTTCTCTGACTGACCTAGCATTCTTTCCATTTTCACCCTTAGATGTTACCAAAAGATTCTATAAACAAGATAAAATAGTTATCTAAGAGAAGAGGCTGTAAAGGGAGTGCTGTTTATTTATTTCAAAGTCTTCAGGGTATTATTATGACTTCTGTTTCATTATAGGTCTCTTTTTGCTAGTGAATTGTTCACAGGATCCCATTGTTTCACTGGGCAAATTGCCTTTAAATTGTACCTTTGCTTTCCAGATAAGGCTGGGTTTGGGAACAACTTCACCACAGTGGACAACAAATCCACAGCCCAGAATGTGGAAGGCATTATTGTCAGTGCTATGTTTAAATCCCTCATCACCCGCTGTGCATCTACTACGCATGAACTACACAGCCCTGAAAACCTGGTGAGGATCTCTCTGCAGAAGGGTATGCCATCTCAGATACATGAGAGGGCTTAAAACCAGAACAACAAAGAAGAGAAAGGACAGAGGGAGGTTTGGGGTAAAATATTAGACTGGAGAGAAGATTCTTCTATTTTGCCGCTGTTCTTTCAGCACCAGCAGTCAGTGATTCAGTGGGGAACCTTAAGAGCACACTTAACCCTCTCTTTCTTCCACTTTCCTGACTGAAAAATTGCTGAGACGGGAAAGAGGAAAGTAGAGAAGGATTTATTAACCACTCATCTTATGAAGATCCTCTGATCATTTGTGAGATGTTTGCAATGGGCTTTGAGATCCATCAAAAAAGGCTCCTAAAGTAGGTATGGATTTACTCAAAATTGTTAAGCCAGCCCTGGCTTGAGTGTGGGAAGTTTTGAGTGAACTCCATCCTGAGAATGAATTTACAAGGAACCAGGAAGCTGCAATGGAATCGTGTATATGAGGCTGCCCCAAACCCTATAATTACAAAACTGATAATTTTAGGAAGATCTTGGAGAACAGAATGCCCTCTTAGTAGATAGAGGTGCAAAATGACCCATTTCAGACAAGTATGTGAATTCATTTTGCTTGATTATACTTATTTGCTACACAGGAGGGTTTTACAGAGGGGGTTGTGATACTGAAACAAGAGAAAGAAAGGAAAGAATGTTAATTAATCATTTTTAAAAAATACATAGGAGAGAGTAGAAGGAAGTTCAGAAAGGGTCACAGTCAAGTAGGGCATTGTTGGAAGTAACTCGTTAAAATTTAAATACATTTGATGAAATCAGCCATACACAATGAAGATTCACAGTTTCATATGCTGTCTTCTTTTTCTCTTTGAATGGGGAAATGTTCATGTTTTTGGTGTGTTGCATTCATAATAAAAAATTAAATAATAAAGAAGGCATGTGTTACAACAAAATCTTAATGATTTTATGAACACTATTCCAAATTATGTTTGCTTTTGTAATGAAAGCAAATATACTATAGAATGGTTGCTATTGTATGTTAATTGAAGCCTATAATCTGACATCTACTATTCCCCTAGTGTGACTGAGTTGATTAAACTTTCCTTGGGGCCTTAAACAGTCTACTGGGAATGGCCTGCTAGAGGTGATCACTTAATTGCTTCAGAAGAAATTGTGTCTTGGGACAGTGCTGCCAAAGGTGATTGAAATAGGTGCCTGCAGATCCATGCTGCATTCTAACCAGTTATATATGTGACAACTTCATATGCCCATTAGCTCATAAGTGAGTCTGTGGGGAATTGTAACATAAGTCCTGCCCAAATTCAGGAAATCATTTAGATCTCTAAAGATTCAGATTTGAAAAGAGAATAAACAAAGAGGGACCAAGTGAAAGCTACTTTTCTTGACTTGCAAAATCATCAAAGCAAGGTTCTCAGTGACTAACTCTCATAGATACCTTTTAGAGGCTTTGCTTATCCCCCCCCCACTGATTACAAGCAAGACAATTTCATCACAAAATATCCATATTTCAAAGTCTGTTAACACACCAATTGTGTTTGACTGACTAAAATAATTCTTAAGATCCATACAGAATAAATCTGGCTATTTAGATAGCACCTTGGGCTAGAAATAGACAGATTTTTAGTTATGAACTATAAGAGTGGCACATATCCCTGAACCCATCCATTGTACCACATTGTCTTTAAAATGATCAGGCTTAGTGCAGAAGACATTTCAAGGAGAATTATACCAATTGTAGCTGAAGTAGAGATGATTTTTTTTATTTTTTTTTAGAGATGATTTTTAAAAATGCTTTTGGACAAAGATCGAAGATTAGAACCAAAACTCAAAGGAATAGCCTCCTTCTACTTCCTCCTTTGATCATTATTGAGAATTGTCAGTAGAAGCCTGGGAGTTGGAGAGCTGGGGCTATAGTATTATAATTATTATACTATATTTGATGATCTTCTTGAAGTCTAAAGTACTGCAATTGACTTTATTTTAAAGTTAATTTTTTTTTTTTAATGACCAAAAATCTACTATGTCTACTTACCACTCACCTTCCCACTGGGGGGAAAAAAGTGGTAGTAAGTATGCATAGTTAAGAAAAAAAATATTCCTACATTGACCACATCCAAAGAATACATACATACATATATATAATTTTTTGCCCAGAGTCCATTACTTTTCTGAAAGGAGTGGTGTAGCAAGCCTTATCATCAGTCCTCCAGAATTGTAGTTGGTCGGTGTGTTAATCAGCGTTGTCTTTCAAAGTTTGTCTTTGCAATGTTGTTGTTATTATATACATTTTTCTCCTAGTTCTGCTCTTTTCAATCTTCATTGATTCATACGAGTCTTCTCAGATTTTTCTAAACTGTCTCTTTCATCCTTTCTTATATCACAGTGGCTTTCCGTTACATATACTATATATGCACATGTACGTTGTATGTGTGTATGCATGTGTGTATAAATGTATATATAAATACACACAAACTTCAAAATTTGTTCAACCATTTCCAATTTATGGGCACTCCCTTAATTTCCATTTCTTTGCTATGTATGGGTCCTTTTCAAATTTTTTTGATCTTTCAAATATAGGCCTAGCAACACAACGTCAACACTTTCTAGAGATACAGGATAAAATTGTTCCTCAAGTTTTCACTTGAAAGATTTCTGTGTGCATTAGCCCAGGGGTAAATCACCCATTTAGTCCATTTCAGCACTGTTATAAACCTTCTTTTTCAGGCTCCATGAGAAAACTATCTGTTGATAAAGCTTCCTCTCTTTCCTGCTATACCTCATGCTTGTCATTACATAGGGGCTCTACTGTGACATTCGGCAGCTGGTTCAATTCATCAAAGAAGCTCACGGAAATGTTTTCAGGAGGGTTGCCCTGAGTGCCTTGCTAGACAGTGCAGAAAAGCTAGCCCCAGGAAAAAGATCAGACGAGGCAGAGCAGGACTCGAAACCCTCAGGGAGCAAAAGGTACGTCCATGCGTGTGAAGGGAACTCTTTGAATTTTTCTACCAGTCTTCTAATATTAGAGTATTTTGCTCTTTTGCATTTTGTGTTCAGATCCTGATGGTTCCTAAGCATGGGAGTGGTAGAAAATTCTCTTACTTACAATACCAGTGTCTTTGGTAGATATTAGGCTCAATAAAACCATCAGAACTCTTCAGATTATCTGTTCTCCTCTTCGAGAGACACAAGACTTGCATCAACTCCCTTGTACTTGTGATTCAAGTTAATGAAGCAAAAATTTATGTGTTTTAGTTGTGTCCACTGATATTTATCATTTTGATTTAGGAGTAATAATCAGTGAAAGAAAGATACACCCGTTTCTGCTCTCTGTAATAGAGGAGGAGTTGGATCTGTGGATCGATTGATATAGATAACTTCCAGGTGAGGAAACTCCCTCTATCAATGAAGGTGAGCACCTTGTCTGCAATTTGTAGCCTTAGTTGCCTAGACAGAGTACTGAGAAGTTAAGTGTTTTGCCCAGGGTCACATGAGTAGCATGTGTCAAAAGCAGGACTTGGCCCCACATATTCTTGGCTCAGAGGCAAGTTCTCCACTGTGTCATAGCTGCCTTTTTAGAGATGATTGAAGTAAAGCAGCAGAATGTGATTGATAAACAAAGGCAATTTCCTAAATTATTTTTCCTATTAGGAATATCAAACTTGGTTTGATGAATGTTGTGTGAAAAATTCTATGCCCTAGTAGATACAAAGAGAAACCTCTAAATTTTTTTTCATGTCTTTTGTTTTTGCATCACAGCCATTTCTGGACATACTATCAATCTGACATCTCAATTAAACCCTCCCTCATAACAAGGAAAAGCAGTTTGTCCAAAATGTCTAAAACCATATTATGTATACCATATGCAATCAAAATAGTCCTCAGCCTCTCTAGCAATAGAAAAGAGGTATATTTAGTTATCTAGTCTCTAGGACCAGGATTAGTTTTTCAATTATTAAGTTTTTCTTCCTTTTAGTAATCTGGAAATACCTAAATCTGAGGTTCTTCATTCTATATGAATTAATAACTTTGTTTGGCAAATATATTATCAGGATACATTTTAATAACTTTTTGGGTGAATATATTATCAGGATGTATTTTAGTGTCAAAAGAGAGTATAGCCTAATGGAAAGAGAGCTAGCCCTTGAGCCAGGAACCCTGGGTTCAAGTGCTGCCTCTGAAACATACTGTGTTTTCCTGGGCAAGTCAGTAATACTCTAGACCAATGGTGTCAAACTCTACTACTACTAATCTATCCATAAGGATATTGTGGGCTGCATATTGACTTAGTTTTCAAATGTAATATTATCTTTATTTTGTTATATTTTTAGTTATTTTGTTAAATGTTTCCCAATTCCATTTTAATCTGATTCTGGCCTTGGCAGTGTTACAGGCCATATGGGCCACAAGTTTGACATCTCAACTCTAGATAACTCTCTTAGATTGTGAGGCACAGTTTCCTCATCTAAGATTTCTATATACTAGTAAAATCACAATTCCAGTGTTTCTCCCAGAATGCCAGAGGCTAGATTGTGTAGTAAATAGAGAGCTGGACTTGGAACCAGGAAGGGTTAAGTTCAAGATCCCCCCCTAACACACTCTGCTTGTATGACCCTGGGCAAATCCCATAACTTCTCAATGCTCTAGGCAACTCTTTAAGACTTTAAGTTGGAGAAAAGGTGTTTATATGCATTGATGGAGGGAGCTTCCCCACTGGGAAATTCCTTATTATCAAGAAAATAACAGGCCCAGTCCCTTTCCTAATTTAAAAGGGGTAACCAAGAGCTAAATTCGCATTTGTTATACCTTAATATCAAGTACAAATTATTAAGTGATGGCATTTTTAAGAGGATTAGAGATTGTGTTTTAGCATCATGTGTGTTATCAGTATCAAGTATGTTTTTACAAAATGGCTGCCTACTTTACTGAATGGAAATTAGCACATTTTAATTGATGGAATGAACTATTCCCTCAGGTCAGAGGCTGGACTTGACAAAGGCCAGGTATCATCAGCACCTGATGAATGTCGCAGCTACATGTCTGGCCGTCCCTTGCAAACTCCAGAGCAGTAAGTATCAGAAGACTTGGTCCCAGAGATATATTCCAATAGTTAAAGACTGTTCAGTGAAGGAAAAATTCTACCAGAGAATTATTGAATTGTCTACTGAAATGACTCATATTCATTTGTTTCTTCCTGATTCTTCCACCTTCACCCTAGACTCAGCCTTAATCATCTCATAACTAGACCAATCTAAGAACCTCTTGAATTCTGCCTATATTGTGTTCTCCCTGTAGTCTGTTCTACATACCATGAACAAATTAATTTTCTGAAGATCCTGCTTTGATCCTAATGTCACTCTTCTGCTCAAAAGTTTCCAATTGCTTCCTATTGCCAATAAAAGTCAAACCCTTCACCATGGTGACCAGAAATGCCTCTCAATCATACACCTCTATGACTGTCCAATCTTATTTCTTTTTTGCCTTTTTAATATTTAATTTTATTTCATTTTAAAAATCTATTATCTCTCCAACACTTGTATAATTTACAAAGTCAAGCAAACAAATTTGTACATTATGTGTATCAAAAAAAAGTCTCAGTCTGTACCCTGACAGGGTACAGGGGTGGATAACAGGCTTCATCATCAGGCCTCAGAAATGGTTCATAATGTTGATTAGAGTTCATAAGTCTTTCCAAGTTGTTTATCATTACATTGTTATTGCTGTTGAACAATTTTTTCTCCTGGTTCTGCTTACTTCACTTTGAAACAATTCACTCAAGTCTTTTCAGGCTTCTCCAAAACTGCCCCCTTTCACAATTTTTACTGTACAATATATTCAATTATATTTGTATGCCATAATTTAGTCAGTCATTCACCCAAATTAATTGGCACCTTCTTAGTTTCCAATTATTTGCCACCACAAAAGTGCTGCTATAAATATATTTGTATATATAAGATTTTTGCCCTTCTTTGATTTTTTTAGGTTATGCCTCATAGTGGTATTGTTTGAACAAAGAATATGAATAGTTTGGTAAATTTATGAGTATAGTTCCAAATTGCTTTCCACAATTAATGTACCAACTCATAGCTCCACCAACAGTGCATTAATGAGTCATTTTCCCTTTTCGTCAACTTTGCCAATCTGGTGAATGTGAGGTAGAAACTCAGAGTTGCTTTAATTTGTATTTCTCTAATTATTAGTAACTTGGAGCATTTTTTTTCTTATGGCTATCAATAGTTTAGATTCATTCCGTCAAAAACTAAATGATCATATCCTTTGATCATTTACCAGTTGGGAAATGTATCTTATTCTTATAAATTGGAATTAGTCTCATATATTTAACTTTCTCAGGGAAACATTTCAAAAAAATTTTTCCCCAGTTACCTGTTTCCCTTCCAATTTTAACTGCATTGATTTTGTTTTTGCAAAAGCATTTAAATTCATGTGTTCAAAATTGTCCATTTTATCTGTTGTATTCTTCTTTTTCCCTTCCTTGTTGATGAATTGTCCCCCCATACAGAGATCTGATGATTTTATGACATCACCCTTTATGTCCAAGTTATTTATCCATTTATTCCCAGAACTTATCTGGGAATATGGTGTGAGGTGTTTGGCCTATACCTAGTTTCTGCCAGACTGCTTTCCACTTTTGCCACTAGTTTTTGCTAAATAGTAAGTTCTTCACCCCAGGAGCGAAGGTCTTTGGGTTTATTGAACATTAGGCTACTATGTGTATTTGCTTCTTTGTTTGTGTGCCTAATCTGCTCCATCAGTCTTATTTCCCAACCTGAGAACTTCAATCCCGTCAGTCTATTTACTATCTCCCACAGATATACTTACACCACCTTTTTTACTCTTGACTATAGTCCCTTGCGTCTGTTGTTCTGCTCACTTGGAGTACCCTTCACCCTTCTCTCTTCCCATCCATACTCTACCCATTCTTCAATATACAACTAACCTATCACTGTTAGTCCTTCTCTGAGTACTATGATTTCCTTTGCTCTTCCCTTTCTCTGAATTCTTATAGCACTTCTTGCTTATTACACATCAAATAAATGAGAGAATGCATGCGAAAATACTTTACACTGAAATGTTACAAAGATGCCAATCTTTTTTTTTAAAACTGGTCCTGTGATTTCATCAGTGCAGGAAACCTGGTGTTTGATAAACCCAAAGACCTCTGGGTTAAGAAGTCACTATTTAACAAAAATTGCTAGGAAAACTGGGGAGCAGCTTGGCAGAAACCACATATAGACCAACATCTCGTACCATATTCCCGAATGGGAATTCTCCAAATGATATTCTCCAAATGGATAATTGACTTCGACATAAATGGTGACATAAACAATTAGAGAAATAAGGAAGAAATTACCTTTTATATATGATAGGGGAACAGTTTATGACTAAAGAAGGAATTTCCTCTAAAAATATAGATAGGAATCTTCTTCCCTGCAACTTTTAACCCTATAGAATTCTAAGTGATTTGCTCAGGATCATAGAATTAGAATGTGGCAGAGTTCAGACTTGCAATCAGGTTTTCCTGATTCCAACACCAACTTTTTTTATCCACTAGTCCAGTGGTGTCAAATAGAAATGGATCCCTATGGGCCATATATTGTCTTAGAAAACCACAAGTTAACATTATCTATGTTTATTGTATTTTTGTTTATTTTGTTAAATGTTTCCAATTACATTTTAATCTGGTTTTTCAGACTGTACTTGGGAGTTTTGCAGGCAAGCACAATCTGATAAAACTTCATTACATCATGTAACTTCTCAATAGATTACCAATTATTAACAATGATTATTTGTATGAGATGATTTCATAGAATAGCATGAAATTGCATATTGAGATAAAAAAATTACTAGGCTAGCTTATACTTCTTACTTAAGTCTATGTAATATCCCCAACTATATTATAAACTAGGTGATAAGAGATGTATCTTAACATGTTTGAAACCCCAATTTGTTCAGTAACAAAAAAAGCTTAATATACTATCACTCTTAAATGTAAGGCATTTGGCCTATGGTTCCCTTTTTTATGTGTTGCCAGGTACTGTGCTAAGCACTGGGAATACAAATAGTAGAAAGGAAGATAGTCCCTACCCCCAAAGAATCTGTGTTCTATTGGTTGGAAGACAACACATAAAAGAGGACTGAAAAGTGTGTAGATGTGGTAAAGGTACCTGGCATGGGGGTATGGTAGAGAAAGTTCTGTGAAGATGCCGTCAGCAATTCAACTTGGAGATGAAGGAAGACTCAGTTGGCCTGAGTCTCCTTCTTAATGTGGAGGTTCGGGGAGGGATCAGTCAATCAGAGGAAGAAGTCACAGGGGCACAGAGTTCTTTGGTGCTTCCAATGTGAAAAATAGTTCAGTGGTGAAGTGAGCTTCCAGGGGAAATAAGCTTCTATGGCATCATAGTCCTGTGGACATGAGTGAGTGTTTGCCAAAAAGAAGTGCTTCTTTTGTACTGCTTTCAGTGACCACCAGAATTCTGTGTACCTAAAGAGACTCCATTTTGGGGTTTTCTTGGCAAAGATACTGGAGTAGTCTGCCATTTTCTTCTCCAGCTCATTTTTTCAGATGAGGAAACTGAGGTAAACAGAGTAAGGTGACTTGCCCAGGGTCACACAGCTACTAAGAGTGAGGCCAGATTTGAACTCAGGAAGGTAAGTGTTCCTGACTCCAGACCCACATTCTATCCACCATGCCACCTAGCTGCCTTCCCCTTACAATTAGAGCTACACAAAATGAACAAAGACTCAAAGACTACTGAATGAGTGAGTCTGTTGAATGATGAAGTACTAGTAGCCAGTCTAGTGGAATAAAAGTACTACATTATCCTGCTTTTGAATAAACATAGCTTCCCTTCTTTCCCTGAATTCTGATCCTTTTCCAATTGGGCCCCATGCCCAATGTCCCTCCATCAGTTTCTTTACTTTTCACACTGGCAAAGCTTAACGATATCAAATCAGTGTTTCCATGATGTGGCAGATGTGGTAAGTGCTTAAAAAATAGAAGTAGTGCTATGAAAAACTCGTTAATAATCCTTTCAAGCTAGACTCAAACCTATTTGCTATTTAACTGCAGGTGGCTCTGATGGCATATCCTATGAACATGCACCTTTCTTGATTTGTAATCATATTTTATAGTCATCGTAATGTATTTCAGCAGTGTCTTAAATCAGCAGCTATTTTTACTCAAAACAGAGCAGATATTGTAACCTTCTTCTTGTGGTAAAGGAGACTAAGGCATAAAGTAACAGAAGGTCCCCGGAAAATCCAAGAAAAGGAGTTGAACTAGGACTCATAGAAACTCAGAGATAGAACATATATCAGAGACCATTTAGTCAGATCCCTACATGAATGAGAATTTCCATAATATGTCCAACAAATGTTATCCAGTCTTCACTTAATATGTCAAGTGCAGGGTGGGGGATGGGGGGAAGAGGGGGAATAGAGCAGTGTAAAGCTGTCGTTGGCTCTCCCCCCTCTCCCCTCACTTGGCAGTTCATTTTACTTTTGTGTAGCTCTAATTGTTAGGGGAAGGTAGCTGGGTGTCATGGTGGATAGAATGTTGGCCTGGAGTCAGGAACACTAACCTTCCTGAGTTCAAATCTGGCCTCAGACTCTTAGTAGCTGTGTGACCCCAGGTAAGTCACTTTACTCTGTTAACCTCAGTGTCCTCATCTGAAAAAATGAGCTGGAGAAGGAGATGGCAGAGTACTCCAGTATCTTTGTCAAGGAAACCCCAAAATGGAGTCACAAAGAGCCAGACACCACTGAAATGACTAAACAGCAAGAACAAAAATCATTAAGGAATTTTTCCTAATATCAAGCCTCTTTATAACTTTTAAACATTGTTTCTAGTTTGCCTTCTGATCTCGGTCAAGCAGAATAAATGTTTCTCTTTGTATTTTCATAATTTTATTCTTTAGAGCTTCCATACCTGATTTCTTTCCAAGAATTTCATCCACATAATGCTAGGTATTCTTTCTTGGAAGCCTTTGAAATCTACCCTCCCAAAATCTAGAGTGCATGTCAGACACCATAAGACTGATCCAACACATTCCCATTTGACACAGTTACCCAAGTTATAAAATGTGTAACAGTCCATCCCACCTGGGTTCAGTAGCACTAGCATGGTAAAGGAAGGCTCCCCCTAGGGGAGCACAATGATAGTGGTAGGACCTGGGGGTGGGATTTTGACAGTCAGGACGCAGCAAACTTCCCCTACCCATGGCAGCAACGTGAGATGAGGACTGGTTGGTGATTCTTTGCTTCCTCATTGAACTATGCCTTAAGTCCACAACTGACCCCACACATGTCCCCTAGATCCCTCCTGTTGGTACTATAAGACAAAGCCTTAGTGACCCATATTATTTACAGCTCTGCACGTACCTACTTACTTTTTTTTCTGTTTCTTATTTTTCCTTTCCCTTTGTTCTTTTTAATCTCCTTTCTTTCTATAAAGGTCATGTTGACTGAGTAATACTCAAACTAATAATGCTTTTTAAGTTCTCATTTCACTGGAACTCGTTATTGATATAAACCCATTAGACACAACTAATGTACCAAAGTTGATAAATGGTCCCACTGGATCCTTTTTTCCCCTTCAGAGAGTTTACTCATAACCCTGATCAGAATGTCATGAATACTCTGTAGGTGAGAAACTGCATGAAACATGAATATTTTATGTGACCCAACAGAGGAATTCACTTCTAGCGAACTAGCACGGGTTCATTTTAGAATAGAAAAATAAAACTTCAGGTTAACAAATAAGAATTCAAAGGTCATGAATCACTGCTAAGCTTTGGGAGATGAAATTGGATTCCGTATATGTTTCTCCATAAAAGCTGTATCAAAAAAAATGAATATCTTGCACAGCCCCTAGGAAAGATTCCAAATCTCTCTCCAAGGTCTACAAGCAAATTTAAAATTATTGTTTAAAATCCCATAAACACTGACTATATCACTTGTTTCTGGTTCAAGTTGATTTCCTTTTTTTTTTAAATTTTAGGTAATTGGGGTTAAGTGACTTGCCCAGAGTCACACAGCTAGTGTCAAGTGTTTGGTCTGAGGCCAGATTTGAATTCAGGTCCTCCTGACTTCAGTGCCTGTGCTCTGTCCACTGCACCACCTAGCTGCCCCTTTACTTTTTTGTTTGTTTGTTTGTTTGTTTGTTTTGGCTAGGCAGTGGGGTTAAGTGACTTGCCCAGGGTCACACAGCTAGTAAGTGTTATGTGTCTGAGGCCGGATTTGAATTCAGGTCCTCCTGACTCCAAGGCCAGTGCTCTATCCACTGCGCCACCTAGCTGCCCCCTCATGTTGATTTCCAAAACCTAACTTAAGTGTCTTGGATTTCTCGGTAGTTGGAAGTTTCAGTCCCTAAGCTTGGTAATAACTGTTAATAGAATGAGAATTATATAGTTACTGGTGTTTTAGAATGAATTGTCTCTGCTGTCGTGACTCAGAGGCACTAAAACACTTGTCAAATGAAGCACTTACATATTTTTTAAATAAATGAAGGCACATCCACTTGACAATATAGCAATATGTCTTTGGGAGGAATCAATACCGTGCTGTACTGGTAAATATTTAACAACCAGGTCTCAAGGGAGAGGTGTGACTATGAAATAGTGTATGCAGTATATACACGGTTAAGTTTCATTTACATAATTTTTTATCCATCACTTTCTTAAGTCTAGACCATCATCAACAAAACAATAGCTAAAATCCTGATTTGTAGCATTTGCCAATTTCTGAAGTATCATCCTGGAAATTTAACAACCAACTCTTGGGAATCAGTTCTAGCTGATTTTAGCACACCCCTGAGCCAATATCAGATCAAGCCTTTTGGGAGAGGCCCTATGTTATAATGGAAAGGTGCTAGACTTGGAGTCAGGAAGATCTGAATTCAAATCCCACCTCAAACTCTAACCAGCTGCATGACCCTTAGCAAGTCACTTAACTTGTCTGTGTCACTGAGTTATACCCAATTTCTTATACCCAATTTCTAAGATCTCTTCTGGTTCTAAGATCTTCATTTTTTCCTGTACTATGGCACTTCCCTTGTCAATAATCATACAGTTATATAAAATTATATATGAGATAATGCACATTGGCAAGTTTGGGAGAAAGATTAAAAGGGAGGTAATTTTGTGGTAAGTGTAGAAAGTGAGTTCTGCTGCTATTAATCCTAGATTTTGTTTGCTCACAGTGATGAACAGATGCAAGGGGCAAACCTAGGACGCAAAGATTTCTGGCGCAAGATGTTCAAATCTCAGAGTGCGGCAAGTGACACCAGCAGCCAGTCGGAACAGGACACCTCAGAATGTACCACTGCTCACTCGGGGACAACCACTGATAGGCGCTCACGCTCCCGGTCCCGGCGGATTTCACTCCGAAAGAAACTAAAACTCCCCATAGGTAAAAGTAGGTCTATTTATTTATTTGTTTCTTTATTAATTATTTTCTACATAAGTGTGCTTGTAGTGTAATAGGGAGCAGAAATTCCATGCAAGTGAATGGAAGAATATTACTAATTCATCTTGTCAATCAATTAAAAAGTATTCACCAAGCATCCACTATGTCCCAGGTAGCATCCTAGGCAATGGGCACGACCATTTTATTTAAAGCCCATTCCTGCATATTTTCATCCAAGGCATATAGACTGAAGAATTTCTCCTCATTCAGATTCTATCATATTGAGACACTTCCCTGTTTTAAGGATATATGCTAGTATTCTTGCTTGACTGAGATTGGAGAGAATACTGAGCCGTGTTAATAGACTTTGTCTATTAAATAGGAAACTGGCTAAAGAGATCATCTCTCTCGGGCCTAGCAGATGGCGTGGAAGATCTCTTGGACATTAGTTCAGTAGACCGTCTATCTTTCATCAGACAAAGCTCGAAGGTAAAGTAACCATCACTGGTTGGGAAAGTTAAATGAGCTAATAAAACTTTCAATGCTGGGAATGTCATAGAATGATAGATTTAATGTTAGAAGGAACCTTAAAGGTAATCAAATACGATTTCCTTTTTTTTACAGATGAGGAAACTGAGACAGAGAGGTTAACACAACTAGTTACACAACTAGTGAGTGTGAAAGGCAAGATTTGAACCTGAGTCTGCCTGATTTCAACTTCAGCCCTCTATTCACCTCAGGAGTCCACTGAGGTGTAATTCAAAAGGCCTTTAAAGTGAACAAATTTGGAAAAGATCAAAGAAAGACAATTGAAACTGAAGATGAATGAGTAGTAGTCTGCATGCACCTATTTTAGAGATAGCTAGTTGGCAAAATTGACAGACATCTGGGCTTAGAATCAAAAAGATGTTAGTTCAAATCCTGTCTCAGATATTTACTAGCTGTGTGACTTGAAACAAGTCACTTAACTTCTTCCAACCTCAGTTTTCTAATCTGTAAAATGAGAGGCTTGGATGCTCTAGCCTCAAGGTCCCTTCCAGCTCTGTTTATAACCATAATTTAGCAGGTTTTTAATATTGAACCTAAACAGTTTATGAGAATCTTGGTGTTGTGGAAAGAAAACACACTATTTACAATTTAGAACAAAAATCAGTAAAAAGTTTCATTTGCTCCATTGTTACGAGCCAAAGCAGGGAAAAGCATCACTTGGCACATAGGGAAGGATGTCACCTTCTAAATATGAGTTATTTCCCATAGATACTTAGTGTATGCAGAAACCACATAGTCATGCTGACCACTCAGGCACTGGCCTTGAAAATAGTTTATTGTTAGAAGAGAAGATATGTAATATGCCAGTCTCTCTGACATTCTTTCTCATCTCCTCCACAACTCCCCTGCCTTTGCCTGCCTAGAAGGAAGGAAACACCATTCCATTGTGCTCTGCAGTCACCTGCGTAACCAGTAACTTCTTCTATTTCCCCCCTTCTAAGTTTTCCAACCACACACTGCTATCTAACGCCCTGAAAATTCTCTACCCTAAGGCTAGACCCCTGAGGATGTTGTTATCCTACCCAAATCACTCCTCAGTGATTAATAAATTCGCACCCTTTCATACCCTCCCCATTCCAGCAGGTCTGAAAACCTCTGTCATTATCTAATCTTTGTTTTCTCCCCCCCACCATTGCTTCCTCCCTATTCCTATTCCCCTCCCACCCACCCCAATACCATACTCTAAAGCAGAGGTTCCCAAACTTATTTGGCCTGCCAGCCCTTTTTCAAAAAAATTACTCAGTGCCCCCCCTGGACATCTACTTTCTTTAACACTTTAATGATTTTTTTTTAATTTGTGTCATTTCAAAAAATATATAAAATATTTTTTAAATGATACATCTTAAATTTAACAATTAATTGTAAATTTTTGGGAGGATTTCCTGCATTGAGATTTTGATGATGCAATATTGTGTCATGTAACCATATAGTATCATATTGTAAACAAGTTGTCACCTGCACATATTCCTGCTGATGCGTGCTGGACTTTCTGACAATGCTCACCTGCCAACACTTGCTTATTAAGATCCATCAGTGGACTTGACCACTGATTGGCTATAATTTGCATTTTGCGTGTTTATTTGGAAAATAATGTAATTACTATGACTTTAACTCTTACACCACAGATGAAATATGTACAGATAGTTTTTCAAAATTTTCTTCTTTTCTTTTTTCCTTATGCTTCCACCACACCCTTATTTTATTCAACACTCCCCAATTGCACCCAAGACTACTACCAACCCTCTGGATCTTTTCAGCACCCCCTCAGGGGCAGTATCACCCACTTTGGGAATCTCTGCAAAGCTACCCCTCCTTTCTGCTGTGCTCTCTGGACACCCATAGGTAACAAACTACCTTTCATATTAAACCATTTCCTTTCTTGCTTCTTTCTTCTTCTTGCGGTCACTGAAACCTAACCCACTAGTGATGATACAGCTTCCCTGGCCACCTTTTCCAGCTCTGGTTATATACTGTCACTTATATTCTTTTACTCCCTGGTCAGGTAGAGGAGTTGAAATACTTCTTGCTCCCCATAGCCATTTCTAGGTTTTCTCTCTAATGCCATCACTTAGTAATCTCCTTTAGAGTTCACTCAATCTATATCTACCAACCAATCAAGATTCGGATAAATGTCATCTACTGACCTTTAAGACACTCTATCTTTCCTCAGTGACTTCAATGCCTGGATCATAGTCTTTTTCTCCTCCCCAACTTCTGCCATCACATTAAGGTACTTTAACCACAACTACATACAGAAATGGTCACACCCTTGATTTTACCTTCAGTCACAGTTTCCACTTCCATGTTCATGGAATGAAATTCCTTCATCTTTTAACAACCTGTTGTTGTCATTCCACGTCCTCTCTGCCTTGCAAATTCTGGCCTGGTTCTTTGAATTATCATTGACTTCTAATCCCTCTACCCATAAGTTCTTTCCCAGGCCATCACCCCTGCACTGACTACACTTTCCTTCTTTTCCCTATCTTGACCCTTTGGGGAACGAGTTTGACTCCACACTATCCTCTTCTCTTAAGTCCCTTGCCCCCTCATCCTTTTGCCAATTTTACCCTGCCAAATCTCAGTCTTGAATTACTCCCACACAGTATTGCCTTCATTCCAACTTACACGCTGCTAAATGAAGCTGGAGGAAAATTGCAAAACCATGCTTACTAGGCCCACTACTAATTTATGTTACATAATTTGAATTGGGGCCTCAGTACAGCAAAGCAATCCTTTTTACACCTCCCTAATTGATTCACTATCCCGTTCATCATAGTATCTTTTCCCATTCCCACAGTATCTTGAAACCTCACATGGATCCCTGCACTGAAAACCTTAACTTATATTTCATGGGGTGGGGGTGGGGGAATTGAGGGCATTTGCAGAGAACTTCCTCTTCTCCTCTCCTCATCTCATCTCACTTTTGCCATTATCTTCCCATTGCCCCCGTCTCACAGGAAGAGGTGGCCTTTCTGTTGCCAAGGCTAAACTTTAAGAACGAAGTGAGGAAACTCAAGACAAAGCAATATACCGAGAACCTCATGCATGATACACCAGCATTACATTAAACTGGCAGGGAAAGAGCAAGGTTTGACAGCTGCTAACAAAGGGTGTCATTCAAGTGGTATGTGGGCTTATTCCTTTTAGGACTAAAGTTTATAATACAAAAATGCCTTTGTTTCTTACGTGAATTATTTACTAGCATTTCCCTTCATTAGTATCTTGCCAAAAGTGGTATTCTTTCTGTTGCTTCTGTGAAGATTTTGCTAAAGGAAATATGGGTGTGTACAAGTACTGGCTGTGGAATTTAAAAAAAAAAAATCCTACTGTGATGTGATTTAATCATGGGCCATTTAATGTCCCTGGACTTCGTAATGCCCACGATGGTGGAAAGAGCTGCATATGGAATCAAAGGAACTGAGTCCAAATACCTACTCTGGAGTTGGGAGATGCAGCGTCTTGTGTGAGGAACAATAAGAAGGCCAGTGTCACAGATTTGTAGAGTATATGGGAAAGCAGAAGGTGAAAGAAGACTAAGAAGGTAGGATGGGTCCAGACTGTGAAGACCTGGTCCATCTGTAAAATGAAGTAGGACTTGATGACCTTTGCTGTCCCTTCCAACTCCAGATTCTGTAAACATTTATCAAGCACCTACTATGTGCCAAGCACTGTGCTAAGTACTGGGTATAGAAAAAGAGATAAAAGACAGTCCCTGCCCTCCTGGAACTTGAAATCCACTGGGGAAGACAACATGCAAACAAATATATACAAAGCAAGCCATATACAGAATAAATAGAAGGTGTTGGAATTAAGAGGTGTGGGAGAAGGCTTCCTGTAGGAGGTGGGCTTTTAGTTGGGACTTACAGGAACCTAGGGAGATCAGTGGTCAGAGTGGAGGTGGGACAGCATTTCAGGCATGGGGGCCAGCCAGAGAGAATGCCCAGAGCTGAGAGATAGAACGTCTTATTCATGAAATAGCCAGGATGCCAGTGTCACTGAACCAAAGAGTGGGTGTTGAGAAATAAGGCATAGGAAGATTGGAGAGGCAGAAGAGGACTAGATTATGAAGGGCTTTGGATACCAAACAGCATGTGGAGGCAATAAGAAGCAATAAGAAGTCTCCGGTCTGGAATCTTTTCCTTAACTTGGAGTCCTTTCTTATTGTTTGTTTCAGTCGATTAACATGCATTTATTAAGTACCTATTATATACTAGGCAACATTAGTTCCTGGGGATACAATATGTTTTATTTAAATTCTAAACTTAGTAATCATAAGGCAAAATAAGTCTTCAAATGAACAAACAAGATTTTCAATTGATCATAATAAAACCACAGTCTTCAAATTATTTAATAATGTGTATAAGATTCACTGTAGAGAAGAAAATTAGTTTAGTAGATAGAGAGCTGGCCTGCAAGGCTGAGACAGCTTGGTTTCCAGACTTGCCTCTGATATACTGGCTGTGTAACCCAAAGGAATCATTTAAACTTTCGGTATCCCAGGTAACTCTCTAAGATTATAAATTGCCAAAGAGTCACTGCTTTACATTGGTAGATGGAGTTTTCTCATTGGTTGCTCTCTGCAGGGATGAAATCACAGCTCTGGTGAAAATAAAGAAAAGAACAAAGACCTTTAACGAAAGAAAATGGCAACAAAACAGTGATTTGTTTCCACAACCCATTCTCATCTCTTTTTGTTTTCTTTATTTTTTTAAATGTATTTTGTTGCTATTACTATTTCTGCCTTGTGATTTTGAAATATAAAAAAATGAGAACTATTGGGCCAAGGAAAAATATACTTTAAATCTTGAACAAGAAACATATGATTTCAAGGTTAAGCATAGTGCATTGTTGACAAATTAATTTATGCTGAGCCTTTCTAGAATTATTTTACTCTATTTGGCTCTCTTTAGCATTTGATGATCCATTTGAAGTGGCTTATATAAAGGAAGACTGTGGTTTTGCTGATGACTGCATTGAGGCTCCCTTGAACGCTACATTAAGAAAATAATATGACCATTGTTCACTAAATAATTTTCTCAAAGCTTCTTTGTAAAAAATCCAGTCTGTTTTCTGGCTGTGCTGCCATTTATTTTGCAATATCTTTATCAGCATGTGAGAATATACTGCAATGATTAACCCAGCCCATTGAAGCACCCTGAAGGACCTGAAATAAGTTTATGTGCTAAAAAATTTTTTTAATTTAAAAAAAAAAACAAAAAAATTTCATTTCCAAGTCAAAGATTAGAGTCACACCAGAATATGCTGCCGTCTGATTTAGTTTTATTCTTAACACCAGTTTTGTTTTCTCAGGTTAAGTTCACCAGTGCTGTGAAGCTATCTGAAGGAGGACCAGGAAGTGGGATGGAGAATGGAAGAGACGATGAAGAGAATTTCTTCAAACGACTTGGTAAATGACATGTTAACCCTCAGAAATTCATTTCGGCTTCATCACACTGAAAAAAAAAAAAAGCATGGTTAAATTGAAAGACCTATTCCCATTTCTCCTTTTGTTTCCCTTTCCCTTTCTGTTTGTATGCCTCCCTTCTTTCTCTTTCTTTTTGCTTTTTTCTCTTTTGTTTTAAAATATTTCATATTTCCTTTATATCATTTCTATTAGCTATCTTCCTTTCCTTTGCCATTTTTTTTCCTGATCTGTTAAGAGAGTTGGAATGGATTTTACAGGTCATCTGATTTAATTTTCCATAGATACAGATGCATATCTGCATATGTATTTTTAACAACTTTCCTGACAAATTTTTATCCAGCCTCTGATTGAGTAATTCTAGTGTTAGAAAGCTTATTACCTCACAGTGCAGTCTATTCCTTGATAATATGGCTGAAATATTCCTCACTGGAACTTTGACCAATTCTACCCTTTATTTGTACTCTAAAGCTGTAGGGAATAACTGTTGTTTCTTTCTCATGGCAGACCTTCAAATATTAAAATACAATATTATCTCTTCCTTTAATCTTTTCTTGTCTGAGCTAAACATTCCCAGATCCTTCAACTCTTCTTCATCTGACAGGATTTCTTTTGTTATGGCCATTCTGATTGCTTTCTGGATCTATTACAAGTTATAAAGTTCTCATGTAAAATATGCCCACAACTGAACATAATATTCAAAATGCAGTCTTATCAGAATACAGTGTGACTATTACCTCCAATGTTCTCTGTGTATACATGTGCATATTACATGCATACACACATATATACATATGTACTTGTGCTGGCTTAGGTGCATTATTTTTAGGGCAAAAGGAAAGGAAAGGAAGTATAGAAAAGGAAAAAAGCATTTTTGTAGTGGCTACTATGTGCCAAGCATTGTACTAAGCACTTTTTAAACAAATGTTATGATGCTTGATCAAAATACTATTTCATGACATTCATATACTATAGTTTAATCATTCCCCAGCTGATTGATAATCAATTTGTTTCCAGTTTCTTTTCCTAAAATTAAAAAGACCACTAGCAATATTTTCATACATATGGGAGCTTTTTCTGTTTTCTACCTCCTTGGGGTACATATCCAGTAGTGGAATTACCAAGTGAAAGAATATGAATAGTTTAATGACATCTCATATTATTTCATATTGTTATACAGCAATTAGTCTAACTCAGAGCTCTACTAAGAGTTTATTCATGTGCCTGTCTTCCTAAAGCCCATTCAACATTGATCATTTCCATTTTTATCCTCTTTTCTAAACTGATAGCATCATGTCATAGCCTAAGATTGTAATAGCTTTTGTGACTGACATCACAATTGAATTTATATCAAGCTTATAGATACCTCAATCATTTTCAGACAAAGTACAATCTAATAACTCCTCCCTTGTATTGTACTTCTGAAGTTGATTTTTTTAACCTAGGTATAAAATTTTACATTTACCCCTACTAATTTTGTGTTTTTAGTTTCAGCACAATTCCTTTTGAATCCTTACCTTGTCAGCCAGTGTGTTAAGATATCCCTTTTGTTCTGTGTCTTCTTTAAGTTCATATATACATATGTATGTATATATATGCATATATTATGTGTGTGTGTGTGTGTGTGTGTATTCTAACTAAGTCTGTATTCAAATCATTGAGAAAAACATTAAACAGCGCAGAACCAAGCATGAGAGATGACCAGTGTTCCATTGGACAAGAACTTCCAAGTTAACTTCTAATCATTAATGTCTATTCATTTTGCTAGCCCTTCAACCTGTACTGAAGTCATATATGTGAACTCTCATCTAGCCCACATCTCTCCATATTTTTCACCAGGGTAGCATGGTACTTTATGGAAATATTTGTAGAAATCGAGGTAATCCCTTTATACAGCATTCGCTAGATCTATCAGTCTGCTAGCCCCAGTTAAAAAGAAAAAAAGAAAAGAAAAGAAAAAAAGGAATGAGTTTAGCAAAACATAATCTGTTCTTTTTTGTAGCATAATATTAATTATTATTTTTATTTCATCAAATATTTCCCAATTACATGTAAAAATTTTAATAATCATTTTAAAAAATTTTGAGTTCCAAATTCTTTCCATGATCTGTTCTTAATGAAGTTATTCTGGCTCTTTATGTTCACTGTGTGCTTTTCTAGATATCCAGTAAGCTTCCTTTTAGTAATATTTTCTAAAATTTTGCTAGAAATTGAAATAAATATCAATAATCTGCAATTTTTACCTTCCATTCTCTTTCCCTTTTTGAAAATAAAGACAACATCTGGTTTTATCCAATCTTGTAGTATTGCTATTCTCCACCATCTTTCAAAGAAATTCCTATCAGGAAATTACCTTGCACTCATCAAATACATCTAAATGGTCTCTAACTTCTTTATATCCTTACTTATCTTGAGCACCAGCTGACTATTAGTCATTTTCATTCTGTCCTTCCCAGTGCAAAGAGATTCTCTTTAAGGAAAGCAGAAGAAAAATAAGAATCAAATAGCCTTCTTTCTTTGTACCATCTCTCATCTTTGTCTCACCCCCCCCAAACAATGGTCCTACCTCTTTGATCCTCTTCTGGACATACTAGAACAACAACAACCGATAGATAGATAGATAGATAGATAGAGATATAAGTGAGTGTGTGTGTGTGTATTTGGTTTTTCTGGCCAGCTCAACCTCACGCTTAACTTGCTAACACTGCTCTTACAGGACTGTGCCATGTTTTTGCATTATTCCTCCATTATTTGTTCTTGTTTTCTTCTTCCATATATGGCTTTTAAAGATCTAAGTTAGTTGGGGCATATTTCCTGTGCAGCTACATCAATCTCTTCAAAAAGTTCCCATTTTTCCTTGTTAGCAAATTGATTCTCTTCGGGTCTTGAGAATCCCATTCTTAAGAGCTTTCCATTCCTCCTAGGTTGACTTCTATGCTAGAATTTTCATTCTTTAGGATTTTTTCCTATATTCTGAGCCTCAGATTATATCATGTGACCCATATTTTAATATATGCTTCCCTGTTATATTTTTAAATGAGACCACATTTTTATTTGCTACCAGATTCACTGAATATCTACAATCTCAGTCAATAGGTGTGTTTAGATTAGCATTTAGTACAATGCCTGCCATATATTAGATACTTAATAAATATTTATTGATAGATATTTATTAGTTATTGATTTAGATTGGGAGAGAGGAAATGGAAGTAGAGAATGAGTGAAATGAATTATTTTATAGATCTTTTAAATCTCTGCTCCAATTTTCTCTCCCACTGGATGCTATCTACCTCTTCAGGTTGCCACAGTTTTGATGACCATCTGACCTCCAACCAGGAGGGGACGAAATACAAGAATGTAGTAAATCTGGGAGCAATTAGACAAGGCATGAAGAGATTTCAGTTTCTGTTAAACTGCTGTGAACCAGGTACTATTCCTGATGCCTCCATCCTGGCAGCTGCCCTAGATCTGGTAAGTAATTTTAAGGTTTTAAGCAATCCTTTCCTCATTTTCCAAGTGACATTGTCAACTGAAATAAGCACAAATGTCAAAGCAAAGAGTGGGCAAAATGGGTCTCAAATAGAAATATTTCAGTTTAGGTAAACACTTCCATATGTGATTCAAGTTCAGTTTCCAATTCTTATAGTTGTCTTCTACTTTTGAAACTTTTAAGAATTGTGATCTACTGATAACATTGATTTTTCCCATAATAACACTAGATATGAAATTTTAAAACTTGAAGAGAGAGACTTTCTGGCAGTTTTTGTATTAATTAAAACTAAAGTATATGAAAACTTTGTAACAAACCAGTGCCTTCTAATATAATTTTAATTCCGTACCTTCATAGATATCAGTAATAGAGATGGCAGAGGGCTAAGAGATCATAAAGGTTATCTCCCCTTCCCATTTTACAGATAAGGAAAGTGTGGGTCAGAGAAGTTAAATAAAGTCCAGGTCACACAGATAGTAAATAGCAGAGCCAGTATTTGAATCCAGGTTTTCTGATTCTAAATTCAATGTGGTGTTTTGGTTTTTTTTTTCTATTTAATCAGACTAAATTCCTGCCTCAGGTGTGAGTTAAAATGGATTAAAAAGTTCTTATCTTAGTTTCTATCTTAGTTTCTGTGTCATGTCTTGGAAATCATCCAACCCTTATAATGTCATTCATTCAATTGTTTTAGTCTATTTACAGCCTCATTGAGCTAAATCTTAAGCTAGTCAAAAGTCTTTCCCTTTGTTCAAAAATAGAATTTCACCCTCCAAAGACCATAAACACTAGATGTTTTGTCATGTAAGATGTTTAACTGGCATTCACAAAATGACAGAATCTCAGAATTGGAAAAAGCCTCAAATGCCATCTAGTTCAACCCCTAATGTTACAGGAATTCCCCTCTACGACATTGTAAATGGCTTCCTGGCTAGCCTTCACATGAATTTTCCTAGTGAAGTGGAACTCATGCCTCCAGAGGGGGCCCATCCTGCTTCTATCAAACCCACGTCTGCTGCTTCACAACTTCCATTCACTGCTCTTAGTAGCTCTTTGTAACTTCTACCCGCTGGTTTCCTTGTACTGAGCATAACAAATCTTAATGGCTCTTCTGACAATCCTTCAAATACTTGAAGTCAGCTATGTTCCCGTCCCTAAGATTTCACTAAGCTAAACGTGAATTCGCTTCCATGGATTATCCTATGGCATGGTTTCTTCTACCTTCTACCTTCCACTTTCTACCATCAAGGTTGCCCTTTTCTGCTCCAGTCCTTCTAAAATGTCATACCTAGAACTGAAGATAGTATTTCAGTACAATCTGATTGGGGCCGTCCATATTGTAATGGGAAAAAATGATCTCTTTGAAGATATTTTAAAATTTCATCATTCTTTCTTGAAAGTATGTTATAGTAAATGAAAAATTCAGAATGATAAGATTAGAAGAGTCATTGAAATACTAGTCTATCCTTTCACCACCAGGCTAAATTAAAGTTATACAATCTCAGAGTGATTGGTGTCTGTTCTTTTTAAACTTTTTTCAGAAGAGCCAGGTGTCAAAAACTCATTTTCTAGATGTTGGGGTGACTATGGGTGGGTTCTAACCCTGAAATCAGGCCAGGGATACTGGTAAAGGTACAGACATGGTGGAACTAAACTGGGATACAAGGCTGGGACTTGGTCACAAGCGTTAAGGTAAGAGCCTAATTATAAAACCCAGGATACAAAATTAGAGCAGGAATGGAAACAGGCTTGAGCTATCAAGGTTATAAATTTGTTGGTTCTTCCCTTTCCCTTGCCAGCCAACCAGACCGGTCCCAGAGATTAGAATGTGGTGAAACCTATAGGTGAGGCTTTTATATCCTCAAACCTGCAGAAAGTTAAGTGACTTATTTATTCCCTGATTGACTTAAGTAAATCTCTGTTAAATCTCTTGGCTTTTAGGATAGTGGAAGATGACATATAGCCTTAAAACATGATTCAATTAAGAAGTATGGAGTAACTGAATCCCTAATCCAAAATACAAGTATATTATGAATTCTTGACTAATTATAACTGGATTTTTAACTCAATTTTTCTTCAGTTACTGTTCAACATCCAAAGCTGAATCAATCAAATTTGAAATATGAGTAAAAAGGGTTTGAGCCTCTTTTTTTATGCAAAAGTTTTTCTGAGGCAAAAGCTTCCAAAGCCCCATTTTATCTATTGGCAGAGGAGGGCCATATATAATACAAATGTAAAAAGTCCATTCAAAGCAGCCTTAATAGCCATGTGCCTGTGGCTCTAAGGAACATAGAGACCAGAATATGTTGTTTGCTAAAATGCTTTAATATTGAGCAATTGTTCCCTGTAGCTCAGTCCAAAGTTCTAGACTTGAGTAAGCATAAAGCTGTTCTTTGCATTTTTTTAAAATCTAAAGTTTGAACACAGTCTTTTAGTTGAAGAAAATAATTTTCAATATTTTATTTTAAAAAGTGACATTTTGCTGTCTTAGCCATATAACCTAAATGATTTTTTTTTATTTTTTAGAAAAACATTCCCAATATCCTTATGAAGAAAAATTCTGTCAAATAACAGAGTTACAGAAACATAAGTATGTACAGATTTCTGGAATGTTTATGTTCAAAATTTATATTTTAAATGTGTCCCTTAGCATTGTTGCTATGACAACTGAGAAAAATTAGGGGTAATCAGCTCCAGTTTCAGGTTCAGTACAGCCTCTCCTGACATTTTTTTCTTGCTAAAAAATTAGCAAGAACTGAATGTAATTCTTTTCAAATACATTTGATGATTTTGAAAGGGTCTTAGTTTATTGCCAAAGCTTTGTATGTAGACACAAAATGAAGCAAAGACAATTATACTAAAAGTCAAGTGATAATATTAACAATAATAGCTCATTTTAAAAATGTTTTAAGGTTGAAAAAATCCGCTTCATTTCCTGATAGGAAATCTGAGTGTCATCCTTATTTTACAAATGAGTAAACTGAGGCTCAGAGAGTCAGTGGCTTGCCCAGGTTCATACTTCTAGTAAATGTCAGAACTAATGCTTGAACTCTGATCTTCTTATTATAATACCAGCACTTGTTTTCCTAGATCAGGCTGTAAAAATATATCATCTTAAGAATACTCACCACAGATGCTCTCTCTCTAGAAGTAATCTATGTCAACTACAATTTTGCTTTTGACCACAACTACTTCAGGAGTAGACAGAGGGAGAGGAAGCCTGTCGGATACCTGATGCTTTATTCAGGCAAACGATAGGTTAAGTAATATAGGTTAATAATATATGATATGATATATAATTTAATAATAATAAAATAGGTTAAGTAATAAATATAGAATCACAGATCTGTGCCCTGCAGCAGGTGTGGAGTCAATACATACCCAGAAGCACATCTCTTTTTTGCTGTCAGTGGCTTTCATGTCAGTGATTTAAAGTAGGTTACCATGCTGTACTCATTAAAACTACAGCCTGCTACATTAGATGTATTATATTATTCTAGTTGGGAGGTGAAAAAGATCCATATAACTGCCCAAGGGGTGACATACAAGATTGGATTTTACATAATAGAGTCTGTTCGCCATTGTGCTCTGGAAATAAAGGATCACTTAGTGGCCATTTTGGTGTTATAATCTTAAATATACTCTCTCAAAATAGAAAAAAAAATTGGTTTCTGTACCATAACCTCCAGTTGACAACAATACTTGCCAGAATTTCCTAGCAAAATAAAATAAGAATCAGATTATTTCACATTTTTCTGCTTTAAAATACTAGTAGAGACCTGGTCTTTCCATTTTAAAAGATAGCAATTTCAGCCATTTCATTCTGATTAATTTCCCATTGGTGACCAAAGGCTAGAAAAGTGAGATCCAGCTCAGACAATAAGAAAACAATAGTGATTTCCATCTCTGGTTTTGCCACATCCTAAAGATAAATAGAAATCCTCAAAAAATTCTCAAAATTAATTTCAATTGGCTTCATGTTTATAAATAGAGTAGAAATTTTTTCACATAAGTAACACATGCCATTATAGATAACTGTCATGTTCATACATTTACTGTATATAATTATTGTATTTGAAAAGAGCAGAATTTGACTCACTTTGAAATAATAAGCTATCAAAACAAGATTCTACTGTATTTTATATAGTGCTTTAAAAAAAAAAATTAAAGTGTTGCAAAAATTAACCAATTTCCTAACCACCTATTCCCAAATAAGTTTAGAATTACTTAAAAAAAAAAAAGGTAATCTACAGAAGCAAGATCAATTAATCTTTAAAAAATGAATATGAGTTAATGAAGTCCATTTAGACATCATAATCTTGCAATAGCTTAGGTGTATTTCCTTGTCATTGAATTAAGGTTTAATGTTGGTAACTTCTTGAAAGACTGTTCATTATTTTGTGAGGAAATAAAGCATATAGAGTAATGATTTATCTACAGGCTTATAAGAACTAATCTTTCCCTACTTGGAGCAGGACACTGGCTGCCCTAAACACAGCTTCCTCACTCTTTCTCCACCAGCTTTGAGTGACACACATAGGTCCTTCTGAGTTTATTATCCACAGCTTATTAATCACATCTTCAATGTTAAGTCACATCTGCCAATTACAAAGGAATATAGTATTCTGACTTATTTATCAAGGAATTTTCCTAGTGACACCTTCCATTAGTCTCCTTATTGTCCTATATCCACATAATATGTGATTGAGGTGAAAATTAGAGAGTTCTAGATCCCCTAGAATCAGGGAGGTAGCTTTCTACAACTACTCCAGATACTTCCAAGATTGAAACATTCGGAAAAAGAAACTGTTACATTTTCCTCCTAAACCCAGACTTTTGAGGGAAAATATCATGCATTTCTGTGAAAGGCAAAGTTCCAGATCATTTCAGAACTGTTATTTCCTAGGCCCTTGAATTATATACAAAGCTTTTCCCAGGTGGTTGAAAATCAATTTCTCACTGGGCTGATGGGGGCTAATGAGACTTCTATGGTTCAGCCTGCTTTAATCTGACTATGTCAACATGGCCTCAAAAAATGGAACTAACTGTAAATATAGTCAGGCCAGAAGATGCAGAATGCTCTTTCCATAGAAATGCCTGGTCCAACCAGATTGAAGAAACGACAAATGTGACTAAAATGAATCTTCACTTTAAATAATATGGACAGCCAACGTCTGTACTCTCTGTTCATTGAATTAAAAGGACACTTCCTTCTCTGGAGACATTAATCAGTGCCTTTCGAGAAAATAAAATTCTTCTTAAGATTCAGTGAATTTTTCTTAGAGTAAGAAGAAAGTCTTTTTTGAAACAGCATCTGCAGGGCAACATGAATATTACCTTCCATTCATCTGCTTGTGTTGCAAAATTTAAGAGATGACAGGGGAAAAAAATGAAGAGGAAAACTTGAAATTTGAAGTCGTTTGGTTGTAAATATTAGCAGGTAAAGAACTGTATTACATAATGGTATTTTTAGGTATCTTTGAAAATTCATCTAGATAATTTTAATGATAGAGGTATTTTTCACTCATTTGTTAAATTTTTTCTTTGGTGCTACTCTGGAAATTATGAATTATTCATTGTTGGAATACAAGCATTCAGGTAGCATCAATCCAATATAGAAAGGAGGTAAAGGAAGAATTTTTTGGGGAGAGGAGTTTTAAAAATATGACCTACTCTTATTTCAAAATAATAAGCAAAATTCTTCCTTTGGGGAGTGACAGTAGAGTAGAATTTTTGCTTTGGTGTTTAGTTTTAATTTTCATTGTAGTAACCTGTGGTTCTTTTCAGCTATGCAACATTTGCCTGATTCATTTCTCTCCATTTGTGATGTGTTTCTCTGTGATGTCAATTCATTCCTGTCCATTCTGTCATATCTCCATCTTTCTCTTGCTGCTTCTTCAGATTGCACTGCGTGTTAAGAGGTAAGATCTATCAAAGAAGGTGAAAGTGACTTATGTTTAAGTCCAGAAAGAATCCTCTCTCCAGGAATTTCCATTTTTTTGCCTGAAAATCAGCACTTGGACACAACTTTTTGTGAGGATCTTTTGAAGACTTTAGTTCCATCTCGCTCTTGAGAGCCTCATTTTCTCCTCTGCACACCCTGAGTTTTGAATCCATGTTACAAACCATCTGCTGTTCTACCAGATCACACATCATCATCCTTTTTTTGCACCTTCATTGACTCTCTCCATCTTCTGTAAAGTAACATGCACTCTGGAAAGCAAGGGAAAAGGATATCTGTACCAAACATGGTTTCATTGGCTACAAAGCTCCAGGATGCTGAGCCTCTCACCAGACCCCTATAGAAATGGAATAATAGTACAACCTTTGAATTGTGTGATTATTCCTTAATCACAGTATCATAGGCTCACAGAGTTAAGGCTGAAAGGGACTTTAGAGGTCACTTAATTCAAGCCTCTCATTTTACAGATGAGGAACTAAGGTTCAAAGAGATCAAGTGTCTTGTCCAAGGTCACACAGGTAGTAAATGGAAGAAACGAGATTTGAATTCGGGTTCCCTGGCTCCAAATCCAGAACTTTTCCCACCATACACACTGCCTCACTCTTGAGATAATGTATGTAAAAAATCTTTGCAAATCTTAAAGCACTGTATAAATGTTTTCAAATCTTACCCAGTTTGTCTGTCTGCACAGACAAGTAAATTAGTCAGCTAGGTGTCAAATCTACCCCACTGAAAAATACATTAGGATCAAGTATTGTATCATTAAGGGCATATGGTGGAGCTGAAATGGAAAGTGGTCTCCATTCTACCAGTAAGCTTGGGCTAGAACTTCCCCATGATTAATTAGTAACAAAACCTGAGTTTTACTTTGTGAAATTCCTAAGGACTAAGAGCTGGTACTGTTAAAAACTTGAATGTAAGGTCCTAACTTTTTGGAAAGTAATTGTTTTCAAGGGTGTTTTTTTTCTTACCGGGCTGAAGTAATCAGCCTGTAATAATCACCTGAGACCCAAGTTAAGATCCATTTATTTGGCCCTTAAATTTCTCATCTTGTTATCTTTGTTTTGCCACGTGAGAATTAAAAGGAAGTGAAGGCAGAATCACTATTACATGAATTTGGATTAGGGGAGGGAGAGCCCTCTCATTAATTCTAGAAGTCAAAATATTCACCTTATAATATTCTCCTCCTACATTCACATGAAACATCTCAGGCTCCCAGTCATCATGCATCAAATCAGGATCCCCAGATGCTGGAAGTATGCTATATTAGAAATAAATGTCACTTTCATTGCCCTTCAAGCTAGCGTCTTCTTAACCAGCTTTTTAAGAAAGCTCATTGGTTACATCCAGTTCAAAAATCTCTCAGCCTACTAGTCAAATAAGTATAGGACCTAATGGTTATATATCTCAAGCTGAAAGGGATCCCAGAAGCTATAAAATTCCAATATTGCTCCTTTTCTAGTTGAGAAAACTGAGGCTTAGGGAGGTTAAGAGACTTGCCCAAGGTCACAGAGGTGGTTAAGTATCATATATGGAATTTAAACCATTTCCATTATATTGTTCTGCCTCTCATTTGATACATGTGTCCATGTCTAATGTTTATTTTATAGGTATACTGCCCCATGAAATCATTGTTATGTGGAATCATCATCACACTTTTAGAATCGGTCCCTGAGAATTTTCTTAAACCTTGTACACACAATGCAGTTGGTGACAGATTTTTGGAATTGATGTGCATTTTTAGTTGATACTTTAAAAATTATGAAAGTAAATAATGTATAGAAGTATACTTTGGTCTCATAAAGAATATTTCTGGGAATTATAAGAAATAATCATCAGGATACTTCCTCAAGTGATCCAGTATAACCATCACACTATCACAAAACAAATCCTAGAACTTTTTTTTTTTTTTTTTAGCGAGGCAATCGGGGTTAAGTGACTTGCCCAAGGTCACACAGCTAGTACGTGTCAAGTGTTTGGTCTGAGACCAGATTTGAACTCAGGTCCTCCTGACTTCAGGGCCAGTGCTCTATCTATTGTACCACCTAGCTGCCCCTGAACATTATTTTCCCTACACCTATCTCCACCTGAAAATGCCCTACAGTCCTATCCATTACTCTGTATATGGCAGGGAGTTTATATTGTGCTTTTCCGTGTAATGGGTGTTCAGCACATGTGCTGATTGATGGAATTAATAGTGGACTCTAAAGATATTAAATAATTGATGTGGACCTTACAGTAACTTGACTCAATTAGGAAGGTAATATCTATAAAGTTGTGCTCTAGTTACTTACTCTTCTTGTGGTAAAGAATGAGAGAAGTCACTAGTCCAATCAACCTTGAAAATACTAAGAAATTCTTTTAAGTAGGTGATGCGTGGAGGAGATAGAAAGATGGAAAGCCACTAATAGGAGGTTGAAAGTGAGGATAATTGTACAACAGCAATGAAAGCTAAGATTAAGGAAGCCATGGGACACCCAAAAATGCACAAATACAGCACCCCAAAATATAATACAGTAAACAGAAAGGGAAAAAAAGAAATGTGAGGAGATAGTTATAGCAAGATACTAAAATGTTGATAAATGACAGAAGGGATGTTAGGAGAAATAAAGCAAAAGAAGATAAACAGTGGGATGATTGAAGAAGAAAACAGTCTTATATGAGAAGGGAAAGGTCAGAACAATGGTCAAAAATGAATGGTATATTCAATTATTGAGAGGGAAGGAAGGAAGGAAGGAAAGGAGGGAGGGAAAGAATCCTCTAAACTATCCATCATAAAACTGTACATATAAAAAAATCATAGTCTTGAAATTAAAGAGCTGTGCTTAGTTGTTCATTTGGTTAATTTAAATGTATTCTAATTCTACCTGTGGCCTAGGAAATATTTCATATTAAAATGGCTCCTGAAGGTAATACAAATCAGTCATAATTGATTTCAGTGGCTAGAGAGAGAGATAAAGAACAGCACGTTGGACCTGGAATTTTGCTTCAAAATATCACCAAAAAATAGATTAAACCCCTTCTACTTTATAATCCAAAAATATCACTCTCATTTACCTATCTTCTCTCAGATCTTTTACCTATTTCCTCATGGATCCATTCATTGTGACAATATATTGCTAACAACTAAATTGAGATTGTAACTTACAAATCACTGGTATCTCGTTTATTGATGAAAGTAGCTGACAATATAAAATGTTTTAAAAGAGATAGTAGTTTGTTAGTTCTTACTGTCTTCAATTAATACCTCATTAAAAAAATTACTGTGATGTGATAGCCTTGTAAGAAGAACTTCAGATCTCATCGTCCCTCGAAGATTGTAATGTCTTTGGTTCTAAGGTCACAGCACAGTTGTCTGAACCTGGGCATTCTTAGAATCCTATCTACATCCTTCTTCCCACACCCCCATAAACACATATCTTTTAAAAACATATGTCTAAAATATCTCCAACAATAAATTGTTGTTGGACAGATTGGAGGAAATAGTTCATTTGTTTCTCCCCAAAATGCTTTGTTTCTTATGAATCAATTGGATAGTTTCCTATTTTAACACATTTAAAAGTCATTGCCTGCATCTTTTGTGTTCTTCATATAGAATAATGAAAACAGACCATTTCATCCCAAGACTATCTGTTCTATTTTTTAATTAACCAGAAGGTATCTTGTGGTACAAACACGTAGTAATATTATGATAAGGATAATGATGATGAGGTTGATGATAGCATTTATAGAATATATTTCATAATATGTATTTATAGGCTAATAAAATTTTTAAGAATAATAACAACCATATTTATATTTATTTTAAACTTTGCAAAGTGGTTTACATACATTATTTCATTCGCAACTCACAATAGCCCTGTATGTACAGGAATTATTACTCCTGTTTTACAGATGAGGAAACTGAGGCTGAGAACAGTTAAGTGATTAGTCCTGGATCACAGAGCTATCACATATCAAATACTAGATCTGGAATCCAGAATTTTAAAAATCTGAATATAGTATCATCTCCCTTTCCCCATGTTGCTCTTCATGCTATTAATGCCCAAATCCTTCTGCTAAAATAACAAAAACAATAGTGGTACCTTACATTTATGTAGTGTTCAACAATTTATAAAGCACTTTAGCATACAGCATCTTATTTGACCCTCAAAACTCTGTGGGGTAGACTGAGCAGGTATAATTATCCCCATTTCACAGATGACTAAACTAAGTCTCAGAAGCCAAGCAAACAAACTGAACAATAAGCTTCAGTGGAGTGCAGCCAAGATCTTCTGTTGAGTGGGACAGTATGAACTTTACTTTTATTCACCTCACACAAATTGAATTAACTGGAGGGAAACTAAGCACTCAAGAATTTTACTAAAATAAGGGCTTAAGGACTAGAACTCTAGTGTTTGCCTGCTTCATGATAAGGATTATTCTTCCTCCACATATTCAGTGAAACCCAGCACTCTCCCACATACCTTGGTTTGCATGCCAAAGCATGACACAGCTGCCCCCTGAATGTACAAAGGTGGGTGGTGGGTGTGGAGATAGTTAGTATTGGTGAGCTATTTCTGAAAACAATGAGCTCAAAAGCAAAAGCTTGCTTGAATTTTTATTCCTCTCAATTGAAATTTCTTGAGCCTGTGGACCTCATGCCATTGCATTAGACTGACACCATTTTGGAAGTCCAGTATGAGAGAAATGAAAAATAATGGAGGTATAAGTAGATTAAAAACAATTATTTGTTCACTCTGAGGCCCTCACAAAATCACTGGTTCCCAAATGGCACATTTATTTCCTACGTGGGCAACTTCATGTTCTTTGCTTTAATCATATCTGATTTCCCTTTTCCTTCCAATTTGAATCAGGAAGCTCCAGTGGTGGCCAGGGCAGCGCTATTCCTGGAGTGTGCTCGCTTTGTTCACCGGTGCAATCGCGGCAATTGGCCTGAGTGGATGAAAGGACACCATGTCAACATCACCAAGAAAGGCCTTTCCCGAGGCCGATCACCAATCGTGGGCAACAAGAGAAATCAGAAGTTACAGTGGAATGCAGCCAAGCTCTTCTACCAATGGGGAGATGTGAGCCACAGTTGTTTTTTCTCTTGTAAAAATTAAGTGAAATTGAGTTAGTAAAGACTTCTCATAGAATGGGACATTGACAATTTTTAAATTATTTTCCATAATCATTGAAATATAAACTCAAAGGAAAAATCAAGTGGAGTGGTCTTTGAGTTTATTCTGTGAGAATTGGTATGGTGTTTGTTGCAAAAAGAAGTTGGAACATTGAGATTAAAATTCCAGGTTACCACTTACTCTGTGGTTTGTGGTATCTCCCTGAGGCTTAGTTTTCTCTTCTTTGAAATGGAAATATTAATACTTGCCCTGCCTCTTTCTGATAGGGTGATAGGGCTGACACAAAGACTGCACTGTTAAGTGAGAGTTAGGAAGGACTCCTGAGTCTTTCTAGTCAATCTCCTTATTTTACAGATAAGGACCAAAGAAAAGAAGTGACTTGTCCAAGGTCACACAGGTAGTAAGTATCAAAGGTAGGATTAAAACCCAAGTTCTCTCCCTCCAGGGCCATTGCTCTCTATTATACCCCACTTTCTCCCATCAAAGAGAATGACCTACCCCTATGCTATCCTGACAGATCCTCCAAAATGTATCCTTTTTTAAAATGATTAATTGGAATATAATATCTAACTTCCCTTAGTAATCCATTCTAGTATGTCTATTAATGTGTCTGACAATAGAGAAAGGGTCTTCTTTTTGTCTAAGTTTCTCCTAATTCATGCCAAGAAAAGTCAACTATTACATAGGATTTTGAGGTTTATGCTAGCTATGTATATTCGTGTATGTGTCTGAATTCATATTTTGCATTAAATGAATTATTTTTGCACTCTTAAAAGTAAATCATCTAGCATATAAAAGACAATATGATGTCTTTCATAAAATTTTTATTAAAAAACTTTCTAGTTCTGATATCATTAGATAAAGATCATTGGCTTTTAGAAATAGATGGATCCATGTGCTTTTTCTTTATCTAATATTTTAATAAAAAAGTATGTGTTAATGTTTCTTTTTGTAAATCATTCAATACTCAAAATAGAACCAAGATCAAAATAATATAAATTCCTAGGTAAAAATTAGGCATTGTTGTTCACTCATTTTTCAGTTATGTCTGACTCTTCATGACCCTTATCAAGCTCATTTTACAGATTAGAAAACTGAGGCAAATAGGGCTAAGTGACTTGCCCAAGGTCACAGAGCTAGTAAGTATAAGAGGCCAAATTTGAACTTAGGAAGATGAGTCTTCTGACTCCAGGCCTGGAACTCTATCCACTGTTTCACTTAGCTGCCCAATACTTGTTATACATTCTGCTTATCTAAACATTTTGCTTTCCTTTATATCTGGAGAAAAGCCATTACCTTTCATTCAACTCCAGGCTTCCCCAAGAACTTTTCCTGGTCCTTGACCCTATTAATTCCAACCTGTTGCTTGCTGCTATTTAGCAAAATAGATGTAGTTATCTCTGTAAATACACTGTACTGTGAGCACTCACTGATCTTTCCTGCTCTCCACCCAGGTAGTCATTGGCTTACAATCCAGAGCTCCAAGCTCTCTCCTAGGACTGTTATGAGGAAAAAAGGAAATAGTTATGTACAGTGTTTTGGAAAATGAAAATCACTGTAAATATGTGATTAGTCTTGAAGATAGGGGCTAAACCTATGAAATTTTTGGTATAAAGAATACCTTAGATAAGAAAACCCTTCTACTAATGCAAGTAGGGGATCTTTTCTGCAATCTATGGCCTTAAAGAGTTGCTAAGAGTACTGAGAAGGCAAGTGATTTGCCCAAGTTCATACAACCTGTGTGAGTTAGAAGGAGCATTTGAACCCAGACCACCCTGGAACTAAAGCTAGTTCTCTCCTCTATCCACTCACCAGGTTGCCTGTCAGTGGCTACTGTTATGTGCTTAAAATGAACAAGTTGTTTCAGAAACTATATTTAGAAGTCCTCAGGAGATTATCTTCCTGCCTTGCCTCCTCACTAAAGTACTGGTAATGGCCACAAAATGTTTCAGAGAAGCCCAGTGAGTCCTTACCTCCCTCCCATCTGAAAGTCTATTCAGTCATTGTCTTCATTTGGGAGTTTCAACAGATGGACATCAAGAACTATAGCCTATGTAACTCCTCCCACTGTGATTATGTTGTTTGTTACTAAGCACAAGAGAATTTGAAAGCCTGTCACCTTGGTGAAGAGAAGTTGAGCTCTTGAGACCAAGAAGTTATGAGACTCCAGATGTTATTATGAAAAGTTCATCCCCAGCTGCCTATTTTTATGGGTTTCCTTTTGTATTTTCCCCTCATTAGTCATGCTTGGCTAGAGCTTATCAGATTTAGAGCTAAAATCAAATTATTTTGCAGGAAGTTTTTAAAATAGCACACTTAGTTCTTTTTTCCTGATAATGGTTGAGTTTGCCACTTAATCTAAAAGGTAAAGACCAGCTCATGCTCTCCCTGGATACAAAGAATTCAACACTAATTGCATTTTTTATTTAGGGCACTTTAGCCAAATTCATACCTGACTTAATTTGGTATTCATCAAAGAAAACATTATTACCTAGGAATTTGCTTAAAATCTTGATGTGGGCAGAATTCAATGAGACAGATATTTATTAAAATACCTACTCTTTTGCTAGGCACTGGGGATGCAAGATAAGACATAGATTGTGCTCTCAAGGAACTAACAGTCTTCTACACAAATGTGATAAAGGAAAGAGCCAGAAGTGCAGAGGAGGCAAAATGCTAAGAAAAATCTGAGGAAAGATTTCACTTTCCCGGGAGGAGAGGGGTTGTAGAGAGAGGGAAGGAGAGATAAATGGAATTAAGGAAGACTTTGTGGAGAGGGTGACATTTTAGCTGAACCTTGAAGGAAAGAAAGGGACTTTAGGAGATAGAAATGGTATGGTATAAAGAAAGTTGGGCTTGGCACCAGGAGAAGCCTGGATTCAGATCCTAGCTCCGTTCTTCCGTTGTAAAAACTAGGATGTCACCTAACCTTTTGGGGCATGGTGCTTTTTCCGTATTATAAAAACAGATTTTATTGATCTATTTTGCTTTTGTTCTACCTGGCTTTCTTCCCATATCACTCCCACTTCCAAAGAACCATCTCTCATGACTACAACAAAATTGTTTTGAAAGATATAAGCAAAAAGGAAGAGGAGGAAAAAGCACCAGCACCAGTATGTAGGAAGAAATTGACATTTTACCCAACCATTCACATTCACACCCTTTCCCCCCCCCAGAGATCAGACAAAGGTGTCTTCTCACATCTCTTCTTCAGAGCAAAGCTTCTTCCTTGTAATTTCACAATATTCATCTTAGACTATTCTGTAGTTGTTTTTCTTTCCATTTACATAGTTGTAGTCATTCTGTGTTGTTTTCCTGGCTTTTTAACTTCACTTTGCAACAATTTATGGCAGTTTTCTATGCTTCTCACTATTCATCTTACTAAATACATTCATCCACCATTATTTGATTACTCATTCCCCTCATTGATGGCCATCTGTTTTGCTTTCAATTCTTTGATACCACAAAAAGTGTTGTTCTCAATATATTGGAATAAATGGAACGTTTCTTTTTTTTTTCAACAACCTTCTTGGGATATATACCGAGCATATTTTTGAATGTTGAAAGGTGATAATATTGGAATAGGGTAGGGAAGAATAACTAGATTTCAGCTCTTAATTTCATTGGTGGATCGCTTCCCAGGACATCTGAGCCTGTCCAATACTTTGCTCATTATTACAATATCCCTGATTTGCTAGTGCATTACTTCGTAAAAGGCAGGAACATTAAACAGACAACTTAGGCAGCCTTGGTGAATTTGTTGTTGTTGTTCAGCTATTTTTAAGTCATGTACAACCTTTCATGACCCCATTTGGGGTTTTCTTAGCAAAGATTATAGAGTGGTTTGCCATTTCCTTCTCCAGTGGATCCAGTTAATCCATTTTGTTAGGCAATCAGACACTTAGTGACCTGCCCAGGGTCACAGAGCTAGGAAGTATCTGAGGCTGGATTTGAACTCAGATCTTCCTGTCTCCAGGCCCAGTTCTCTATCCAATGAGCCATCAACTGCCTCCTGGTGAATTTGTTTCTACTTGCAAATTTGGGAGCAGGGGTGAGGATAAATTATGATGGTGCTCTAATAAGATGGCAATTTTCAGTTTCTGGAGATAATAGCATCTGTTATTTTAAACCTTCATGAAACAAAATTCTGCCCCTGTAGCATTACTGAATTACTTTAAATAGTTCCTATAGCTATACGTGGGCAGCTAGGTGGCATAGTAGATAAAGCACTGGACCTGGAGTCAGGAAGACTCATCTTCCTGGGTTCAAATCTGGCCTCAGACACTCACTAGCTGTGTGACCTGAGGCAACTCTGCCTCAGTTTCTCATTTGTAAAAATGATCTGGAGAAGGAAATGGCCACTACTCAAATATCTTTGCCAAGAAAACCCCAAATAGGGTCACAAAGAGTCAGACATGGCTGAAAAACTGACTGAACAATAGCTATGTGCAAATTTATCTTGTTTTTTAGTTCATTTTGTTTTACTTGCTTATTTTAACATCACAAAAGAAAATCCTCTGGCTTGTCCAAAAGCAGCCTAGGGAAAGTGCTCCGCTGAGTGGTTTACACAAAGATAACTTCCCTGGCAGAATGCATACAAACCTCCCAGTTCATCACTGACCAGGTAACAGTGCCATAAAAGAGACTTACCAGAAATTCTCTGAGAGACGACTTGGTATTTTTTTTTTTGGTAGCAATAGCCTATTCTCTTAGATCTGTGCTATAAAACAATCATCCATTGACAAAAGAGAATATTCATTAAGAAACACGTTCTCATGGCTGGAGGGGCAGCCTTATGACCAGGAAGATGTGGACTCACAAGGCTGTGGAACCCTGGATCCTGTTAACCCCTTAGTGCTCTAGGCAGTGATCTAGCCTCTAATCTAAGCTATCTGCGTTGACAAAGAATTTCCTTACTTGCTACTGGTTTACCTATGTAATCACAGGTTCAGTGCCTATCCTATCCCTATAGAAGTAACGAAGTGTCGATTGTTTGCATGGAGTTCCACTCCTATAAACCTTTGGTCTTACACATCTTAGAGATGCCATTAATGCTTTCTGTTTCTCAGTTTCCATATTTGTAAGATCAGGAAAATGGTACTACCAAGACATAGCATGCTGAGAATAATTCACTGATATTATATTCTCAATAACACCAAGGACCCATTCAGAAACTTAAATCATGTGGTTTTTTTTCACTATTGTTTTTCCCTCCCTATGGCAGGCAATTGGAGTCCGACTGAATGAACTGTGCCATGGAGAAAGCGAGAGCCCAGCTAATCTGTTGGGTCTCATCTATGATGAGGAGACCAAGAGGAAACTGAGGAAAGAGGATGAGGAGGAAGACTTTTTAGATGACAGTAAGGAGACTCCCTTTACTACAAGAACCCCTGCTTGTAAGAACCTCTGCTTTAGAAAGAGCACTTAATTCACTTTTCTCTTTCATATTCTTGCCACTTCCCTGTCTTCCCCACATGCCTCACCCTTTCTTGCTGTGCATGTTTGTAAAGCATGTGGACAGGGGCGCTGAAAAGATTACAAGGGGCTATAGACTGGGGGGGGGGTAGTAATGAATCCTACTCAAGATGTGTCCCCCACCCCCATTTGCCTTTGTATTTATCCTTTTGCATTTTGCTATTGCACGAATATTAAAATTGTTTCTATCACCTTCAGAGTGAATATCACTGCATAAAGTTATGGAAAATTACTGGTATTTCAGAAAGCTCCCCACTTTTAACTCCCTTGTGATTTTTGAGACTGACATGCAGTCAGACAGTGTAGAGAGAGATGAAAAAATGAAATACCTTCCAAATCACCAAGGCCACTGAAGTATTGAAATATTTAATTGAATTATGTCACAGTGTTCAACATCCAATTCAAAACGAAAAAAAAAGAAAGAAAAGAAAGAAACTCACAGTTACAATGTGAATCCCTGTCATTCTGTACTTAAAACTGGAAATCAAATTCAGTTCTCTTCTCATAGAACTTCAAAGAGATTCATATATGTACCTTTCCAAGACCATTTTTGTACGTATATGTGTATACTAGCATGTGTGTGTGTGAGTGTACCACTGCCTTATCTGGAGTATAAGATGATAATATTATGCTTACATATTTCATTTCTTCCATTGATGAGAGGCAGTGTGACTTAGATGGGAGAGAGCTGGCCTTGGATCCAGGAAGACATTCGGATTCATGTTTGGGCTCTGGCCTATCCAGGCAAATCATTTACCCTCTTATTGCTATAGGCAACTTTCTAAGATTCTAAGTTGGGGAGTAGCTCTCCCCATTTTTTGCTTATGTAAGTGGACTTTTCACCCTAGGAGTTTGCTCTGCCAATGAAATCACAAGTCTGGACCAAAAAGAAAACAAAACCAAACATAGATGATCTAGAATATCTTTGTATGTGTTGATAGAGTCATGAATTGTAAGTATGTGATTATAGTTTAGCTCAGTGCACATCTATTAATAGCTGCTACTCATATAGTACTTAAGTACTTTATTTATATAGCACTTGCAAAGTACTTTGTATATGTTAACTCATTTAATCCTCACAACAACCCTGGGAGATAGATGCTATTATTATCCCCATTTTACAGATGAGGAAACTGAGTCATGGAAAGATTAAGTGACTTGCCCAAGTCTAGTGAAGGGTATGAGACAGAATTCAAACTCACATCATCCAGACTCCCAAGTCCCACCATCCACTGTGCCAGTAATAGAAGAAGACTATGTAGTACTATTTCACATATCAACTGAGGTTCCTATCTCCACCATCATATTAGGGTACAATATAGGACACAAGGCCACGTAGACTCCTCCTGGTACAGACCTAGGTCTCCTATCATTTAGAAGAAGCATTATAATGTAATAGAGAGAGTCCTGGACCTGAAATAAGGCAGACCCAGGTTCAAAGCTTTCATCTGCCACCTTTTAGCCATCAAGTCAACAAGAATTTATTTAGTATCTGCTGGGTGCCAGGCACTGTGCTCAACACTGAGAATGCAAAGAAATGCAAAAGTGGTAAGTAGTACCTGCTCTCAAGGAGTTCACATTCTAACGAAGAAGAAAACATGCAAACTAATACACACACACAAACACACATCCTACACACACAGGATAAATTGGAGGTAATCTCAGGAAAGAATTAACATTTAAGGAAGACCAGGAAAGGCTTCTTGCAGAAGAAAGTAGAAGTCTTTGTGACTGGAGGTGTATCATTTAATCTCTCGGAGCTTCAGTTTCCTCATCTATAATGTGGGGATAATAATAGTTGGTGAGAGTCAAGGTGTCGTAGTGGATAGGGCATTGTACTTCGGTGCAAATCCTGCTTCAGACACTAGCTGGGCAGCCTTCTCTGTGCCTCAGTTTCCTCATCTGCAGGATGAGGGGGTTGGTTTCAATGGCCTCTGAGGTCCCGTCAAGATCCAAAGCTATGATTCTGTGATTCCTAGAACTGCCCTGGATTTCCAAGGATCATTCTTTTTTTTCTTTTTTTTTTTTGGCTAGGCAATTGGGGTTAAGTGACTTGCCCAGGGTCACACATCTCGTAAGTGTTATGCCTGAGGTCAGATTTGAACTCCGGTCCTCCTGACTCCAGGGCCAGGGCTCTATCCACTGTTTCATCTAGCTGCCCCAAGAAGTCATTCTTCCAGAGGTGATTTAAAGTAAGGTTTGATTTCTAAAGACCTTTCCATAGGGGAGTACACTAAGGTAGATATCAAGACAGAAGCTTCTGAGTCATTCCCTTTATTCCAGGCAGAGCTCTGGTGCGTTAATCCCTGATGTAAGTACCGTTGTATTCACTAGTGTTGGCTCTGAGAAATCTCAATGGTATGACTCCCAGAAACAGTACAAGGAAATTCAAAGGAGATCTTGGCATAAAATAAGTCTTTAATGCACCTCAATTGGAAGCCCTTTGTTCTGAAACATTTTCATGTTTGTAGTGCTGACAGGATGAATCAGGATGGCAGCCTCAAGAACAAAAAGCAGAGAAAATAATGCAAATAGCCTAGTAAATGTCACTTAGCAACATCTGAAAAGCCTAGCATCTGAAATAATTGCTAGTGTGACTCAACCACAGAACATGAAAAGCATTTTCTAAAATGGTAGATTTGTATTCTTTGCCACCATCATGTTGCTAGGGAGCATTTAGATGCTATCTCCGTGGTCCTTGATGGGAAGAAAAGGGCTGCTGACCACATGACATCACCATTGGTCTATCTAAAGTAACAATAAAGAAGTGTCTTAAAGAAGCAATTGCTCAGGTAAGATAGCTTCTCTAAATGCCCCCAGCCAACCACCACTCCTTATATAAACTAAAGGAGGTATGTTCCCTTTCTATAAAAGAGATTAGCACTTAGGGAAATTTCTCTCATATTTTTAGGAAAGAGACTGAACTAGGCCCTTTCAGTGGTATTGGAAACTGCCAGGTAAGAAAGCTCTCTCTGCCAGTGCAGGCTGGCATGGGCTTCACAAATTATGGTCTTAGAGGGCTCTAATGCACCAAGAGGTTGACCAACATTTTCAGGGTCACACAATCCTTTTATGTCAGAGGTGAGACTTCAGCCTAGGTCTTTCTGACGCTTAGTAGAGCTATATAGCTACTTCACCATTCAATCTTTTTAAGAAAGCCCTGTTTAATTTAACCCAGTTAATGTTAATAAACATTGTGTCTACCATGTCCAGAGGAAGAAGTAACGTGACATAGAGGATACAGAGCTAGCCGTGGAGTTAGGGAGGCCTTGCTAGCTTCATGACTGGGCAAATCATTTAACCTCTCAGCGTGACCAGGCAACTTTTTAGGACTGTAAGTTACAAAATAGCTTTCTATCTGTATTGGTAGACAGCATTTCCTCACTGGGTTCTCCCTATATAAATGAAATTTGAGGTCTGGTCCAAAAATAAACTGGGAGGTTGGGTATATACTTAATATATAGTAATAGATATGCTTAATATGTTATGGGGCAGCTAGGTGGCCACAGTGGATAGAGTTCCAGGCCTGGAGTCAGGAAGACTCATCTTCCTGAGTTCAAATCTGGTCTCAGACACTTACTAGCTACGTGACCTTGGGTAGGTCACTTAACCTGTTTGACTCAGTTCTCTCATCTGTAAAATGAGCTGGAGAAGGAAAGGCCAAACCAATCCAGCATCTTTACCAAGAAATCCCCAAATGGGACCCATACAGTTGGACATGACTAAAACAATTGAACAACATCAACCCAAAATAAAATATTCAGAGTACTGTGCTAGGGACTGGGAGAGAGACAAAGATTAGATATAACCCAGTCCATTTTCCCCCTCATAGAGCTCACAGTCTGTAGCCCAGACCAAATAACTATATTACATAATTCATGAGGGAGAAGGAGCACATAGGTTTTAGGAGAGGTTTGAAAAGGAAGGATCATTCCCAGTTGGAAAACCAAGAGAAGTTGACCTTTAGTGATTTTTCCAACAATGACTTGATTCATAAAAAACATATTGCTCCAATATGGGTTTTTATTTTCAAAATTAAAGTATTAAAAACAATTTTTAAACTCTTCTGCAAAGGACATGACTTTTTTCTTCTTTTCTATAGAATGACTAGTAATCAGTATTTTGCCAAATGTGTTGTAACTGCCTATAACCAATCCTTTACAACATCCTAATACCACTGGGGCAGTTACCTGTCTATGAATTTAAAATCCATTATTTAATAATAATAATAACTAACATTGATAGAGTGCTTAATGCTAATTATCTCATTTGAGCTTCACAAAAGCTATGTGAAGTATTAAAAAAAATCAGATAATATTATCTCCATGTTATAGAAGACAAAACTGAGCCTGGACTCAGGAAGAACTGAATTCAAATCTGTCCTCAGATACTTCCCAGCTATATGACTTTGGGCAAGTCACTTAATCTCTGTCTCAGTTTCCTCATCTGTAAAGTGGAGATAATAATAGTACCTACCTTCTAGAGTTGTGAAGATCAAATGAGATAATATTTGTAAAGCATTTAGCATCTAGCACATAGTAAGCACTTACTAAATACTTGCTTCCTTCTTTCTTTTGTTTAGAGAGGTTAATTGACTCATCTGTAGCCAAACAGCTAATAAATCTCAGAGATGTGATTTGCCTTTGGAGCTTTCTGACACCCTAAACATCGTTCTGTCCCCTATACCTAGCCCTTTAGAGCTGCTGAACCAATTTATATGGAGCACCCTCAAGCATAAAAGTAAAGAGCATTTAGTTATACTGTTGCCATGGCAACCCATCAAGCAAATGGGATAAAACCTGGTAACATAAAATAGGTTCAGGTCAGCAGAGCTTCTCTTTATAGCAGGCCTACACAATTAGAGGCCGTTGGAATATCCCATTGCCTGATATGCAGATCTTATTTTATAGATAAACCTGCTGTTTTCTTGCTTTATGTTACACAAATATGCAAAGGGTTTGTTACTTCTTTAGCACAGGAACTCCTAGAATGAGAATTCTTCTACTGCCAAGGACCATGACTTTCTATGGAAGAAAGCTAAATTTAGGAGCTGAATTCTAAAGAGTTGGCTGAGGTGGGAAGGGAACAAGCATTTATTAAGCACCTACTGTGTGTTAGGTATTAATATTATCTCATTTGGTTCTCACAACAACTCTATAAGGTAGATGCTATCGTGATCCCTGTTTTACAATTGAGGAAACTGAGGCAGACAGCGTAAGTGACTTGCCCATCACACAGCTAGTAATAATCTAAGGTGGATTTGAACTTGGTGTTCTCTCCACTGAACCACCTAGTGGCTTTTCTGTGGTAATACTGTTAGTAAATATAAAAAGTGGGATTTAAACCCTTGCACTTCCTTTCTGACAAGACCGGCATTGCTATTTACTATGCCTATCATATGTAATTAGGACAATCTGAATCTGGTTAAATTTTAAAGTAAAGAATTATCAGTGTTCGATTTTTATTTTCTTTAACTCAATCACTTGGTTCCTGAACCTGGGAACTTTTACTCTCTGATATGGTAGGTAAAATCCTCAAATAATTATCTTAGTTTAGCTGATGCCATGAAACTGTTCTTTAGAAAGTTGCAGAATAGAAGACAAGTTCACATAGGTGTGAATAGACAACCTTCCAAGGAATTAAAGGCTTCAACTTGACATTGATTGATAATGTTTCCATATATATATATATATATACGTATATGATTTTATTTTACACATGTGTAACGGTGTCCATCAAACTGTACCTCTGCATTGTCTACTGGGCTGTCCTCTTAGCAAAAAAAAAAATGTCTTACTTCACAGGCACTGTGAACCCCACCAAATGTGGCTGCCCCTTTGCCCTCAAGATGGCGGCCTGCCAACTTCTGCTAGAGATCACTACCTTCTTAAGGGAGACCTTTTCCTGCTTGCCTCGCCCACGTACTGAACCCCTGGTGGTAAGTAAAGCACAGAAATTGAAAATAAGGAAATAGCTTAGAGAGGGTGACATATAGGTTCATATGGTTTCTCAGTTTTTTAAATTTCTCTATGGACAAACATATGAATATAATTTTATAAGTTAATTCAATGCAATGATTCTCATTTAAAAAAAAGGAACATTCTTTTCCCAAAAATCCTATCAAAAGTTAATTTTCTGCTGAGATATCACAGAAGGTAGCATTGCTGGAGAAAATAATTGACCCATTGCTATTGTTGCTACTCTGTGAAGATCCATGAACTAACTGGTTGCCTTTTTAATGAGGAAATGCTGTTGTTATTAATTTTCCAAAATGGCAAATTGTGTGTCATAACTGAAACCCGATTTTGTTTTGTTTTGTTTTTTATAATAAAATCTGTGCTCATGCCTGTTTTTTTAACTCCTATGGGAGAATGTTTCTCCCAATAAACTCATTATTGTTTAAGTCATGAGTGATAATGATAACGACAATGAGAATCCAGCTTTTTACAATAACAGCTGTACTTTTGCTTATGTTTTCAACCCCTTTTGGGAAATGTTTCTCCCAGTAAGCACATTATCATGAGTGGTAATGATAATGCTAACAATAAAAACAACAATAATAGTATTTACATAGCACTCAAAAGTTTGAAAGCTTTACAGATTTTATCTCATTTCATTTTCACAACAACCTGGGAAGGTAGGTGCTATTGTTATCTCATTTTACAGATGAGTAAACTGAGGCAAATTAAAGTTAAATGACTTGTCCAAGTTATGCAGCTGGTTAGCATCTCCAGCAGGATTTGAACTTATCTTCCTTACTCCAGGTCCAGTGCTCTATCCCCTGAGCCACCTAACTGCCTATAATTTCTCTTCTCCAGACTAAACATCCCCAAGTTCCTTCAATTGATCTTAACACGGCATGATTTTGAGTCTCTTTACCACCCTGTTTGCCTTCAAGCTTATTCATGTTCTTCCTCAAATGTGGCATCTCAAATTGAACTCTACTCAGATGTCATCCAACCAGGGCAGAGGAAAGTGGTAATATTACATCCCCAGTCTTGACCACTATGCTTCTGTAGTCTCTGAGATCTTATGCCGATAAATGGCAGGCTAACCACACTTACCCCATTTTGTGAAATTGATTTTTTTTAGCCCAGTTGTGAGACTTTGAATTTATCACTACTACATTTCATATTGTCCTTTTAGATAAAGAAATAGTTCTGGAGTCGGAAGAACTGAATTTAAGACCCACCTCCTTGAGTATTTGTTGTTGTTGTCCACATAGCATTCTCCTGGACAGAGAAAACAGGCACAAAATAGGACAGCAGTAATTACTCTATCATGGTCAACTCATCTGTCTCAAGCAGAGATCTTATCTCTTTTCTCCCCCTTCCCAAAGCTTTTTTTTTCTTACATTCCTCACCAGTCTCATTCTGAGCCTTCACACCCCAACATCCTTTTGAAGGACTGTTTCATATTTTTATTCACTTTTTCTTATCTCCGTCTCCTTGCTTTGGGTCAGCACAAGTGATGAAAATACCAACTCTACTTCTAAGTTCTTCAGTTTCTTACCCCAAACTTTAGAATATATGGCAATGTTTTATAGATTCCTGTTGACAGTATAATTTGTCTTCATATGAATCAACATCTGTGGGTTGTAGGACATAGAACCTTCAAGGTGAGCTACTATAGTTAGGTTGGATGGAGTTTGGATGCAGTCCAGAGACAATAAAACCAAAAGGAGTCAAAGAAGTCAGGGTTGAGTTGCCAGGCTGGAATCAAAAACATGAGACCATGAGAGAAGCAAACAGAGCAAACAAGAAATGAAGTCAGTCACATAGGAAATTGAATCAGATAGACTTTGTGAGATAAAACGAGAGACAGACAGATTGAGAGGGTATTTATTAACTCTTTATTAAGTGCCAGGCACTGCGCTAAGTGCCAGAGTTACAAATGCCATCTATTCACATAGGGGAACAACAAACATAAAATGGTGCTGGAAATGGCTGAATGGGGGTGGGAGTAGTAAAGGGACATCAGGATATCTACATGGGAGCAAGGCAGCTAGTGGGGAGGTGGGGCAGTCCAGAGAATGAATTGAACTGGGGGTAAAATGAACAGCGTCGCTGGGGGTCCTCAAGAAACAGTGATCCAGGATTCACCAATTAAGAGAGCAGGTCTTAAGAAACAGTCATCCCACAGGGCCAAGGCGGGTGGTGGCAAGGTAGAGCAGTGAGGAGAGTGAGTTGAGCTGGGAATGAAATGCGCATCACTTCATTTTACAACAAAGTCACATTGGGAAGCCATGGCCAGAAATCAATCAAATTCTATAAAGATTTATTAAACTCCTTCTATATGAAAGTTAATTTGAGGCTTTGTGTATGCAAAGACAAAACAACACCTTCCCACAAGGAGCTTATATTCTATTGGTGAAAATGGCATGTATATACAAATTCGTACAAAATAAATACAAGTTAATTTGGTTGGGAGGAAAGAGAAGGTGCTAACAGTTGGGGGAAGGATCAAGAAAAGTTTCATGTAGATGATGGTACTTGACCTGAGGTTTAAAGGAAAATAGGGATTCCAAGAGACAGAGATAAGGAGAGTACGTTCTATGCAGAAGTTGGGGGAAGGCAAAAGCACAGAGATTTATATGTGAAAAATAGCATGAAAGCCATATTGACTCAACTATGGAGTGCATGAAGAAGACAAATGTATAAGACTGGAAATGGAGTTTGAAACCAGATTATAAAGGGTTTTTAGAAGCCAAAGCAAGGAGTTTGTTTGTTCCTTGGGGTAACAGGGATCCACTACAGTCTCTTGAGCAGAGGAGTGACTCAATCAGACCCAGGCTATTGGGGCGATCAGTCTGTGAGCATTGAAGTCTTTACTATATGCCAGGCACTGGTAATCACTTTGACAGCTTTGTGGAGGATGGACTGGAGAGGGGAGAAACCTGAGACAGGGAGACCAATTGGGAGTCTCTTGGAATAGTCTGGATAGATGAGAGCTGACAATGGCTTGAACAAAGATGGTGGCTGTGTGAGTCAAGGAAAAGGGACAAATGGGAGAAATGTCATTTAGGTAGAAATTGACAAGACTTGGCAACTCCTTGTACATAAGGGATGAGGGAGAGGGGGGCAGCAAGAAGAATGGCAAGATTCTAAACCTTGGTTCTTTGGTGGTACCCTAAACAGAAACAGGGAAGTTTGGAAGAGGGGTGGGTTTAGAGTAAAAGTCAATGAGTTCTGTTTTGAACATGGATTTGATAATTTTTTAAAATGTAAATTTTTCAACAAATGTGCATGAGTTTAAACTGCATGACTCCATTTAACATTGATGAATGCTCCAAAGCAAAATCCTATATTTGTCATGAAGAGAAAATTAGCATTCTAAACCTGATTAAGCCAACATGAAGGGTTGTAAATGCTTAAAATTGCTTCCTAGGAGATGGTACTGAACTCAGAATGAACGATTGAGAGCTAAGCATAAATATTGCCAAAATGAAAATGTTCTAAAGATTTAATAAAAACGCTTGCAGCAGGAGTGTTTGCAAACCTCTAGTGTATTTTATTAATGTAATAAAATTTTCACAGCACTGGAAACCTACAGTTGACATAGTGTTGGGAATAACACCAATGTCTCTAGAGGCATGGGAGTGGATCAATAAGGAAATTCAACAAGAAGCAGTGAAAATGATGGGTTCCAGAGGCTGGCAGGGATCTGAGCCTGCCAAGAAAGAGGCATATCTGATTAAAAAAAAAAAAAACTTGGCAAGGTCAGTTACACAATAGAAGGCTGGTGTTTGGTTAAAACATTCATTGGTCATTGACTAAAAAGTAAAAGAAAGAGCAACCAAAGTCCTACCTTTAAGGTGCAAATTACCACAAGTGAGAATTATTATATATAATATCATGTAAAAAAGGATATGAGCATGTATAATAAATGTGTGTGTGTTATTTATGCATATGTAAGGTAGCATGGAGGTAACGTGAGATCACTAAATACCTTGGGCATGATGGAAGTGCACAGGAAGGGGCAGCAGATATCGAGTACCAGGAACATTTTTCCTGTTCCACAGTTTTGCTTAGGCTAACACTCTGTATAACCTAATTAGAAGTCAGTTTGGAAAAGAGACTTTGGGATGGGGTTTTTTCATTGGCATTTTAAATAAACCCTGAAAATGGATTCTTATAGTTCTATCCTGTCCACTACTCTACCTCTATATATACATATACATGATACACACACACACACATACACAATCTCACCCACCATTCCCCCAAATCCCAGAAAAGCTAAGTTTTTATAAGATTGTTCATCTGAGTAGGGGAGGATAATTGATATTTTAATTTATATTCTAAGCCATTTAATTTCCAAATAAGACCATCAAAGAAATTCTTTAGAATAATGAGCTCAGTTCTAATTATACTTCTTATAGTCTATTAAAAATGTTCCCAATAAAATTAATTGAATGCATATATATAAAAAAAACAGCAATGATAAAAGGAAGTCTAATAGTCTAATGTGAAAGGCACGAAAGTTAAGAGCCAAAAGATTTGAGTTCATCCTTGGATTGGCCATGTAACGGATTTGCAGATATAGTCAAGTCGCTTAACTTCTGTGAGTCTCAGTTTGCTTACCTGTAAAAAGGGGGTAATATTTAAACTACATACCACACATTGGAGAAGATCCAATGAAATCTTGTGTGTGAAAGTGTTTTGCAACTATAAAGAGCTACATAAATATAAGCTGTATTATTAAAATGCATTAATGCTCAGGAAGCAAGCAAACACCACTCAAATAACAAAGAAAGAAAACACATGTTCATTCAGCATATTTATTCAGCCCTTCTTTTTGGTGATTCACTGTGCTAGACATATGTGTGTACAAGCTAACCCTATAAAGCTAAGCAAAGACTAATCATAAAGAATTATGTGGAACAAATTACAATAATGCAGTCCAAATGCAACCCTAATTTTGAGATATAAGAAACACACAAAAAATGTTTAGCGAGGGGAAATAATTCATATTGAAGCACAGTAATGTCCAATCTTTATTTTGTGTCCACAATAAGGAATGCATACTAATTATCTTTGACTAGAAAATAAAAATTAAATACAAGATTACTTTGTATGTTTTTAATAGATTAATTCCAGCGAGGCAGTTTAAATTTCCAATGTGTAATTCTTATATCCTTATACAGAGGAATAATCATACATATTAAGTATAATATTTTGTCTAACTGAAAATTGCTAAAAGCAGTCAAATTCTATTTGTTACATACTAACAACACTGAGAAAAGAAATAGCTTCTTCAGGTTTTCATTGAAATCAAATACATCTTATTAGATAATATAATACATTTTTCATTTAAAAGCTTATTAAGCATCTCTCAGCAAATCAATCAACAAGCATTTATTAACTGCCTACTGTATGCCACTTACCATGCCAAGCCCAGGGGATACAATGAAAGGCAAAAACAGTTCCTATCCTCAAGGAGGTCTCATTCTAGTGGAGGAGATGACCTGTAAATAATTAGGTATAGACAGGATATATACAAAGCAGATGGAAGGCAGTCTTAGAGGGGAAGGTAATAGCAACCAGAGGAAGAAGAAAGGCCTTCTTGAGAAGGTTGGATTTGAGCTAAATCTGAAAGGAAGTTAGGGAAGTTAAGAGGCAGGAGTAAGTAGGGAGTGCATTCCAGGCACAAGGAACAGCCTTGTGGAATGTTGTGCGCCAAGAAGAACAAATAGGCCAATATCACTGGATGATAGAGTGCATAGAGAGGTATAAAAAGGTATAAATAAGGTATAAAAAGACTGATAGGAAGGGGCAAGGTTATAAAGTAATTTAAATACCAAATAAATGGTCAAATATATTTGATCCTTGGAGACAATAGGGAGCCATTGTGTTTTACTGAGTAAGGGGATAATATGATCAGACCTATGCTATAAGTAAATCTCTTTGGTAGTTAAGTGGAGGCTACCTTGGAGCGGGGCAAGACTTGAGGCAGGGAGATCAAATAGAGGACTACTTCAGGAGTCCAGAAGGAAAGCAATAAAGGCCTAAACTAGAGTAGGAGCTGTGTGCAACGTGGTGGAGAAAGAAATTTCAAGAGCTCGCATTGCCTTGGCTATGTGGAGTGGAGAATGATACCAAAGTTGAGAGGGTGGTGATTGCCTCAACAGTAATAGAGAAGTTCAGAAGAGCATTTGAGGGGAAAGATATGGCTATATTGAGTTTTGGGCTATGTTAAGTTTGAAGTACTTATGAGATATCCAGTTAGAGATGTCAAAAAAAGGTAGCTGGTGATGCAAAACAACAAGGACACTGCCAAAGCAAGGTTTGCCATTTCCTTCTTCAGCTTATTTTGCAGATGAGGAAACTGAGGCAAACAGGGTTAAGTAACTTACCCAGGGTCACACAGCTAGAAAGTGTCAGAGGCCAGAATTTGAACAAAGAGGAGTCTTCCTGACTCCATGTCTGGTGCTCTGTCCACTGCATCACCTAACTGCATTTTACTTGGGGTTTCCTTATATGTTTTACTTTCCCAATTCTGAAGTAGCATTGCCTAATGAGTGAAAAATGGTTCTCCCAGGCAGCATGTCACAATGGAAGGAACTTTGCATTTGGAGTAAGAGTACCTGTGTTCAAGTTCCAGCTCTACCATTTACTACACTATGTGACCTTGAACAAGTTACATTCAGTATCTGGGCCTCTGTTTCATCACTTTTAAAATGAGGACATTAAGTGACAGCTAGGTGGTGCAGTGGATAGAGCACTGACCCTGAAGTCAGGAGTACCTGAGTTCAAATCTGGCCTCAGAACAAACACTTGACACTTACTAGCTGTGTGACCCTGGGCAAGTCACTTAACCCTAATTGCCTAAAAAAAAAAAAAAAAATGAGGAGATTAGGTTACAGTCTCTATGGTCTCACCAATACTAAAATCAAATTCAGAACAAGTCTATGCTAAGTGTGCAGCCAATGATTAGTGACCCAGTGCTGGGAAATGAGATCGGCAGCTAGAACTGTGATGGAGAGCTTTAAGACTATTGTAAGATTATTGGGGGATGGCAGGGTGGAGAGCATTATGCTACAGATTCAAGAATAGGTATTTAAATCTCTGATTTGGAAAGAAATTCAGTCCTAAGTAATGAGATTCTGAATGGAGGCCAGTCTGACCCTTCCAATCCAGTCCTCCTCTTGGAATAGACCTTTAGATTTCGCATGCTGGTGTTTCAGGACCTTGAGAGCTGCCGACTTCGGCTAGATCCTGAGTTAGACCGGCACAGGTATGAAAGGAAGATTAGCTTTGCTGGAATCCTGGACGACAGTGAAGACCTAAAAGACTCCCTCCACAGCAGCAGTCACACCCTCAAGTCTGACACAGGTGTTGAAGAGAAGAAAGGTAGGTAACAACCAAGACATTTTCTTGTTTCAGTATTTCTTTTGGGGGGGGAGGGGGGAGGGGTTAGGCAATGGGGTTAAGTGACTTGCCCAGGGTCATGCAGCTGTTTCAGTATTTCTTGCGGGGCATGTAGCTTGCAAGAAATGTGTGGCAAAAGGAAGCTATGAATGTTCCAAGAAGCTACTGCTTGTCTTTTGGCCTCTAAGACAGAGACCAACGCAGCTTAGCAAGTCATGGGCACACTGAGATCAGGACTTGTTTCCCAGTCATGGAAATAAAAACAAACAAAACCGATGTAAGGCTTTATTCATTCCTAATCTCAGCTGCCCTTTCAAGGTTTCCTCCATAAATCAAAACAAGAGAACATTGCATTATTTCAAAACAATATTCTCAGTGTCTGCTGTGAACCGTAGGGTCCTGGGCCATCTTTGCTATACTGTTTATAAGGGATAACTCTGTTATTTGGGAAAAAAAAGATGGAATTTTTGTGTATATCATAAATAAATATGGTTAGAAGTTGGTGACATACCATAAAACCTACATGGTTGTTGTGTGACATTGTATGGATTTTACACTTGTACCTAAAGGCTCATAAATCATTGAAAATGGGAAATTAAGGTGAGAGGGAAGGGGTGGGAAAGAGAAAATAAAACTTGTTAATTTAAAAAAAAAGAAAATTTAATTTAAAAATAAAGTTGAAGTTAGAGCCTCAACTATATTTGGTAAGGACAGCAGAATGCCTTCCATCTTTTTTTTAAAGCACATCTCATGCTAACTTCTCCATACACTGTCATAATACAAGTGTTGCAATACAAAATGCAGTCAGAATTATTTGGTATATTCTCTTAAAGACTGTATAGTGATTCAGTTAATTAAACTAGATAAAGTAGTGGGGAGGAAGGGGAGGGAAAGACATCCATAGGTAGGCTTAGATTCAGGAGGACCTGAGTTTGAATCTTGCCTCAGACTCTTACTTAATAGTGAGACAATTGGTCCCACTTAACTTTTTTGAACCTTAGCTTTGTCATTTATAAAACGGAAGAGGTGGATTTGGTGGCCTTTAAGGATCCTTCTCTCTCTAAATCTATGATCCTAATATTCTACAATGTGTTTATGTAAATCTATGTAAAGGCTAAGCCATTTTAAAATATTTTTTATTATGGTGGTATTATCTTAGAGATTATTTTAATTTCATGATTTTCATCAAGGACACTAAAACATTATAGATTTTTGCCAGGATGAATCTGCATAATATCTACCCAATAATGATTAATGCCTGTTTCCTTTCTCCTGTAAATTTGGTGCAGTATAGGGAAGTTACTCAAGAAATGACTAGCATAAAAATGAAAAATACATATGTGTGTGTGTATATATATATGTATAATGTAAAAATGAAACTATACATACACATATAAATACACACATAAATATGTATATGTGTACATGTAAATATACACAAATACACACAGACATAAGGAAGGAGTATTCCGTGAAGGTTCTCTTTATCAAGCAGACTACCTGAAAAATGTAAACCTCCATTATCTTATTTTGCAGGCTCTCATTATCAGCTGCTAAAACCAACTTGAAGGTTAAGACCAGAACTCCCTGATGATTTAAATTATTCCATACCATCTGTTTTCTTGAAAGCTAAGCACTGGATAGGATTAATGGCTGAATAAACTGCTTTTGATGACCATTTTGATCCTACTAAAGACAGCTGTAATGGGAGATCCTCTTTAGGGATAAGAATTACCTAAGATTTGTGACTGTCAAACCAGGCCACAGCCCAGAGCTCATCGGGTAATTCCATGTGGTTTGCAATACTAGCCTTTATGGCAATGATTATGATTAATTAGTAGAATGATCAAGAATTAATAACTAGGATGGCCAATCATAAGAAAATTTTGACCATAGAGAGCAAGTCTGTGTCAATGCTAAGTTGGTGGTCCCAAATTAGCTTTGTTTTTGGCAAACTTGGTTTTGCCAAATATCGGCAAACAAAACCGAATTTTGGCTATATTTTTAAAAAGAAAAGAACTCAATGAGCTCATCAAATGGTCCCAGTGTGGGCAACCATGGGCCTGCCCAATTTACTTTGGTATTCTTAGAAAAACAAATTGTTTCAGAACTGCCCACTTTGATTTCCTCTTCTAAGAATATCACCAGCTACAGTTTCCTCTGAGAATAAATGACAGAAAGCTTGGATGGCGATGATGATGTAGTCATATGGTTACTGTAGAACCTTTCTGGTGAGCAACAATCTGGAAGCTCCCAGTCATTCCTGGGAACCTGTCAGTCAGCTCCAATATCAGTTTGTTAGGTAGCATGCACAAGAACATAAACCAGAGGGAAAAAAAATACTAAATTCAGATGATCTGTCTACACATAACTTAAATCAACTAAACCTAGTTAAGAATTCATGGTCAAAGTAGAAATTTAAGAGTAAATTAATTCATTTGTGTTCATTAAGAAGTCCCCTGTATTAACCAATTCCACAAATTCTTCTTTTTCACATTCTTGCTGATTATTTGCTATCATGGAAACAAAAATTAAATTTCATTGCTGGAGGATCATTATCTCTTTTTCATGTGCATTTCAGAGGGATAAAAGAGCGTGTATGCAAGCAGTTCCCTACTTTCCCTGTTATAAATTACCAATTCAATAGTTTGAAATACTTATCTTGGGATGCCTAAGAGTATCCATGTTTATCTTACGAGATATCACCCAATCCTCAAAACAAAGTGTATTTTAATTCCCTTTAAATTATCACAGTGCAGTTTTAAGTTGAGTGAGTCTATGAAATCAAACGAACAGTGGTGGGTTGTTGCCATTATTAGGAATTCCTACAAATCTGCTTGTTTTCTTTCAAATCCACTGTAGCGAAACTGCTTTGATAGACTGAGGCATGTATTAGCAGTGATGCAAATTACAATTTTATTCTGTTTCTCCTTGCTGCAGGTAGGTAGAAACAAAGATGTAGTAATTAAGCCTAAACAAAACTGTGGAAAACATACACTGGAGGGTTTTGTGCTATAATTAAAATGTAGCCTGATGTTATAAAGTCTTCATTGGATGTGTCCAACTGTGCTATGGGAATTATAATCTTCTCCAGCTCTATCCAGATGTGCTAAAGGAGTCCTCCAAAGAATTTGCCAGCTGTATAGAGATGATTTTAGTCATTTGCAAGAATGAATCAGAGAAGAAAATATCCACATTGGCCCAAAGTAATTTCTCTGGCAGGTCTATATGCCAATAAACACGTATATCTAACTGGCACTTTAGTATCAGTCTCATTACATTACCTCATACAATTGCCTATGTGGTAGATACCTGTGGAAAAAATGCTACTTTTCTGACAAGTTCTTTATTAGATCTGGGTTCAACAGAACAATGTGACTCCAAACAGTTAGTTTGTAGTTGTAGATCCACCTCAATAATTAGTTGAGTATCTGGTTCTCCTTATTCCTTGAGAGGAATAACTCATGTCACATATATATGAGCCCCTGATTCAATTATGTGCCATGATTCTAAAAACTCTCTCCTCTAATCCTTCTGAGTAAGAATTAATGATAACTGGGATAAAGCTTTCAAAAGACATACATATAATGCATATGCATATGTATATGTGTGTGTGTTATGTGTATTACACATATACATACATACATTATATATATATGAAGAGAAGACTTGAATGCACAGGTCAGGTTTCAACGTCTAAAATTGTTTTTTTTTTTTTTCCTCTACTGATCAATTTCTCTTACTCACAGAACACTAAAAGATGAATAATGCATGTTCTTCTCAGTACATGTAGACTATAAGGGTGACTCAGGGTGTTGCAACATTTGGACTCACATGCCACCAAGCCTTTTGACTGAGAGGAGGATCATGGGAAATCACTAGGGGCATTGGAAATGGAACCATTTCATATTCATGCTCACCAAAAACACCAGAACGAAAACAGATCCTTTAGCGGCCTTGCTGAAGAGTCAAAGCTGAGACCTACTGCTGGCTTGGAGAGAGAGGAACCACTTGGGGTATTAATTACTTAAGGTATTCCAAAATGAATGGGTTTACATGGCAGCTCAAAGAACCGTGTAAGTCCCATTACAAACATTTTATTTAAAGGTTGTCATTCATTCTCTTGGATAGAACAATAATGATATGTGAATTTACTAAATATCCTAGATAACTCTACTGCAAAGGCACACTCATGCTTGTGAACCTGAGCAAGGAAGAGAACAGGTTGGTCCTAGTATTTGATAAGTACTGTTTCATAGGAAAACTTTTTTCCCAGATCATCACTGTAGACCCTGCCATAAGTCTGATTCACAAAGCTCTTCAGCAGCAATGACTTTGGAGGAAGCCCTTGGCCAAGAGAAAAAGTTCCTTCCATACAGACCAATAGAAAGGGGGCAGGGCAGGGACTAAATGGGGAGGGCAGGGATTTCAAACCTGGAATGGAGAGAACTAAGTGGGGGAAGTCCTATCTTATTCTTTTAATGCAGTTCCCAACAGGAAGATCAGGATAGGAGGTTCCCGCCTGCTCCAGATTAAAGGAACCCGCAGTTTCCGGGTGAAGAAGGGGGGTTCCTTATCCAGTATTCGCCGGGCCGGCAGCTTAAAGAGTACCAAGCTATCACGGCAGGACTCAGAGTCTGAGAATGAGGAGCTGCAGCTGTCCCAGAGCAGGGACACTGTCACTGATATAGGTAACATAGAGGACATGGGTGGACAGGGAAATGGGAGGAGAAAAGAAAGTGTCCTCTAATAACTTTTGGCTAAAGAGATTGCCAATACCCAAGCAATAAATAGCAACAATTTAATAATGGAAGATTAGGCACTAGGCATCAGTCTGAGGCTTTGACTACACAGTTGATCTAGTGTAAGGAAAGGAGAACTACTGTTAACTCATTATTGGACCTCTTCACCAGCTGTTTGATGAAATTCATTAGATGATTGAGTCAAGAGTGGACACTTTGTGCATTGTGTGGACATTAAGGAGATACTTATTTGACAGAAGTTGAAGAACTAAAAGACATAAGGCTTTAGAGTAGTATATTTTTAGAAGAATGTCTCCCTCATGAGTTCCTACGGAGAAGACTGGCCTGGTGAGTTTAGGTGCAGGGTTCATTTCCCTACTTAGCTCTGTTTACCCAGGGATCTGTCCTCCAGTACTGATGGCCATCTGGGGTGATAGCACTAGTCGCAGAAACAATAGCAAAGAGGTAGTGACAAGAACAGGAGCAGCAGCAGACTATGAGGCCACTGTGTGAGGGTTGGTGTTCTTGTTCAACTTCAGCTTGCAAAACCTGGCCAATGAATGACTAATTTGATCACAGTGAGCTCTAATAGTTTGTGCATCTCAACAACACAAGGAATTGGATTTATTTTTGTCTTTCTTCACCCTTTCTCCATATGTGAGCCATGGCCTACCCTTCTGGTAACCATGAACTTGAACTCTCCTTGTCATTGCCAGTCATGTTGGTGGCCAAGAGGGGGAGATCCTCCTACAATCTCTAAAAACAGTGGATTCTCTGTTCTATTTGGTACCCGCTGGGCAAAGGTGGTCTGACTGCAAGTGTTTTCCCTTGGATTCACAAGCATGGACAGCTCTACTACATACACACACAAACATACACGTTCACCCCAACAGGAGAAAAATAAAACATTTTCTGGTATTTTTCTTTTGAAGAAGGGAGCCCCTGGAGTGCAAGTGAGCCAAGCATTGAGCCTGAGGGTCTGAGCAACACTGGCACTGAAGAAAACTACCATAGGAACATGTCATGGCTTCATGTAAGTAAAGTCAACAGGCATTTATTAGGCACCTATAGTGTGCTTAGGCACTGTGTTGTAAGTAGTAGTTCATTTTTTTTAATCAACTTTTTGGACTTCTACTGAAGGGACAGAAATTTCACTAAGATGTTCTGTTGAGTTTTATCACCATCATAGACCAGAGACTGGCAAAAATATGTTATATCTATTTTAGCTAAAGACCAGAGAATAGTTAAAGTTGATGTTACATTAACGTATTCAGCTCCAAGTCAGCTATGACTCTAAGATTAGTCACAGACCAGGATTGTAAACCATCTAGAGCTAATGGGAGTAGAGACTGGGTATCATGGCCAGTGCATATAAGAAGAAAATATACTTTAACAGAAGCATAGTCAAAGACCAGATTTTTCTAGTCTCTAGGGATCCTTTTCTGTCCTTTTTTATTTTTGCTTGATTATAGTCATTTTCATACTTTTTCACATAGTTTCTTCTACAATTATAGGTCATTAAGTGTGTGCTTCAAAGTTTAAGATGTCTGTTTAACAATACTTGGAAACCAGTATATGCATACATACATACATACGTACCCCAATTATTATATATAAATATATATGATATAAATCTATTATAGATAGATTATTAAATGGATTAAGTTTAGGCTCTCTATCAATATTTAGAAACCAGTATATACATATATATACACAATATAAATAATAGTAATAAAAATGATAAATTTATTTTAGATGGATTATTGAATGGATTAAAGTTTAAGATCTCTATTTATCAATACTTGGAAACCAGTGTATACATACATATATACATAAGTAACATAACAAAAATAAAATAATAAATAGTACAAATCTATTATAGATGGATGATCAAATGGATTAAGTTATTGAAGGTCATCTACAAGCCTTCATTTGCTTCTTCACCTGGTTTCTTGGATCAGGTGTTAATGCAGAGAGAAAAAAGCAAACTAGTTAAACAATTATTGAAACTGTGATTCTATATCCAAAAAGGTAGCATGCTCATTAACTCTCTTCCAACCACCTGTAGTTTCCCTTTCCAAACATTCACTGACTGTTGGGAAACATCTATTGGGCTTCTTGTGTTTCAGGTCATGATCTTACTGTGCAATCAGCAAAGTTTCATCTGCACACACATTGACTATTGCCACCCTCACTGCTACCTTCACCACAGTCGTTCCTGTGCTCGCCTGGTGCGGGCCATCAAATTGCTATATGGGGACACCGTAGATTCCCTTCGGGAAGACAACACGGTTCATAATGTGGCCTTTCGGGGCAAGAAGCAAAAAGAGGTGAGAGGCTTAAAACTCAATTAATACAGGATGTGCTATAATTTACATTGTTTTTATAATTAGTGAGGTAGAACATTCTTCCAGATGAATATTAACATATTAAAACTTTGAGATACTACCTCAAAGATTGGCAAAAAATAAAAATAAAGCCAACCAAATTCATTGCTGTTGGGACTGTGGAGAAACAAGTATACTCATTCATTGCTAGTGGAATTGTAAATTTGTAGGACTCTTTTTGAAGAGCAATCTGACAGTACCCAATAAAAGTTATAAAAATGATCATATTCTTTGACCCATTACCAATCTATTGCTGAGAATATACCCTGGAAAGAATAATCAAAAATAAACAACCAAAGAGGAGTTATCTGTTCAAGGATTTCTATATCAGCATTATTTGTAATTGCAAAAACTGGAAACAACCTGAATGTCCAGGAACAGACGAATGATTAAATAAGTTGTGAAACATTAATGAAATTAATTAATGAAATATATTCATGAAATAATACAGAGTGAAAAAAGAAGAATGAGAAGAATGAAACATTTGTATAGTGGTGACATATGTAAATGACAAGAGAGAGAATGAATTCTGGCAGGATTTTAGAAGGAGTGACTATAAGACATATAATACTTTATGCACTGAAATTAATTGAAATGGTTACTAAGCCAGTTTAGTTATTCGTAATGAAGTTCAATGTTACATTTTTAATCAAACACTAAAAAAATTGGCACATTGCAATAATGGGGAAAATAAATCCTTTAAAATAGAGACTCTTAATCTGCAATTCTTGGACTCCAAGAGACCATGGATAATTTTATGGGTTGTGAACTTGCTTTTTAAAAATATTTACCATTTTGGGGCAGCTAGGTGGTACAGTAGATAGAGCTCCAGCCTTGGAGTCAGGAGTACCTGAGTTCAAATCTGGCCTCAGACACTTGAAACTTACTAGCTGTGTGGCCCTGGGCAAGTCACTTAATTCCGATTGCCTCACCAAAAAAAAAAAAAAAATTGCAAAAAAAAAAATGATCAGTTCAATGATTTTGGGGCAGCTAGGTGGCACAGTCAATAGAGCACTAGCCTTGGAGTCAGGAGGATCTGAGGTCAAATCCAGCCTCAGACACTTAACACTTACTAGCTGTGTGACCTTGGTCAAGTTACTTAACCCCGATCACCTCACCAAAAAGCAAAAAAAAAAATTTACTTCTTTGGTATTATTAATGAATACTTAAACTTTTATATTTCAGTATAATTGGTTTCCTTTGTAATCCTACATATTTTATTTTATCCATTTAAAAACGTTATTCTGAAAAAGAATTCATTCATTTCACCAGATTGTCAAAGGGGTCCATGTCATTAAAATGTTTGCGTATCCTTGTTTTAGAAGTTTCTTTAAAAATGAACTGGGATTTTTAGGTCATAACAACAATTTAAATAAAGCTACAATATCTGCATGATTCAGAACAAAGAAAAGTAAACTGGAAAAAGAAGGACAAAATTTTTGTCCTCATTTCCACAAGCAAAAAGAAACCTCTCTCCCCATATCAGAGGGGTGTTTTTCCCATTGTCAAACTGCAAGTAATTGCTTGACTGTTGACTGACAAATGATAGAATGTTTAACGTTGGTTGAGCTGAAAGAAATGCTTTAAAGAGAATGTAATATTCTCTTTAAATATAAATATAAAGAATATAAAGAGAATATTTTCTGAATATTAAACTCACTTTAACACCAAATTTAAGCAGCTGAACTTTTCAAAGTTAATGGAAACTCAAAAATGTTAAGCCTGCCCTTGAGAAAGCAGGAGATCCTCAGCCTGCCAGCCTAGTGGTAAAGCAGCCAATATCCATTGCTTTTTGCCCCTAGCCATCACATCTGCTATTAATACATCTGCATTTGCCCAGTGGCTTCACCAAAGGAATTTCCGTCATTGATTATCCAATTCAATTAATATTTACTGTGCACCTGCCAAGGGTTCAGCCCTATACCAGGAGCTGTGGGGAGTACTTTTAGAAAAGACAGCGCCTGCCTTGAAGGAGTTTATGATGCAGCTGAGAGTGAAAAACACACCCACATCAAGCTATTAGAGCATAGGAGAAAATGAAAGATATCACAGGACAAAATGTACCTAAATTCAGAGGGAACAGAAAACAAGAAGAATAGCATTGTGAGCTACAAATGATTTTCAGGAGCTAAAGGGAAAAGAAGTGTTGTTTATTCCAAAGTTTATACAAAATATGGAGAGATGGAGAGGTTTGTTTGACATTAAACACGTGCATAAACAAAAAACAAATTATCTTCCTGGTTGTTGTTGTTCTTTTTAACCAGTTTCTATCTAGTGATAAAAATTCTTCTCTTCTCTGTTTGTTCTTGGGTGATCAGCCTTAGAGGCCGTGGATTGCTGGTCACCCATATGTGCCTCTCAGCCAATGTTGACCTCAGGGTCATCCTCACAAAGAAAGAGTTGGGCTCCAGGAAACTTGGAAAGGGTTCTAGACCTTTGTTTATGTTCCTGAAAAGAAAACAAAACCAATTTTATTTGATTCTTTTCAAAAGCTGTGGACAGCATTTATTAACCTGTTCCCAAACCAATCCCATATGGCAGTTGTGGTTTTTTGTTTCTCACTTGAATGATATAGTCTTCCCAAATCATGATATCCTTCCTCACAATCTATCTTTTCTCTCATGATACTCTCACATTTACCCATTTTCTGCAACAGCCATAAAAATGAACCCTGGCCTGCATGAGCCTCAACGAAAACAGGACAGCAAAGTAATAAAGCAGTGGGCTAATAAAAATCAGGCAAAGGTCTAATGAGCAATAGATTATTCAGCACTCTGTTCTCATTCTTGTTCCTCTTCAGATGTGTTTGTAGAGCAGACAGTATTTATGAGGAAAATGAGGGTATTTTCTAAGCCATCTAGTTCTGATCACTCCTCTACTTCACGTCTCAGCGCTCAGAGCATCCATTTGTACTACGCTGTCATTCCTCTGGCCATGTTGTTTTACTTCTGTCATTTTATCGGTGTCTGTCACTTATCCAACTAGACTGGAAGCTCCTCAAACACAAGACTTTTTCTTCTCTTTCTTTTATATTCTTGCATAGAGCTCTAGGTAGATAATATATAATAAGAATTAATAACAATCTATTATATATTATAATATATAATAAATACTTATTGAATAAGTAAAAAGACTGTTGGCTCAGTAGTAAGGAGAACTGAATTCAAATCCCAGTTCAGGCACTTTTACTGGCTGTATGAACTTTGGCAAATCATTATACTTATCTGAGCTTCATTTTCTTTATAGAAAAAGTTAAAATAATCCTTGCACTACCCACCTCACAGGGTTTTTGAAAGGGAAGTGCATGGCAAACACTAAGGTGCAGTATAAATATGAGGCAATAGTATTAGCATAGTAATATGGAGAAGGGCTGAAGTTTCTGAGGATTACAAAGGAAAAGAGAAAATGGCACTGGTCATTGCTGGGAAGGACAATTCATATTACATAAATCAAGCAAAATGTTTGCAGATCTAATTATTCTTGAAAATTGTGTATAAAAGCGATTATGTTATCCACATTAGCTCTAAATATGGTAGTGCAGCATGAGTCTCCACTAGTTTTCTTTAATGATTCACTAAAACATACATTAACATTTGTGTTAGAGATGCCCATACCATAGAAGACCAGTATTACTTTTTGCCAGTTACATTTTTTTTAGAAACCAAACTCTTAACTATTAAGACCTCTGCAAAAAAGGCGAAACACAGTTCTCTAAAAATCCCACAATGAGCATTCCATAATGTCTCTTGAAGTATTTGGGAGAAGGTTCCAGTTTGGGGGGGTCTATCATACTCTCCTAATGTGAGATATTGTACCCCCCATGAGAACTTCCTGAAATGGTTCCCTCTGGGCCAGAATCCCATCTGGAAGCATTGCTCCAATAATGTTTGAACTTTGGGCCTCTATTGACATAAATGCTGTCTATAGGTCCTGGGTCTAGGTCATGGCTTGGTCTACACCTGCTATCTTCAGGTTCATGTGACATTTCCAGATGTTCATAGAACCACTTTAACAGGAAACCTTATATCAGGGGTTCTTAATCGTGTGTGTCTGTGTCTGTGTCTGTGTCTGTGTGTGTGAGACTGAGACAGACAGACAGACATGGACCCTTTTGAGATGCTGGCAAAGCTTACGGAAGCCATTCTCAGAATGATATTTTTAAATAAATAAAATACATAGAATTAAAAAAGAAGCCAATCATATTAAAATAGTTATTAAAATATTTTTAAGTAACCAAAATATCTGCTAAAGAATAGTACCACTAATAGAACAGCTAGGGATCAGCTTTTTCAGCAATCTAAGCAGGTGACCTTTCTCTATATGGCTGTTCTACCCTCTTGAAACTCCATTATTTCTCAATATTTTCTTGTTGTTAGTCTTTTAAGAACTTTTGGAAATTATGGGAAAAGTCAAATCAGTAAGCATTTATTAAGTGTGCCAAGCACTGTGCTAAACTGGAAATACAAACAGAAAGTACAAACAGAAAGATAATCCCTGACCTCAAGGAGTTTACACTTTAAAAGAGGAAGATAAAACATTTTTAAAAAGCTGAAAGGGGGAAGGGAGTAGGAAGAGAAAAGTATCCATGTAGACACGTGATGGAGAAAGTGCAGAGTCAGGTGGGGCCCGGGAGAGGAACAAAAACCTGGCAGGCTTAGGCACTTTCCTTAAAATGGAGGTTCTGGGAGGGACTAACCAATCAGAGTAAAGGAATGCAACTTCCACCCTGAGAAGTTCAGGGCCAAAATGAACTTTTAGGGTAAGGATGCTGTGACAAGGTGGAGGAGGCTGATAGAGGGAAGAAAACATGACTGGCCTGGGAACTTTCCTTAAAAATGAAGAAAAGTCATCTGACCTCTCTGAGCCTCATTTTCCTCCTCTGTAAAATGCAGGTTTTATTTGAGAAATGAATGTGAGTGTGGTATTCCATTCCCACCTCTGACACACATTGAATGTCTGAGTCTGGGCAAGTCATTTAACTTCAAAATGCCCTTCAAGGAAACTCTTTAAGACTCCCAGGTTTCAAGGCAGGTGCTAAGCTGTGTTGATAAAGGGATTTGCCTTCCTGGGAGTTCTAAATAAGTTCCAATGAAACCCAATGAAAGCATAGATCTTATCCAAAATAGGCATAATAATACTGTCCTGTCTACCTGGTATTGTTATGAAGAAAACACTCTGTAAAGCATAAAATGCTATATGGAGTGTCCCAAAAGTTTTAAGCTTTAAGAGCTTAAAACTGTAGTAAGACTTTTGGGACATGCAGTATAAATGCAAGTTGTTATGCTGTTGTCATTATTACCATTATTCAAAAGTGAGGCTAATTTTCCCCTGGCACTCCTATGAGAGGAATGACTGACCTTGTATATACAGATGGTTTGAAAGCAGCCTCCAAATTAACTTATGTAAGCACACGCTTTATACTACAAATTGCTTTTGCATTCCCAGAAAAAAAAAAGCAGTACATGAATCTCCTTTGCACAAATTATAAATGTTCTGAAGTCTGCACCTGCATTCTTTTTGTCTTTAGAGAGCACGGCATGAGCTCTGACTCACTTGTTTCAAAGCATAGTCTTTAGTAAAGATGGAACCATCCTATTCACAGAAACTCAATGCTGTAAGCCCTTGGGGTCAAACTCTTTAAAGACTTTTCTGGAACTCATGGGTAGTCTCAGTGTTAGCTCTTCTCTCAATAGCTCTGCCTGCAGCCCCATTCAAGAGTGAACCAGAAGCATAACCCTCCCTTGGCGTGAGTTGAAGAAGCGGCCCTCTTCATCCCACGCCAGGGCAAAGAATGAATACTGAAACGACCAGCATGTGCTGGCTCTGGGAAGGGCGAGTTATTTATCCTCTTCCCACATGATGTAGCACCTCAAACATGGTTGAAGGTCAGAAAGACTTAGATCAGGGTAAATGAGTGTCTGTTTTCATTCTGGAACAATACCTCCAGCAGCTTCTCTGATTTCAGTAAGGCCAACAAACAATTTTTTTTTAAAAAGTTAAAAAGCTTAAACCAGTGATTTTTCTACTGATGGAATAAGAAATAACAAACAGCAACAATAACAACATATGGAGCTTTTAGGTCTTCACGGAACTTTACATACATTATTATTTTACTTTACATACTTTACATTACTTTGCATACATTATTATTATATCTCGTTTGGTCTGCACAAATAAACTGGTGAGGTGGTGGTATTATTATCCCTATTCTATCAAAGAGGAAACCAACTCAGCAAGATTTAGTGACTTATCCTAAGTCACACAGCTAGTTTATGTGACTTGCTCAGGGTCACAGAGATAGTTTGAATCGTGCCTCAGACTAGCTGCATGACACTAAGCAAATCATTCAGCCTACATTTCTTCATCTGTAAAAATGGGAAAATAATAACACCTACTCACAGGGTTGTGAGCATTGAATGACAATATATGTGGAGTGCTTTGCCAACCATAAAGTGCTCTGTAAATGTTAGCTATTGTTAAATGTCTGAGGCAGGATGGAACCCAACTTGACCTGGGTTGAGGGCTTGCTCAGCAAGAAAAGAGGAGGAAGTGTTTACTACATTCTACAACCAGGTTAGAACTCACCTAGATGTGATAAATAGAGTGAATCTTAAATGGCCTTTTTGTTAATGAAAATGTCTACTCTTGCCTTTCAGGAAATTTTGAACTAGAAGAAAATCTGAGGGATTCATTTATATTGGAGAATGGCTTTACTTTGTTTCCAGATGTGTGTGCACTTGAAATCCTTTCCTTTTTTAGCTTAGATTTCTCATTGTTTTCAGTGCTCAGATAAGTCATGCCTGAGGACACCCTCACTGAAGAAGAGAGTTACAGAAACTAACCTAGAAGGCAAAAAGGACTCTGGGATGTTAAAATACATCAGACATCAGGTATTGACCAAAGCATCATATTCATTAGTAACATGTTTACAGTCATTCCTAAATTAAAATACACAAACATATAAGCATACATGCAGTCAGTCAATAAGCTGTTATTAAGCGCCCACCTTGTAGAAAGCACATGAGAAGCATTGGGGATATAAAAAGAGGCAAAGGCCTCTAAACTCAAGGAGTTCACAATCTAACTGGGGAGTCAATAGATAAACACATATGCACAAACAAGCAATATATAGCATAAATAAGAAATTTTTAGAAGAGGGAAGGCACTAGAATTAAGAGGAGTTGGGAAAGGTTTTAGTTGGGACTTAAGGGAGACCAGTAAGCAGACATGAGGAGGGAGAGTATTCTAGACATGGACAACTAGAAAAAAAGCCCAGAGTCAAGAACTGGAGCGTCTTGTTCATGGAACAGCAAAGAGATCAGTGTCACAGGATCAAAGAGTATGTGGTGGTGAATAAGGTGTAAAAATACTAGAAAGGTGGGTGGGGGGAGTTAAATTATGAAGGGCTTTGAATATCAAATAGAGGATTTCACATTTAATACTAGAAGTGATAGGAAGCCATTGGAGTTTATTGAGTACAAGGGGAGGGTGATATGAGCTCTGACTCACTTTTTTCAGAGCAGAAGAAAGCAGGTGACTGAATGGATGAATTGGAATGGTAAGAGACTTGTGGCAGGCAGACCAACCATCAGGCTAGTGTAATAGATCATAAGGGAGGTGATGAGGGCCTGTATCAGAACAGAGAACAAGGTATATTTAAGAAATGTGCAAAGGTGAAATCATCAAATCTTGGCAACAGATTGAATATGGGGGATAAGACATAATGAAGAGGTGAGAATGATGCCTAAGTTTTGAGCTTGGAAAAACTGGGGAGATGGTGGTGCTCTTAACAACAATAAGGAAGTTTGGAAAAGGGGATGATTTAGAGGGAAAGATAATGAGTTCAGTTTTGGACATGTCCAAAAAACCTCAAGTTTTTTTCTGTAAAATATGAGGCAACGTTCTCAGCTGAGAGGATGGAAGAAAGGAACCATGGAAAGCTTGAAAAGGGATGAAAAGGTTTAGAAGAGCCAATGTGGAAAGTGGTATGGTGAATGGATAATGGAGGTGTACAAAAATTGCCTAGTAACAGTGAAGGCCCATTTGAGGTTGTATAACATAAATTTATAGTGGACCCAGTCAGAATGATTGCATGATTTTCTCCACCTTCATTCAGCAGTACATATGTAGGAGCAAAGGTGGAGGATAGTGGAAGTGATCCAAAGCTAAGGTTTGGCAGGGCACAATCAGCAATATAATAAGGGGGCCAGGGATTCAAGAGAAAAGGACAGTGTAAAGTTGAACTGGTTCATTAAGGAGTCAAGATGGGGAAAAAGGAAAGAAAAGAGCAAACATACATACAAATGGCCACCTCTGTTGGAGTCAAAGGCATTCCCCTGCCTACCCACCCCTTCTCTCCTACTGACTAGCTCAGGATAAATATCTTCCTTGGTTTATGGCTAGGGATCTCCATGCCACTGAAGCTACAAGAAAAATATTGCACTGTGGGTGGTAGGATGGAAAAACTTGCTTTTAATGCCTATCAGAAAGGGAATCCAAGCTATAGGGAAAACTAAAGGTAAAAGATGCATTTTCTTTCCATGGAAACAATGTTCTAAACTGTGATTAAATTCCCAGGCTAGCCCATAAAAACTTACAGAACAGCAGAAATGGTAACTGGTGTTAAATGGGATTTTATGGGCTACCCTTGGTACCTAATTATAATTTATAATTTTATTTCAATGGGAAAATACATTTGGAACCCCAAAACTGACATACAGCTAACATTTCATTTGTTGGAGACAGCCTGTATTTTTAGAAAATGAAATATATTCATAGAATTACGGAATTTAAGAATTAGAAAGACCCTCAGGGGCCTACTAGAACAACCTATATACAAATGGTTGTCTAACCTCTGCTGATAGTCCTCGAAGGGAGGAGGGAAGCTGAGGGGAACCCGCTGCACCTTGGGGCAGTTCATTCAACTCTTTGGACAATTCAAATTATTAGGAAGTTTTTCCTGACATCAGCTTAAATTAGGCTTCTTGTAACTCATACCCACAGCAGTTGGTTCTGCCTTCTGGGGACAAACAAAACTGGCCTGATTCCTCCTTCACATGATAGGACTTCAAATACTTGAGGATGGCTATCACGTTGCCCCACCCTGAGTCTTCTTTGCTCCAACCTAAATATATATATGGTGGTTTCAATTGATTCTTTGGGCTCAATTTTCACCATCTCTCCTCTATTCTCTCTCCAGCTTGTCAATAACCTTCTTAAACCATGGTGCTCAGAATGGGGCCCAGTATTCTGACAAGAGCAGAGTACAGTTGGACTCTCATCTCCCTTCTTCTAGTTCTTCCTCTCTTAATGAAGTCCAAGATCTCGTTAGTTTTTTGAGGGTTTTTTTTGGCCACATCCCACTGCTGACTCATATTGGGCTTATAGTCCAGTTAAAATCCCCAGACCTTTTCAGCCAAGTCAAAAATTATTGAGTGATTACTATTTGCCAGGCACTATACTAAGCATTGGGAACACAAGCACATGCAGAAAGAAAGATAGTCCCTGCCCTCAAGGAACTTACATTCTAATGGAGGAACACCACACATATTAGAGAGTTGAGGAGGAGAAGGTTTGCAGGAGTATGATAGAGAAAGTCCTCTGGAAATGAGTTGGGAGTGCAGCAGAAAAACTGCTCTCTACCACTCCCACCCAAACCCATCTTATTCTTGTGAAATTGATTTTTTTTCACCCAGGTGTAAGACTTTACATGTATCCCTGTTGAATTTTATCTTATTAGATTCTACCCACTGTTCTGGCCTGTCAAGATTCTTTTGAATCCTGATATTTTCATCAACCCTATTAGCCCTCCCTTTCAACTTTGTGTCATATACAAATTTATAAGCGTGTCACTTAATTTTTAAAGCCATTGATTAAAAAATGTCCAACAAATAAGGCCAAGCACAGATTTTTGAGGGGTACCACATTGGAGAACTCCTACCATGTTGATGTTGGAACAGGAAGACAGGGAGAACTATTCTTTGCATCTGACCATCATTCCTAATATTCTGGAAGTGTAGTAGTATGGTACAAAACTGTTTATAACAGTTCAATGCACCCTGACCAAAATCAATGCAAAATTTGGACATGAAGAGGTATTTTTCCTCTTACTGTGCATCATTCTACTAACCAGAAAACAGTTTATTGCACTGGCTCTGCCTTGGAACTTTGAAAAGAAATAGATCTAAAATGCAAATTTATTTTTAATCAATCTGCAAATAACTAGTCACTTCTTGGGATGATAGTGAGTCCTAATATACTTCATCATTTAAATAGCTTCTCTTTTAGATGATTCTTTATTCTCATTTAGAGAAAGAAGGACTAGGAAAAAGCAAATCAGCCTGTCAAATTTGTGAGACTGTCATATTCACCCTCATTTAAAATGCTTTTGAAATGCTTTTTTTAAAAATGCTTTTCTTTTTTTTCCCCCAAGGTTATGAGCCTGTCCCCAGCTCCCTTGTCTCTGCTAATCAAGGCAGCACCAATTCTGACAGAAGAGATGTATGGAGACATACAGCCTGCAGCCTGGGAGCTACTGCTCAGTATGGATGAGCACATGGCTGGAGCTGCAGGTAACACAAGACAAGACCCACCCAGGGAGTCATCTGTTGTGGCAACCCATATTTTAAAATGAGAGTTTTATGAATTCATGTTGATTGACTAGATCAAACAGATAGTGTGGCAGATTGTTCTAGATACAGCAGTAAGCTGAGAGATGGATCCTAGGCTCTAGGAATTGTAGGATTTTAGTGCTAGGAGGACCTTAGAAATTATGTAGTCCAACTCTCTTATTGTAGAGAAGAGAAAGCTGAAGTTCAAAGGTCAACACTTATTCAACAATCATATGAGAAGTAGATGGCAGTCCTAGGGTTGAAACCCATGCCTCTGGAGGCCATGATGTTATCTACCAGCATAAGGAATTGGCTTTCACTTCTGGGCTGTCGAAGACATTCTGTAGATATAAAATATGATTTTTCTTTTGGTGCATTTTTCATATAAAATACAATTCTAATTGATTTTTCTTCTCCTGTATCTACTGTGCAGCGGCAGCAACATCAATGGATATTTAGGGTGCCTAAAGGCAGTGTGCTAACCACTTTTTTTACTAATATTATAATATTTGATTCTCACAACAACCCTGCAAGGTAGGTTCGATAATTATCCTCATTTCTCCAGCTGAACATCCCTTAGCTGTCCTAGTTGAGGAAACTGATGCAAAAAGAAGTCAAGTGACTTACAGGCCAGATTTGAATTTAGATCTTCCTAACTCCAGAACAATGCTCTGTCCACTGTGCAACATAGTTGCCCCTAGCATAGATGCCCGGAGTATTACATTGAAAACCTCCTGCCATGTTGACATTGAACCATTAAGAACTATCTTTGAGTTTGGCCATCCATTCCCAATATTTTCTTTATGTATAGAAATAAAACAATAAAGTAAGGTAGTAAATGCTAGGTGATAGATAATGGTCAAAAGAAACAAAACAGGCATTCAAAAGAAGTGATTACTTAGGAATTACTTGGGAAAAATGTAAATAGATGACATAGAATTTGACCTGAGTCACGAAGGAAGAACAGGACTTAACCAATCAAAGATGGAGAAAACGTTCTAGGTAGGGGAACCTTGTAAGCAAAATGGTAGATAGAGGCAGGGGTGTATATAGCATGTTTGCAGAACGATGAGAGAGCAGGGGGATAGGTAGGGGAGTAGTAGGAGATAAGAGAAGAGTCAAAAGTTTTAAGCCTGAATACTTGAGAAAAGAATGGTACTACTGACATAAAGAGGAGACTCCAGAAGAGAAATTGATTTTGGGGGAAAGATGATGACCTTGATCTTAGACATGCTGAATTTAAAGTGATGACTGGGTAGATTTAGGGAGCAATGTACAAAAGATGGTTGGAGATATAGAGCAGAAGCCCAGAAGAGAAGGCAGGAAGGGGAGATATATTGAGAAATCACCTGTCTGTGGGTGATACTTGAAGCCATGAGGTTGGATGAAATCTTTCCTAAAAAGGGAGATAGGGCTAGCAAGAAGAACAGAGCACTGAGTATTCAAGCATAGCCACATAGAGACATATTCCTTCTGTGGGATACCAGGAGGAGCAAAGGGAGTTGGGAAGAAAAGAGAACGGGTGACTGGTCCCCTAAAGAGAGATGGCATAAGTAGCCAAGGAGGGAGAGTTTCAAGGAAAAGATCATTAAGAGTGTTATAGACCAGAGAAGGCAAGAAGAATGAAAAATGGAAAAGGATGGGTGATTTCTTAATACACAATGTCTCTTTCAATAAGAATATTTTCCTTTTTCCTTCAAAGAAAAATAATATTTATTGATATTTTTTGTTTTATTCCTTTCTCTATCCCTCCTCAAGTGTCATGTCTTATTACAAAAAATACAAAAAGAAGTTTGTAAAACTAACCAAGACATCAAAGAAATCCATTATTTTCTTTTTTTGTGAGGCAATCGGGGTTAAGTGATCTGCCCAGGGTCACACAGCTAGTAAATGTCAAATGTCTGAGGCTGGATTTGAACTCAGGTCCTCCTGACTCCAGAGCCAGTGCTCTATCCTTTGTGCCACCTATCTGCCCCCCAAAATCCATTATTATTCAACACCTTTAGTGCACCTACCTCTGCAAAAAAGAGATGGGGGTACTTTTTCATAGTTCTTCTTTGGGGCTTAGCTTGGTTATTATAATTTTATGACATTAAGTTTTGTTGTTTTGTTTTGGGTTTTCATTTCATTATTGTAGTCATTGTGTACATTGTTTTCCTGGTTTTGTTTACTTTATCTTATAGCAGACTTATATATGTGCTTTTCTGCATTTGTCATATTCATCTTTTTCTCACAGTGAAGTAATATTCCATTATATTCATGTACCATAACTTACACATGAGGAACCTGAGACTGAAAGAGTTTACATGACTTACCCCGGGTCATAGAGCTAATAAGCATCAGAGGCAGGAGTTGAGCTCAGCTTTTCCTGTCTCCAAGCCCAATGCTCTAGCCATTGTACCATTTAGTGGCCTCAGAGGTATAGATAAAAAGAGGCAGCATACTCCAGGCATTTGGGATGGCCAATACAAAAGCACGGGGACAGGAGATGTTATATGATAAACAGAGTGAAGGCCATTTTGGCTGCATCTCAGGGTGAAGGATGGGAAACAATTTCCAGTAAGGCTGGAAATGTATGTTGAGGCTAGGCTATCAAGATCTATAAAAACTGGGGCAGCTGGGTGGCGCAGTGGATAGAGCACCGACCCTGAAGTCAGGAGGATCTGAGTTCAAATCTGGCCTCAGACCAAACACTTGACACTAACTGTGTGACCCTGGGCAAGTCACTTAACCCTAATTGCCTTTTAAAAAAAAACTGTAAAAACTAAGCAGAGAAGCATATATTCTGGCCTTTAAAAAAGGTCTGAAAAAAAAAGATCAAATAGGATAGTCACATCGTCAGATCAATGCTTAAGGAAAGTGACTTTGGAAGCAGTATGGAGGACGGACTAGAAGCACCAGAACCAATTAGGAAGTTGTCTTACTTTTCTAGGTGACAGGTGTCAATGGGCTGAAATAAAGTGGTAGCAGCCATGTGAGTGGAAAGGGCCGGATGCAAGGGATGTTGTAGAGGCAGAAATACCAAATGTTTGCAACTGAATTGACGTGTGAGTTGGGCAAGTGTAAGGAGCCAAAGATAATGCTAAGGCTATGAGCCTAGGAGCTGGAAGGCTGACGGTGCCTTGGACAGAAGTCTTGAAGTTTGGAAGAAGGGAAGGACTAGCGTTGATTTTGTTTCCAGCTCTTTGCTACCACCAAAAACATGCCACTATGAATATCTTGGTGTGTATAGGACCTTGGAAAGAGCATGCTCCGTGAAGCAGTTAGGACAGAAGTTCTGCTGCAAAGGAGTGACAAGTCAAGGGGTGATGGGAAAGTGGTAGCAGAGAATGGAGCTTGTTTCAAGAAGGTGAGAGGTACTGAGATCTTTGGCCTCTACCCAATAGTCTGCTGCTAAATTTTTTTAAACGGTTCTCCAGGAGAAAAATTCATGTTTACAGGACACATTTTAAAGTTTAATCTGCATTGTTAACATTTTCTCAATCACTCTCTGAAGTCTAGACAATTAGACAATAAGTCAAGACTTGATTTGTAGCATTTGCTCATTTCTGAGGTGTAATTACTCACACTGAAAATTTAACAATTGGCTCTTGGGAACCAGGAAGAGCTGTCTCCAGCACACCTTGCCTCTATCCCAAGTGGAATGGGAATCTAATATTTGACTGCCTAGTAATAAGAAAATTTAAGAGCTAGAAGAGACTAGATTCAGAGAATTTTAAGAAGAGGATCACCTAATTTAATCACATCATTTTTCAGGTAAGGAAACTGAATCTCAGAGAGGGCATGTGATATGTTCTAGGCTACATAAAAACGCAGCAAGATAGCAAACAGTAAAACCCGAATCTCTTGGCTCCCACTATAATTTTCTTTCTAGTACACCACACTAAGTCATTCTCCTAGAGCTCTGGGGCATTATCCCTTGGCGAATGGGAACCGAACTTGTAAGAAGCTTAAATAAAAAATTCTAGTAAAATGAGGACACTCAGAATAAGCCTTCCCTGATCCCCCCAGATAAGGTCCCCTGCATTCCCAATCTCTTATGCTTATCTGACCTCAGACCTGAGTTGAAATCCTGATTCATATGCTTGCTAAATATGTGACCCTGGGCAAGTCATTTAATCTCTCTCTGTTTCCTCCTATATAAAATGAAGATAATAACAGCATCTACTTCACAAGGTTGTTGTGAGGATCAAATGAAATAGCATAAATGGAGCTTTAGATAAATTCAATCTGTTATTGTTGTGCATAAATTCAATCTATTATTGTTATGTATAAATGACTTCCTAACATATTTATTTGTGTATATGTTATTCTTGTGCTTGACAGTGTGTGCCTTGAGAGTAGTCAATGTTGTCTCAGAATGACAGAATTTCAGAGTTAGAAGAGACCTCGGTGGCCTCTTAATCCAGCCCAGATTCTAACCAGAATTCCTACTGCAACACATCTGACAAGTAGTCATCCAGCCTTTCCTTGAAGACTTCCACTGAGGAGAAAACCACCCCTTCCCAAGGCAGCCCATCCCCTTTTTGGATAGCTCTGGCTTCTAGGAAACGTTGCAAAGCATCAAGCCTAACCTTTCTCTTTTCAACTTATACCCATTATTCCCTGTTCTACCCTCTGGGGGCAAACAGAATATATGTCATCTCTTTCCCACTTGGCCTTTTAAGTACTTGAAGATAGATGATATACCCACCCACTTTATCCTTCTCTCCTTATTCACCAGACCTAGTTCTTTCAACCAATTCACCCATGGCATAGACTTTTAACTCTTCATCACTCCGGTTGTTTGTCTCTAGATGTTCTCTAATTTATTAGTGTCCTTTCTTAAATGCATTTTTCAGAACTGAACACAATACTCCCAAAGTGATCTGACCAGGGCAAAGCATAATGGAACTATCTCCACTTTATTCCTGGAAGCTGCGCTTCTCTCAAGATCACATCGACTTTTTTGGCAACCATGTCATGCCGTTGACTCATATTGTTCTTAGAGTTCAATAAAGCCCCTGTATCTTTTTGTGGCATTTAAAAAGATTTGAGAGACATAGTTTCTGGGTAACTTAATCATTTTATTAATAAGGCCAGCATGTTTATTGATAAAAGAATGGTCATTTGGCCATCTCTCTTAGACCAAAGACCTCTCAGGGCTGTGGGTTCACAGTTGATATGCCCTTCGAAGAGTAGGTATTCCTCAGGGTGGCAATCAATACTGATTGGTTAACAATTAATGAGAAAATGAACATTACAATTAAGGTCTTGGGGTTCATGATTTGGATCACCCAAATCTTGGTCAAAGAGACTTATGAATTTCCATTTCCCAGGGTCACACAGCTAGTAAATGTCAAATATCTGAGGCTGGATTTGAACTCAGGTCCTCCTGACTCCAGAGCCAGTGCTCTATCCATTGCGCCACCTAGCTGCCCCCCAAAATCTGTTACTATTCAACACCTTTAGTGCACCTACCTCTGCAAAAGAGAGGTATGACAAAAGAGAGGATCCACATTTTCCCAGACCTATCTGAGCAAACATAATGAACAGAAATGTACCCATTAGCCCGAACTTAGAATCTCTTTTACTGTCTGATTAGACCTCAATCTGGGTAAATCTTTAAGAGAGATTTCCCACACTGGTTGATTTCTGGATAAGGAAGTAGAAAAAGGGAAAAAACTCGGTCCTAATACAATCATTAGTTATTAATGCCAGAGAGAAATAATCATTGCTCACATTTTACAGTTAAATTGGTATCCAATCGTGCCTCCTCTATTTTGTACTGGGTGGGAGGGGAGAGTTCTTGACCCCAAATGTAAGACTTTTACATTTATCCCTATTAAATTACATTCTATTAAATACATCCCAGAATTTCAGCCTGCCAAGATCTTTTCAGATTCTGACTTTGTCATCCGTTGCATTGGCTATCTCTCCCAGCTTTGTCTCTAGAAATAGAAAAGGATGCCATCTATGCTTTTATCCAAATCACTGATTTAAAATTAAAATTCAATAAAAAATTAAAAATTATTAAAAATAAAAATATTTAAATAGCACAAGATGAAGCACAGATTCCTGAGGCACTCCACTGGAGGTCTCTCAAGTTGACATCAACCCATTCTTTAAGTTCCAAGTTCATGTAATTATACTATAATCCATTCCATATTTTTCCATCTTTTTCATAGGAATAGCATGCAATAATTTATCAAACATTTTGTTAAAATTCAGGTAATCTATATCTACAGCATTCTCTTGATTTACCAGTTTAATAGCCCCTTCCAAAAAAATTTTAAAAAGGAAATTGTATGAGGCTGTCATGATATATTCTTGATTAAGCCATGCTGGATCTTTGTGATCACTGCTTCCTTTTCTAGTTATTTACCACCATCTCTTTAATAATGCATCCTAGAATTTTGTCAGGGATTGAAATCAAGCACATGAGCCTATAGTTTGTAGGTACTGTTCTCTAGGCTTTGTTGCAAATTGGCTTCCTTGCTCCTGAGATTCCTCTCCCTTTATCCATGTCATTTCTCAGAAATCACACTAAGTAGTTCCTTTAGAACCTGAGGATGCAATTTGTCTGAACCAAGTGACTTGAATTCATCAAGGATAACTATGTCCTCCTGCAATCTCTTTACTTATCTTGGGTATCAACTCATTACTAGCCATTAATTTTTTTTATCCAGTTCAAAAATCACTGTATTTTCACCTATTTCCAGTCCCTAGAACAGTGCCCTGCAGATATATGATTCATAAATGTTGCTTGAATGGGGAGGGGGAGGTAGGGTGAAACAGAAGTTTAATTATAGAAGAAAAACGCTATAGATTTCAGAGCTTAGAGTCCCTCATTTTACAAATTAAGAACCTGAACCCCATAGAAATTGAGTTGTCCTATGATCCTACAGCATTCTAGTCACTCAAGTTGTAAGTGGCAGCTCCATTATTTGAAGAGAGGCCTTCAAATGAAGTACTCTTTCTATCATTCCAGAAGAAACATAGGTATCAAACCCATGTCAGACATTAACTAGCGATATAACAATGGCCAAGTCAACCTTTTTGAGTCTCAGGTCCTCATCTATAAAATGAAATTGTAGCTATTGAGGTAGAAGAGTCAAGGGAAAGTTTCTTAAGATAAGCAAAATCTGACAACAGTTGTAGGTGAAAAGTAAAAACAGCAGAGTTGGCAAATTCTATTTCCACCATAGCCACAGGTTCCTTCTTCCAATCTGGATTTATGTGATTCATGATTTATCATCTGATATATGGTAGCATGGTTCATGATCTTATTTCTGATCACTGTTTGGCTTTCTTTTAGATCAAAAGCCACTACTAAGACTCACAAAATCTCTTTCAGCATTTCTCTCTCCTCATTATTTGGGAATAATAGTATCGCAGTTTGAGAATTAAAAGAGACCTCAGAAGTCATTTAGTCCAATCTGTTCCTGAAAAGAATTCTCACTACAACATACCTAATAAGTGATCATGTAGCCTCTGCTTGAAGGCCTCCAGGAAAAGGAAACACACTACCTCACAAGACAGCTCATTCTACCACCTTTGGATAGTTTTAATTATAAGTTTTCCTTTATCTTCATAAAATCTGAATTAAGTTTGAAATGTGGATTTTTAAAATATCCATAAAATTTGATGTATTTTTTAAAAATGTACTTCTTCACTTGAAGGACAGTCTCATTAAAAAATCTCATAAAATTTCAGCAAAGCTATTTATTTGAAACAAAATTTCACTTTGGATCAAATGACAAAAACAGAGGAATCCAATTTGAAAAGAAATAGCAGGTAAAAGTTTGTTTTAAGTAGGTCAGTGGCTAGAGTTATTTAACTGGAGCTCAGAGACTACAGTAGTTTTAGCAAAAGTCACCATTATTTGACCTTGTCAAAATGTCATTACACTTAGAGACCATAAATTGGAAGTTGGTGGGTGGAATGAAAGATGGTGCTTCATGCCCTTGTCTGAAACGAGGTCCTTTCTTGCCAACATAGTTGGACAGGTTTTATTTCCCCTAAGGGATGTTTTCACCAGAGCTGGAGAGTTGTTTTCCAGACACTAAGCCCAGTGACATGTCCTTGATTAATGCTGGATTGCTTTTTTCTAGCTGCCATGTTCCTGCTATGTGCAGTGAAAGTCCCAGAGGCTGTGTCTGACATGCTGATGTCAGAATTCCATCACCCAGAGACTGTGCAACGGCTCAATGCCATCCTCAAGTTCCATACACTCTGGAGATTCCGCTACCAGGTGTGGCCTCGAATGGAGGAAGGAGCTCAGCAGATTTTTAAGGTAAGAAATGGGTCAATTATGGGAGGTACATTCCTGGGCCCTAAATTTTATTTTAAGTTTTCCTTTTCAAACCCACCTGATATAACCTGGAGGGAAACTTCTCTAGTGAGCAGAATAAAATCATTTCAAGCTCTTTTGATGAAATTATTTCAACTTTTTGATGAAATCATTTCAAACTTTAAAAAAAAATTTCAGTTCTATTTAAAAAATGGTAGGTCATCTGCTGAAGTTGGTTAAGTGGAGCAATTTTATATGCATTTTTTATTTTTATTTTCAGTTCCAAATTCTCTCCCTCCCTCCACCTCTTCCCCTACCCATTGAGAAGACAAGAAATGTGTTACCCATTATACATACGAAGTCATACAAAGCATTTAATGGAGTAATTCTTTTAAATCTTTTTAATGGAGTAATTCTTAAGAATTCTAACTTCCGGACACCTGCTAATGTAAAATAATGGACTATAAATAGAACTTGGCTAAACAAGGCTTTTTCATTAATAATAATAATATTCATATAGCACTTAAAGGACTGCAAAACACTTTCTTGTATATTATCTCATGTTATCTTCCCAATAACCCAGCAGCTATTATTATCCCTATTTTACAGAGGTTAAGTGATTTGTCCAAAGTCATATAGCTAGTAGTATAACTCCAGGTCTCCCCCTACTCGCTTTCTATCATGCCATATTGACCGCCATTAGTATATTGGTGCTGATTTCAAAGTTGTAATTACAGAGTTTTCCATTACAAAGAGCCAGAAGGCTGTAATCTCTCTGTGACACTCAGCTATAGCCAAAATTATCTTCTTGTGTCTTAGTGAGGAGAATTTCACCTGGAAAATCTCTTTTTATATCAGAAACCACTGCCCTCTGTAATATGGCTATAAATTCTGAGTTATAAAGTAAATTTTCAAGGGCTTCCTTTAAACTTTTAAAGATTGTAACTGCAGTAAGCTTTTTGGGACACCCATTACATGATGAGTATGTGTATATGTACATGTATGTGTATATGCGTGTGTGTGTATGTGTGTATATATATATACACATACACACACGCATACACCACGCCTATACATGCACACATATATTCATACATATATATATATATATACACATATATGAAACTAGAAACAAAGTGATTTTTTTTTTTGGTGAGGCAGTTGGGGTTAAGTGACTTGCCCAGGGTCACACAGGTAGTAAGTATCAAGTGTCTGAGGCAGCATTTGAACTCAGGTCCTCCTGACTCCAGAGCTGGTGTTCTAGCCACTGTACTACTCAACTGCCCCCAACAAAGTGATTTGATGGAAGAAAGTGCTATGAGTTAAGGGAATCAGAAAGAACTTCTTATAGAAGGTAGAAGAGTTTCTTGTATAAGAATAGCTGAACCTTGAAGAATACTAGGAACTCTGAGAGACAGAAGTGAGGAGGGAATCCATTCCAGGCCCAGGAGACAGCCCAGAACAAAGGTGCTGAGGTGAGAGTTGGTGTTTATCATTATGTAGTTATTTTATTATTTTATATTTATTTCATTTTAATAAATAATAAAAAATATATTATTTTATAATCATTTTATATGATATATAATAGTCATCATATGTAATTATAAATATATAATAAATAAATAAAATCATGTTTTATTATTATGCAGTTATTATTACAGGGCTTTACTAAAGTGGGGTTATATTTAAATGCCATGTTTATGGAGCCTTCCAGAGCTCTGAACAAGAATTAAAGCATCTTAGAATTAGAAAGGATCTTAGAGGTCATTTGGTCAGTGGTAGTTTGGCGTAGTGACCATAACAATGGACTTGGAGTTGGAAGACCTGAGCATGAGTTTCAAATCTACATGCTGCATGACCTTAAGCAAGTATTGTTTTCTTGCTTTTTCTTCTTCTATAAAGTAGAGATAATGTTGATTCTACCTACCTCACAGGGGTAGGGAAGATAAAATGAGACAAAGGATAAAAAATATTTCATAAACTACAAAAATTTATGCAAAGGAAAGGTGGCATTTAGTCCAACAACTTCATTTTACATTGGAGGTAACTGGGCTCCAGGGAATCTAAATGTCTGGTCCAAGATCGCAGAGCTGGTTAACAGGGTTGGCACTAGAAACCCATCCTATGTCTAATGATGCTGTGTAAATATGTTTCATTGTTACCAAAATCTCGAAGTAGCTGGGGACCTACAGCCTCACCACCATTGGACCCCTAGAGGCTACCGTTACAACTTTGCCTCTTCCTACAATATTTTCTCTTTCTACCTAAGAGTCTCTATTTATGTCTCCTTACAGATTCCTCCTCCTAGTATAAATTTCACCCTGCCCTCCCCAGTACTGGGAATGCCTTCTGTCCCCATGTTTGACCCCCCATGGGTACCACAATGCAGTGGGAGCGTACAAGACCCGATTAATGAAGATCAGTCGGTAAGTGACATAGAAATTGGTTTCTATAGCTTTAGGTGACACTCATAAGGACACTACTGAAAATGTAAACTTTGCTAATGTGTTCCTTTTTTAAATTAAAAATGTCACATTAAGCAATGCAAAATAAGCATGTGAAGTCTTTTATTAATTGATTTTTTGTTATTGAGAGTATGAAAGACTAGTGTTGAGTATAGAACTTGGGAATGTTGCACATCAGTTTTCTTCTAGTTAGACACCCCAGAGAACATGTTAAAAGTATATGGCTATAGATTTGATAGCCATCAGGGAGCATCATTATTATTTTAAAAGTTTCTTGAGCTTCCACTATGTAACCTTAGGTCTTAATTCTGCTCTGATAGAGTTATATGTCACAAAACACATGTTTGGAAAACCATGCAACTTGGAAAGAGTACAAATACATGTGTGTATGTGTATATATATGCACACTCATACACATGTATATACACAAAAATAGGTATATGTACATATGTGTGTATACACACACATATACATACATATATATGTATATTTTATATATATATATATATATATATATATACAGGATGTCCCAAAGGTCTTAGTGCAGTTTTAACATTTAATAGCTTTTGGGACATCCTTATATATTAAATTAGAGGGGCTTTTAAAAATGCCTTTTTAAATTTTAAATTTTCAACATAATGGTTGGTTTGATTTCCTATTACAAAGTTGATTGTCCCACAGACATGTTGGAATGCTCTTCCTGGCTTGCCTGGTTACCTTTCAAGTCTTAACTAAAATTTCACTTCCTACAAGAAGCCTAATTCTACTGCCTTATCTCTACTAATTGTTTCCTACATATCCTGTTTATAGCTTGTTTATACATATGTGCTTGCTTGTTGACTCCCCCATTAGACTGTGAACTCCTTGAGGACAGAGACTCTTTTGCCTTTCTTTGTATCCCCAGTACTTAAAATAGTGCCTGACACATAGTAGGTGTTTAATAAATGTATATTGACCAATCCTAGCCTTAATCATTGAATGGGTGTTGCCTCAGTCAAACTGAGATCTGTTAAAGACCTTAGCTTAAAAAGGCCAAGGTCTCCCACTGCATCCAGGGCCATCTCCAGTCATTCTGATCTATATCTCGCCACAGGACCCAGATGGCTCCAGAGGCAAAAATGAGCCTTCCCTCACTTAACACCAATTCATTTGCATGTCATGGCATCACTTCCCTGATGTCATAGTCCTCTTCAAGAATGAAGGACAAACAACAACAAATTGACTGACTACTCATATCCCACACAGTTCTCTAAGAATCTAAGTCACAGAGAAGGTAAGGTTCTGCATTAGTATAGGGAGATTGCTTTTGGTCACTAGGAATTTCACCTATAACAATGAAATCATAGATCCAGTTAAAAAAAAATCAGAGAGAGACAGGCCATAGAATACCATTGTGCCTCTTGTCACGAGAAAAGTTTTCTTCTTATAATTAAGGTTTCAAAGGTTGGTAGGAATAAGTCCTCTAAAAAGTCAGCCAGTCAAAAAAGAATTTATTAAGCCCTTTACTATATGCTATGCACTGTTTCTAAGTATGAAAGATACAAAGAAAGGGAAAAAAATCCCCCCCCAAAAAAAACAGTCCTTGCCCTCAAGGAGCTCACATTCTAATGGAGGAGATAACATATCCATAAATAGGTACCTACAAGATGTATGCAGAAACAATGAAAGGTAATCTCCATGGGAAAAGCATCCTAAAGAAAGTGAGATTTGAGCTAAGTCTTGAAGGAAGCCTGAGAAATAATTGCCTTTAATTTAATTAAAATCTCAGAGGAAAATAGAGTAGATGCTATTACAAAATCACAAGCATTCCTAAAGAACTCTTCTGGAAAGAACATTGGATTTGGAGTTAGAAGACCTGATTCAAACCCAGGCTAAGCTACCTACTGGTAACCTGTGTGACCTTGGTCAAGTTCCTTAATTCTAGTTCCTCAGTGTCCTCATTTGTAAAATGATATTGGATTAAATAACTGTTAAGGTTGCATTTAGCTCTGAAATACTACAGTGCTAAGTAGGACAGCTTCAGCTGTATAAAACCTAGAAATGTACTTAAAAGAAAAATATGAGACAACTGAAGCTATCACTTTAAAATCTCCCAAGCATGGCTATTTTGTTTATGTGGTTCATTTGGACTAGATACCTACCATTTATTCCTTTGTGTGAAACCCTGATTTATGTTTTTGTTCAAACATATTATTCATTGGTGTAAGGAACTCTAATTAAGGAAACTCCATCTCCCAGTGCAGATCAGCAAGTGTTCTGTAATTTATAGTCATAGAAAGTTATGTAGGGCACTGAGAGTTTAAGTGGTTTACCCTGGATTACATAGTGTGTGTCAGACACAAGGCTAAAACTCACATCTTCCTGACTCGTGGTGTACTATCTATTTACCTTTCAAAACTCTTATCAATAGCTGTAAAATAAATTTTTTTCTGTCTTCATTTACCCTCAGAAATCTTTTTCTGCCCGAGCTGTATCACGGTCCCATCAGAGAGCAGAGCACATTCTCAAGAACTTACAACAAGAGGAAGAGAAGAAACGACTCGGTCGAGAAGCCAGCCTCATTACTGCCATTCCCATCACCCAGGAGGCTTGCTATGAGCCCACCTGCACCCCCAATTCAGAGCAGGAAGAAGAAGGTGCGCTTTAGTTTCTCTTAGAAGTGCAAGACTATGGGAAGAGATTCATGGGGGGGGGGACCTTGATTAAAAATGGTTCACCATTTCTGACTACTTAGGTAAAGGTGAAAGCTAAAGTATCAAATCCTCTGGGGCAGCTAGGTGGCGCAGTGGATAGAGCACCAACTCTGAAGTCAGGAGGACCTGAGTTCAAATTCGGCCTCAGACCAAATACTTGACACTTACTAGCTGTGTGACCCTGGGCAAGTCACTTAACTCCAATTGTCTTAAAAAAAAAAAAAGAATCAAATCCTCCATTCTACTTCTTCATCCATTGATACCTTCAAGAGAAATGGAGGAATTTTTAAGGACACAGTAGTTCTGTTTTAAGTGAAATATATTATCCATAATGAAGAAACCAATCAATTAAATTAATTAAAATTTTCATGAGGTTAGAGGAGGATTCCAAATCCTTCGAGGAGCAGTGGAAAGCTTACGTCACTGTTTGATGGAAAACAATGTAGAGCTAGTCTTAGTTAACATAGTTAACTCATTTGATGGTAGTCTTATGATGATGACCAAGTTATATACAGGATTTGTAAACCCAGAATGAACCATTTCAGTGCACATGGAGCAAACACAAACAATGACTTATTGCTAAGAGATTTCCTGGTGAAGAAGAACCCCCTTGAATTTGGGAATTTGAGCTCCTACAAGCTCAACTATGCAAGGCATCTGGAAATAACATGTAGGGAATAGTCTGGCAAATGGCTCCAGGAGAACAATTTCCAAATTACTCTTAAGATCAGTGATATTGCACAGAGTTTTTGGAAGAACTCTTTTGTCTTTCAATCTAGATGGGTCATTATGTGTGCATGTACACATGTGCATGTTTTCCCCAAAAGGGCAAACTGAGTCACCTGAGTCTTGTATTGTGGAAAGGAAGGATATTATAAAAATGAAAATCCTAATCATTGTAATGTTAACGATACTAGAAAACCAAAATTTACATTCTCTGGTTTCTCTGTCAGTAGAAGAAGTCACTAATCTGGCATCCCGACGTCTTTCTGTCAGTCCATCCTGCACGTCAAGTACTTCCCATAGAAATTATTCCTTTCGCCGTGGCTCTGTTTGGTCAGTGCGTTCAGCTGTCAGTGCAGAAGGTGAGCCCTGCTGGAAATATACCTTCTATTTTACTATTCTTCATAATGCTCATAGATTAAAGTATTTCTCATTTAATCTCTTTCATTTCTCATTATTGCATTTTCATAAAGAATATTTTTTTTCACATTTTGGCGATCTAGAAACAATGACATAAGATACTGTGCTATAAGATTATTTCTCATTCAAACTGACAATCACCCTTTACAAGTGGAGCCAGTTTTTAAAAAAATTATTATTACAGGTCTCAATCCCACTACTACATTGAGTGCCTACCTCTGCTAAGGGCAGTTCCACAACTACCATGCCAACTTCTGCTGAGAAGGATTTGCTCTGGTTTTCTGTTTTGGCATTGTTTTGCATTTTTTTAAAGTCAAACTTAGTTACATTTCTATTATGAGACAGGCCCATAGAATTTGCATAGCTTTTACGTCCAATGGATGGAAAATCAAATAGTGGTCCGATATTCATGTATTCTGGGCTCTAGTAAGCTGACAACTAATCTGTAATGTGGTCACCAATAATATAGGCAGAGCTTGTGTACCTAGGAGCTTCACTCAGCCATCTAAAACCACATAGATCTAGTGGGCAACTAGACCTTTCTGGCTTCTGAGAGTCACACAAGGCAGAATTATGAACCTCAAAAGATGTACACATGGTTGTTATTAGCATTGAAGCTATAAGAAAGATTTCCATTTCTATTTTTTGGATCTCATTCACCTTGGGTCACTCCTATGAGCTAACCTCTGCTCACTTAGGAATGCTTCCAAAATTATTTATACATGCATCCCTGCTTCCATCTCTGGAAAAAAAAAAAAAAAGAAGAAGAGTTCTTACTACTAGGTGCTTTGTTAATATTTTTCCTATAAACCTTTGAAAGATGGAAGTTGTTACAATCTGATGTTCTTTAAGTTAGCACAGAATTACACTGCTTTAAAAATTAGAATACTTTGATTTCTGAATTGTACTTTAAGAATAGAATAGCACTTAGAGATTCAGATATATGGATATAGACAGATATAGATGTAGATATATAGATATATGTAGATATAGATAGATACAGTTTTGGCTGTAAATGTAGATGTGGATATAATATAGATATAAGCACACACACACGTGTAATGTCCCTGCCTCCTTCCCTCAGATGAAGAACATACTACCGAGCACACTCCAAACCACCATGTGCCACAACCCCCTCAGGCGGTATTCCCAGCATGCATCTGTGCTGCAGTGCTGCCCATTGTTCATTTGATGGAAGATGGAGAGGTTCGGGAGGATGGAGTAGCAGGTACAATTTGGAAAATTATACTATTACAGCCCCTTAACAAATATGCTAATGATCCACCATGTTTTCATCCTTTCTTGCACAAATCATTTCCTTTTTTTCTTTAGAGCTTGCTCTTGATTTCATGTAGAACTCTTCAGCGGAAAAAAAATGCTATTCTGACCTTCAGCCAAATAGTCAATAATCACTGAGTAAGCATTTACGATGTGCCAAGCACTGTGCTAGGCCTAGGGGATACAAAGAAAGGCAAAAATAGTCCCTCAAGGTACTTATGTTCTAACTGGGGAGATGACGTGTAAATACGTATGTACATACATAATACATATAAAATAGATGGAAGATAATGTCAAAGGGGGAGGCAATGGCAGCTGGCAGGACCAGGAAAGATCTCTTACAGAAGGTGGAATTTGAGCTGAATCTTGAAGGATGCCAAGAGGTCCAGGTCAGGAGGGAGAACATTCCAAGGATGGAGACCGTCCATGCAAAGGAATGGAGATGGGGGGTAGAGTGTTGGGTTCCAAGAATAGCAGATAGGCCATTGTAGCTGAATTGTAACAACACCTGGAAGTTAGCAAAGTATAAAAGGATCAAAAAGGCAGGAAGGGACCAGCTTATAAAGAACTTTCATTGCCAGGAAGAGAACTTTATAATTGATCTTAGAGGTAAAAGGGAGCCTCTGTGGTTGAGTGATTTGTTGCGGGGTGGGGGGGCAGTTAGATGATTTGGTCAGATCTGTGCTTTAGAAAAATCACTTTTGTGGCTGAATGGAAACTAGATCCAATTGAGGAAAAACCTGAATCAGGGAGATGACATAGAAAGCTATTGCAATTTTCCAGGCAAGACCATAAACTAGGCTGGTAGTTTTGTGAATGAAGGGATGTGGTAGAGAAAGAAATGACAAGATTTGACAATGACTTGGATATGTGAGGTGAGCAAGAGGGAAGGGTCAAGGATGATGCCCAGGTTATGGGCCAGAGTCACAGTAATACAAAAGCTTGGAAGAGGTAAAAATGATCTATGGATTCTATATAGCAGCTCTGAAAGTCAATCATAAAGAGGCTCGAATTTCCCAAAAGGTAGTTGACAATCATGCTACCATTCATCATAAATTAAGGCAACACTCCTAGCCTTGGCTCCATAACCTGCAGACTATTTTTGTTGAGCTATTGTTCTAGGGCATGATGGTGATAGATTTGTACTGATACATCCTCATTTCTGAACCCCATGCTCCTTTGAAACATTTGTGACTGGGATGGTTAGAGTTAGAAGTCAGGTTTACTTGACCATTTGTCTAGCCCTCTTTTTACTTAATCAGGCTGCTTTTCCCCAACGTTCTTCATTTTCATTTATTAAAGTTATTTCTTAATATTAATGTGTTAATTTGATTTATTAATCATTTTCCAAAATGATAATACTTGATATTCATATAGTGCTTTAATGTTCGCCTAGTACTTTACACGTTATTTTGATTCTCACAACCATCCTAGATCCTACCAATATTATTCCTATTTTACAGAAGAGGAAACTGAGGCTCAGTAAGGCTAAATGACTTGCAACAGTCATACAACAAAGAAATGTCAGAGGTATAATCTGAAGCCCAGTCTCCCTCACTCAGAGTTTAACACTCATTCCACTCTACTACAATGCCTCTATGACACATCTTTAATAAAAACCCAGAATGCATATGTTCCTGTATACATTTCATGTAAAAAACAATGATCATACCTCACAATAGCAGTCACGCAGTTTGTTACCTATTTTCTCCATGCAGAAGAATATGCACGTCCACTTAATGGTGAGTAAACATTCTATAGACCTTTTCAAAGGCAAAAAGAAAACTGGCATTATGTCATAGAAAGTGTTCATTATTTATAATCTTAACAAGCATCTCCAGATTCCTCCCTTAGATGATGCTTTTTTTTCTTTAAAAGTGAGCGCTGTAGCCCAGCAGGTCCTGTGGAACTGTCTAATTGAAGATCCTTCAACAGTCCTTCGACATTTCCTAGAAAAACTCACCATAAGCAATAGACAGGTAAATTAATCTTCTGTTATTTTTGTAGAAAAGGAAATATGTTATTACAAAGTTAAGTTCACAAGTGGTGTTAATACAACCTGGGGTTCCCCTTAACATGCTACTTTGAAAGTTATGTCATCATTTATGGTACTGTTGGGATTGTTATCTACTAAAGAAAAAAAACGCACAAATCCAAGTACTCAATGATATATCGTTTTATCCTACCCCAAGCCAGATACTGCATAGATTCAAAGCAAAGAGCATTTCTTTAAATGGTATATCAAGGTAAAGAGCAAGAAAAGAAAAGCTGCTCAGAGTTGCTGCTGACATGAATTGCTATAATGATTCTGTACTACAGTGGTTCTCAAAGTGTGGTCCAGAGACCCTTGAGGGTCTCTAAGACCCTTTCACTCTGCCCATGAAATCAAAACTATTTTTATGATAATATGTCTCAATTTCTAATATGATAAGTATTGATAACTGTAACCTACATAAACCAAAGCTCTTGGGGGGTGTCCTCAATTTTCAAGAGTAAAGGGGTCCTGAGAACAAAAAGAACAAAAGGTATTCATCTCCGTTTAGTTGCTGCCGCCCTTTGTTGCCAGTTGTTTTCCCTACTGAGCTGCTGGTGACATCTACTGCTAGACTGCTGCTTCTTCCTCAAAGGGAGCGCTAGGACTCCTTTGAGATGCATACCCTCCAAAATTGACTTCTATCTATACACTCTCACTCTTGGTGATCTTACGTACTTCTGTGGCTTCAGTTATTGCCTTTATGCAAGTAACTACTAAATCTCTATCTCTATCTCAAACCTATCCCCAAAGCTCCAGGTCCATAATTCCAAATAACTGTTGGATAGCCCTAGCCTAGATTTTTCATTAGCACCTCATATGTCCAAGATTGAATTACTGATCTTCTCTCACCTCCTAGAACTTGCCCTTCTATCTAACTGCTATTTCTGTTGATGACCACATGAGTCATAGAAGTTTCTAAGGCATCACCAGAGAAATATTAATCTGTATTCTGTATACTTTTAATCTTAGGTACTTTTTTCAAATGTTTTTGAAAATTTCCAATATACCTACTCTGTACAGTCTATTGTAAATCTCAATTCAATTCAGCCAACATTTATTAAGTAATTTGTCTATGCAGGACACTTGCTGTGCTTTGGGGATTCAAAATTAACAATAAAAACATCTTAAAAGTTTATAAAGCATTTTCCTCACGACAGCCCTTTGAGATAGGTAATAGACAGTTTCCTGTGCAGGGGTGTTCAATATTAGTGATAAGAAGCTATTTGTTCATTGATGGGTGGCAATAACTGTGCCTGGATTAGTGCATTTGGTTTCTGAAAAGCAGTGAGAACCCAAGAGCTCATATCCTTAATTAACCTTTCTATGTGGCCATGGAAAAACAAAGCCAAGATGACAGAATTCAATCCACCTGGTTTCCTAGGACCTTTTAACCCACATGAGTAGAAGAAAGTGTTGTTTCTAATTATGACAGTAAATTAACCATACTACGTTTTATTGTTCTAGTTTGATTTATCTGTAGCATAGCCTCAGTTAACTTTTACATATTAAAATGAAATAGTCTATTTACCTCTGGTGGTTGGTTGCTCTGAAAAATTAGCTCCTAGAAAAGGACCAATTCTATAGAAGACCTAAATATTATTTCATGACTATCAAATACTTCTCTATGACAGGTAGTACTATATAGCATTGGATTCAGGAGACCTACTTCTAATACTCACTAGCTATATAACCTTGAACAAATCCTTAATTTCTCAAAGCCTCAGTTTACTCACTAATAAAATGAGAGTTATGTTTCCCCTACCAATATCAAAGGAAGTTCATGAGGGCATGCCACACAAATGTAAGTTATTATAATTTTAAGAATTCCTTAAATGAAAGCAAAATTGTAACATGGGCAAAGAGTAAGGAAGAATTTCCACTGAATTCTTTATAAAATTGTTTCTTAAAAGTTGATATCCAGAAGAAAGATAATCAAATGTATTTGGACAACTTTATGTCTTTCAGGATGAGTTAATGTATATGTTGAGAAAACTTCTCCTGAATATTGGAGACTTTCCGGCTCAAACATCACATATCCTATTTAACTACCTGGTAAGTTTCATTAGTGAAGTAGCATGTGGATGCCAATTGTCCACTAGGAAGCAGCAGCATTTGGGTCCAATAAAGATGTATGTACTTGAGCTCTGGCCTTGGAGTCAGGAGGAACTGAGTTCAAATCCTACCTCAGACATTTGACACTTACTAGCTGTGTGACCCTAGGCAGGTCACTTAACCTTGATTGCCTCACCCAAAAAAAAAAAAAAAGGAAAGAAAGAAAGAAAGATGATGTATGTACTTTTAGCATTCAGCATCAATACGCTCGCTTACTTTGGTGATTTTCTGTGATTTTATGTTTGGGAAAAATCATGGATTAACCTTCAAAATATAGATTATCATGGAAATCTATAATGTCTTTCACATTGCTACTCTTTTTAGTAAATGGAAGGGGCATGTCATAAGAAAGCTAATGACAATTACTGTTAACCACTAATAGGGAAAATATGGTAGAGGGATTATCAGCATTTTACAGAGAGTTAGGGGTATTCTTAGCAGTTAAAGTGCATTACACTTATGAAAAATATATAAACAAAGAGGAAAGGAAGTATAGTTAATGGATACAGAGCCAGCCTTATAATAGGTGCTTGAGGCAAGCAACAGGAATTGGGCTCTCAAATCAACTTTGTAATTTATGATATGAAAATTACACATAAAGTAATTGAAGATAACTTTTTGTAATTCATTTGAATGGTGATAGGAAAATTATACCTAAATTAATTGAAGATAATTTTTTGTAATTCATTTGACTGGAAAGGTAACTAATAAAGAGAGACAGACAGAGTTGGACATCAAATCAGTGGTACAGGCAATGACCTTGAGCAAGTCACTTCAATACCACAGATTCCTCATAATTACAGTGGTGATAATATTTACACCACCTATTGTGAAGAAAAAAACACTTTGAAAACTTCAAAGCACCATAGAAATGTGAGATATTTTGATGATTATGTCAAATAAATGTTATTTTTATAGATTCCTTTCCTCCACCATCACTGGTACCCCTCCATTGTCTAGCTGCTGCGTTCTCACTACCGAAAACAACAACTCTGCTTTGCAGTAGCTGCATGAAATTGGGCAAATTGATTTCCTCGTTCCTATGAAATGAAGGCATTGGACTGGATGACCTCTATGGTTCCTTCTAACAATTTATGAATCTATGAAACCTATATAAAGAAATGGAGGTAATTGGTAGGAGGGGAGACAAGCATTGAAGCTGGTATACATTGGGGAATAAAGGAAACTGTACTGGTATCCTTTTTTCCCATCATTTTTAGCCAGCATTAAGGGAGAATAGAAGTATAATACCAATATGATGCTCCCATCTGATGCCTGAAAATCAAAAGCCAGTAACAATAGTAGTTGATATTTGTATACTTCTGCAGTACTTTGCTGGATCTGAGCATTCACAGGTGTGAGAACTCCCACTCCTTCCAAAAGTGCAAGTTTTAATCTATCCATTTGGTTTTGTCCTTTGGAGGCAACAGGACACAGTGAAAGGTATTGACTCTGGAGTTAGAGGAGTTGGGTTCAAAGTCTGCTTGTGCTTGTTACTACTTGTGTGACTTTGGCCAAGTCATTTAACCTCCCTTGGACCTCACTTTCTTCATCTACAAAATTAAGTGGTGAGATTAGATGATCTCTAAGGTCTTTTCCAGTTTAAAAAGCTACAACGCTAAGATCTCATGATGTCTTTAATATGATTCTATGACCCTTGTCATAACAGGTCCATTCAATATACTGGGGACTTTTCTTTAGGCCAGGGGTTCTTAAACTTTTTATGCCATAGACCCCTTTCACAGTGTAGTGAAAGAAGCCTTTAGACTCCTCAGAATAGTATTTTTAAATGCATAAAATAAAATACATAGGATTACAAAGGAAACCAATTATATTAAAATATAGGTACCAAAATATTTTTCCCATCCAAGTTCACAGACCCCCTGCTCTAGATGTATTATATACTATGAACTCTATGTAGCACTTTATATATCAAATCTCATTTGTTCCTCACAGCAACTAGTGATGTATGTAGTACAAGCATTATTGTTTCCATTTCGCAAATGAAGAAATAAAGGCAGTAAGAAATTAAATGATTTATCCAGTATTACAGAGCTATCAAGTGGGAGCACTGGGAGTTAAATCTATGTCTTCTGATTCCACATCCAAGGTTTTTACTCACTGTATCACGCAAGTTAGAGATAAGTTACTCCACACGTATGGCAAGGATGGAGAAAAGAAAAAATAAGCAACATTAATACATTTCTTCCAGATCTTATTGGAAGGTAAGGGGTAGTTTGGGGATAGGGGAAACAGAAGGAGACATTAGGAGCCACTCTTTGACACTACCAGTCAAAACTGTTCCAAGGATAGGCAGATAGACACAATCTGAAATGCAAGTCAATTCAACAAGAATTTATTGAACATTTACTTTACTGATAGTGTCTAGGCAAATATGGTACACAAAATATATATCAGCAGCATCTAAAATAACCTTGTTGTGACATGGAAATAGAAAGTTCTACTCTTGTCTGAATGATTTCCTCTTTCAATGTTATATAGAAAAGTATTGATTAGTTCTAAGATCAGTTTCCCATTTACCAGCTCACTGGAGTGCCATCATGAAATCTGCTACTAAAGAAATCATAGAACAAAGAGTTTGAAAGATACAAGAAGAGAGTTGTTTTATTGTGAAGGACGGAAGAAATATTAACATAATCTGAAGTCAGTCATCTAATCAGAACTAGTATCCATAGCCACAAGATTTTAGTTTTCCTGGTATTGTTTTTACCAGTGAGATCATAATTAATAGAGAAGAAAAAGCAGAGACTCATGGCTTGGATGGCCACAGATTTATGGATTTTTTTTTTTACCATAATTACAATCATTGGTAGAAGACTACAGTTTGTGTGGGTTGGAGGACTACGCACATCAGTGAAATCATTTGATGTGTTGCAGAAGGTCCATAATGACCATGTAAACTCTTTGCATTCTATGCCTTCCAGGTAGGATTAATCATGTATTTTGTGCGCACACCCTGTGAATGGGGAATGGATGCCATTTCAGCCACTCTGACTTTCCTTTGGGAGGTGGTAGGATATGTGGAAGGTCTGTTCTTCAAAGACCTCAAACAGACAATGAAGAAGGAGCAGTGTGAAGTAAAGCTGCTGGTCACAGCCTCCATGCCAGGTAAGCCTTTCATTCTCAAGTAATCAATCAATATTTATTAAACACCAACTATGTGCCAGGCCTTGTGCTATCACTGGAAATATAAAAAGAGGCAAAAGACAGTGACTACCCTCAAGGAGCTTACAATCTAATGGGAGACAACATGCAAACACTTATCATATGTATCATATATACATACTGCATATATATATATTTTTTCTTTTTTTAAGATTACATCTACTCTGTTTAAAGAGCAGGTTCATCAACCATGAGATTGGAAACTGTAGAGAGCACCTTTCATGCAAAAATGATCCAAATCTTATCCCTCTGGAATCCAGTGCATTAAAGAATTCTTGTTTAATACATTCTAGGGAACGACAACAGTATCTTTGAAAGATCAGCAGCTGCCAGATTATGGAAACATGAGAACTAAGATCCGTGTGAATCAGTCCTTGAGGACCTGCTAATTTTGAACATTTAAAAGGTCTATCACAGGGCAGCCTGCTGAATTTGAAAGGCTTTCTGACTAGAATTTTGGCACTAAAAGGAGTATTGTGTTCATGGCAGGGATCCCACAGATTTGTAACCTGCATGGGCAATTGCTCAATGAAAAAGGAAAAGATTAATAATCACAAAGAAAGAAACAGTTAGAAAAGAGTGAGGAGAATGATCTAAACTCTAGACTTCTAAAACATTGTGGATGACTTACTTTTCTGAAGTAGTATACAAAGTGTTTTTACACTAACACAGTGATTATGAGATAAGTTGGAGTAGAGAAATAAAACATCATTTCTAATATTCTGACTATTAATTGTCAGTGAAAACGATCAGTTAGAATTATTGCAGAGTAATCTGTAGTTATCGACACTTTGAATTATATCATGTAATTATGAAAAATCAAACATCAGCAATTAGAAAGTGGAAGTGCATTGGCATAACTTCATGAACCAAGCAAGAGAGAGAAAACCTAGTTTGAACTCTTTCAACTCCTTGGTTGGTAGAAGAGCTTAGGTCTGGTTTTGTTTTTTGTTTCTGTTTTTGTTTTTTCAATTTCTTAATACTCAGGTTTCTACATGTGTTAAAGGATAGGTTGTTTATCTCAAGGACTTTAAAGTATAATGTAAGTACCAACAATTAAAATAGCCTTTCTCAAGAATTGATTACTATGAGTGACTAGAGTTCTCTTGTTGATCTTATGCACATATATGGAAGAAATATCCCATTTCTGTCATGGAAGTGACAGCATATGAAAATTTTTCTTTTCCGTAGGTACCAAGACTTTGGTTGTACATGGGCAGAATGAATGCGATATCCCAACTCAGTTACCTGTACATGAAGATACGCAATTTGAAGCTCTTTTGAAGGTGGAAATGACTTACTGACAAGTGTATAATGTCCTCTTTATGTGGGTTAATCATCTCAGTGAAAATCTAGTTTAGAATTCCATGGTGTCCTTGCTACTTCGTACAAATCTCTAAATTCATTTGCTTTGGGAAAGAAAACACTGTAATGTTCTGTGCACATTGCTTTTCCTTACATATGACTTTTTGCTGATATTTAACTTTAAATTAGAATGTTAGAACTTGTACACACTCTTAGATGCAAAAGCAGCTTGGCAACAGTGAATCCAGAAACCAAAATATGACCGCATAACCACTTTGGTTATACTAAGGCCATCAGATTAAATTCACTGAATTCAACAAACATTTTTAAGTGACCAATATATGTGAGACCCTGTACTATATACAGGAAATACAAAAACAGAAACATAAAAGGTAACGTCCTCAGGAGTTTGTATCCCACTAAGGGAAAACACAGATAACTAATTACTTTAGACATAGTCATAGATAGTTAACCCAGACTCTCCAATTATAATAACTATGGGCTCATAGACTGGGTCCAGATCTGGATACTGACCCCAAAAGGGTCACTTTTCTTCCTTTGACTCATGGCCCCCCATGTGGAGTTACTACAGGAAAATCTCTTATAATATACTAAAGGCATACTTTATATCTTGTTTTCCCAAAATATGAGTAAAATAGGTCTTCCTCAAGGAAGCACGTGAGAATTGGATGTGAGATAGCCTATATTTCAACTCACAGGAAAAAAATGCATTAGATACAAAAGACTCATTGGAGCCCACAATATGAGAGGAAAGAGATGGAGGAAGAGATAGAAGAGAGAGGGAAAGAGGAAGAAAGGAAGAAAGAAAAAAGAGAAGGAAGAAAGAAAGAAAAAAGAAGGAAGGAAGGAAAGAAGGCAGGAAGGAAGGAAAGAAAAATTACTGGGAGAAGGGAAGGAAATTTTTATATCTTTTCTGAAATTATTATATAATTTATACTCTGATTTTTTAGAGTTCTTCTAATTGGCTTTCCTGCTTTGGTCCTCTTCTCTCTTCAATCCATCCTCTGCATGACTGCCAGAATAGTCTTTCTAAGTCACAGGTCTGACAACGTCACTCCCTCACTCAAAATCATTCAGTGTATCCAACCTACCTTTCCAGTCATGTTTCTTATTACTCCCCGTTAGCCTAAAATATGTACTATTATCTCATATCTATTTCTTAGAATACTTATATTCTTTCTAGGCTCAGCTCAAGTGCCCCTTTCTCCTTGAAGCCTTATCTTATCACCCTGGTCCTGAGGACTCTTTCTAGTTCAATTTAGTCTGTATAGTCTATTCTGGATACATATCATACCCACTAAAGGAGTGTAAATGCTTGAGGGCAGTAATTGTTTTTTTGTGTCTTTGTATCCTGGTATAGTGGACTGGCCACCTAGTAGATCTTTGTCAAATTGAATTGAATTCAACCAAGATTAAACCCTATGTACAATAACCCTTTTTTTATCTAGATATCAGCTTGCAGGCAACTTCAACCAACGTACAAATCAGAATTAAAAAATAGCAAGGGATGGGTAACGCTCTTGGCCAAGGGGAAAATAAAACATGTATTTTACTTCATTGGAGAATTACGCAACCACCATCAGTCCTTCACCCAAACAACAGTATGCAAAGCACAACACTGGCTTAGAAACAGCAAGGAAACACTGAGTCTGAAAATGTGATGGCATTCAATAGCAGGAGACAGAAACTATAAAAAGCAGACAGAAAAGCAATGAGCACACAACAGCGTAGAGGCAGTTTGACACTTCTTTAGCCTCTATATTAAAGCCCATAACCATGCATGTTTATCATGAAAGTGCTGAATCCTCTAACTATATTCTCATATACTCATTATATTTAGTATTCTATGTTTAATCAGTCAATTAACAAATATTTATTAATCACTTACTAAGTGCCAGGCAATACTTAGCTGAGGATACAAATAAAGGCAAAAAATAGTTTCTGCCCTCGGGGACCTTACGTGGGGGAAACAACACGCCAGTAACCAGGTACATGCAACATATATACACGATACACAGTTAATTTTATATTGAAGGTCTCTAGGAGTTAGAGGGACTGGGAAAGGCATCCTATAAAAAGTGTCATTTGAGCTGTTTTAAACGATGCCAGGGCTTCTAAGAGGCTGAAGTGAGGGGGGAGAACATTCATAGCCCAGGGGACAGATGGTACAAAGGAGTGGAGATAGGAAAGGGAGCATATGTTTTAAAAAGATTTCAAGTCATTCATCAAGTACCTACTATGTGCCAGGCACTATACTAAACTTTCCACAAAAATATTTTTTTAAATATTTATAACTTAAGCCTCAGTTTTCTGGAAAATTCATCTATGTGAAATAGCTTATTGCTCAACCATATAGGACAAATAACATGTTACTATATATAGTTTTCCTCAGCATATGGACTAGTAAATGAGTGACTAAAATATATATTTTTTTTATTCTAGGAGTGTCTAGAGTTTTTTAACATACCAGAAACCCAATCAACACATTATTTTCTCATGGATAAACGATGGAACCTTATCCACTATAACAAGGTACAGATGGCTGTTATAAGGCTCATTTTGAACCACGTTTAAAACTTCTCATATCTCATCCTTGTGACCTACCTTCATCTAAGTGATAAAAGAAATGGACTAAATATTAACTTGTGTAAATTTATTCTACTGTGAAATTCTTATTTGACTTTCTTAAGCCATTAAACTCAAATGCTTCCAACAAATGGGCAGGGGAAAGCCACCGGGAGATGACTAACATGTGAATGAAGTGAATCTCCTCTTTTGGAGATGATCACTTAGTTAATTACCTACCTCTTTGGGTATTTCTGTCCCCTAGCGACCTGGATAAGCTGATCCAGCTTACTCCAAGAGGGGACCTAAAGTGTTCTGGCTCATTTGGAACAGGAAGAATCTAAGAAACAGGAAGACAAAGAAATGTGCTTTTTTGTTTGCCTGACTTTCAGTTTTCCTTTCTCCTTAATATAGAAAAAATAACCTTTCGAAACTTTTTTATTTTTTCTTTCTTATGCTCCCACTACAGACCTATGTGCGTGACATTTATCCTTTCCGGAGGTCTGTATCGCCTCAACTGAACCTTGTACATATGCATCCGGAAAAAGGCCAAGAGCTCATTCAAAAACAGGTCTCCTCAACACTATAGTGTTCTTCTATAGTCTAAGTATAAAAGTTGTCACCTATTTTGATCCTTTATAGGGAGTTACATATAAATTTTAAATATATATATTTATATACACACATATATATGAGATATATATATATGTATGTATCTATGTGTGTGTGTGTGTGTGTGTGTGTGTGTATATATATATACATACATATATATGAATGATGGCTGCGGGGTAGAAACTCAGAGTTACTCTAACTTGACTTTTTCTACTACTGATTTATAAATTATTTTTTCATATATCTGGGCCTAGAGTCTGGAAGATTTATATCCCTGAGTTCAAATCTGGCCTCAGACACTTACTAGCTGTGGGACCCTGGGCAAGTCACTTAACCCTGTCTGTGTCAATTTCCTCATATGTAAAATGAACTGGAGAGGGAAATGGCAAACCAGCTAGTATCTTTGCCAAGAAAACCCCAAATGGGGTCATGAAGAGTCAGACACAACTGAAAAAACAACTGAACGTGATAGTTTGTATTTCTTTCTTTGAAAATTGCCTGGTCATATCCTTCCACCATTTAGCAGTTGGGAAATGACTCTGAATTATTGTAAATTTGAATCAGTTGCTTATATATCTTGGAAATGAGACCTTTATCAGAGAAATGTGCTACAAATCTTTTCCCCATTTAATTATTTTCCTTCTAATCTTACTTAGCTGCATTGGTTTTCTTTGCATAAAAACTTTTTCAATTTTATATGATTAAAATTAACCATTTTATCTTGTGTTAACTTCTTTAATCCTTGTTTGGTCATGAACTCTTTCCCTATCCATAGATTCAAAATATAACCTTTATTTCTCTAGTTTGTTTATGATTTGACCTTTTAAATCTAAGTCAGGTATTCATTTGAAGCTTATCTTGGTATGTGAGGTGAGGTATTTCTTATTAACTGAAAAACATATAAATATATACAAATCTAATTGAAAAGCACCAGAAGCAGCCCAATGAGGTTGGCTTTCAGTGATTTTTTAATAGCCCGTTAACTGATCTGCAGTGGATCAACATAAGTGAAAGAGAAAAAGAAAAGAAAAAAAGACAGGGTGGTGAGATGGAAAAGGAGCAATGGACTTGGAATTTGAAGACCTTAATTTTAGTCCCATTCTTGCCGCTGACAAGCTGTGTGACCTTGAGGAAAATCACTTCCTTTCTCTGGGCGTCAGTTTCCTCATCTATAATACTAGGTCCTTTTTCAGCTCTTGGAATCTATGTGCAGAGAAGAATACAATAAACATAAATGATCCCAAATCAGACTTGAATATGAAGCAAATTTAATGTTCTGGTAATATAACTGTGTTATATAACTCTAACAGTGAACCAAAGGTTATTTTTAATAAAATTATTAAAATCAGCTATTTAAGCATCATTGCTAACTTGTTTTGACACCCAGAGTATATCATTGAAATTTAAAACTCAATTAAATCTCCTGGTCGTCATATTGATTTAACATTAATAAGAGCTATGGTCAAAATTTTTTTAACTTTTTTTTTTATCACTTTTGTCATCCTGTGAGTATAAAGGACAAGTTAGTTGAGTTCAAGCCAGAGCATCAAATACAGGCCAGCTTTAAGGGGGATTTCAAAGAGACTTGCATGATATTAAGTCAGTCTCTGCCCTAATTATTAGTATGATCACCATTAATTTACATAGTCTATTATTTTTGAAAAGGAAAAATGAAAGATCATCCAGACACATATATTTCTATGTAAGTATGGGTTTGTAGCTTACACATGTTCTTGAATAATATGAAAAATTTCCAAGACTCTTAACCTGCAAGTTATTCAGCAAAAAATTTCCTAAAACTGTCATTTTAGTCCATGTTTCTAGTAGCAAAATGACAAGATCCATAGGTGTTCACAATGAAAGAATTGCTTTAATTAACTTTTTACCAAAAAAAAAAAAAAAAAAAAAAGGAAAAAGAAAAGAAAATAGCCAGAAGACTAAGCACTCAAGATAAGATATTGTCAGGGAAAAAACCTCTTTTTTTAAACCTAACCCTATGTGGTACTTTTACAAACTGTCATATTTGTTTCATGCACCGATTTTGCTGAACTATTTTTTCCTCCTTTTTTTGTATACTTTATTATAGAAGCTGGTTCTAGGGGGAAGGCTTACATACATGGTTTTCCAAGAGTCTTATGCAATTTGAAACTTTAATAGCTGAAATAGTTTTAATAACCCCACTTCACTCCCAATTTACCTATTTCCTAAATTTGGATTGTCATAGCTTATTTTTCCTTAAAGCCAGAATACATATAACTCTAAACAAGAAAAGTCAGTCCAATACAGGAGATAAACCTAGGTGAAAAAGAAAAAGAGGCAGGGTGGTGAGATGGAGAAAGAGCAAAGGATTTGGAATTAGGGGGCCTTAAGTTTAATCCCAGCTAAAGCTTTAATAGCTTAAAACTACACACTGACTTTTGAGACACCCTGTATTAGAAAAAATATTAACAAAATTTTTTAAGTAACCCAAAATGGCACTGTGTCAAAATTCTACATTTTTGATGGCATGCTTTTTTAAAAAAATCTTCATTTTATAAATTATGGGCCCTCATTCTACATGTAAGTCAACTGGATTCTCAGTTTTTTTCACTTGTTCCTTCAAACTGAGTGTCACAAAATAAAGTCAAATGTGTGATCCAAGTCCTGAAATATGATAGATTAAGGAGAGGAGATGAAAGAGCTTCTGCATTTCTTTTCATTGCTGATGCTGAGCCTGGAGACTCCATTTATCAAAAGAAGGGGAGCTACAGAGGAGCAAGATACTTTATTTTTAAATTTGAAATTCATTTTTTATTCTCTCAAAGACAATTGTACACAACCTGTATCTTAAAAGTACTGAAATCTCAAAGAAAAACAGGCAGTATGTTTTGCCTCTTATTCATTCCTCAGGTTGGAAGGAAATTTTTTAATGGGACAAATAGTTAGTCATTCGTCAATCAATGGGTTTAAACTTTGTTTCCAGTTATTTGCTATCCAAAGATTTTTTCCCACTCAGCTACTTCACAAGATTTTTTTAAGGCAAAGAGAACCCTAGTCCATGCGACATAAATTCAGAGTGAGAACTGTACTTCTCTGAAGGTCACCAAAGACTTTAATAGGTTATGTGGTTTATTTATTGATTATGGGTTGTTACACTGATCCCTTAGGTTCATTTATGTAAGAAAACAGTGGTGAGCATAATAGGCAACAGCAGAAAGAATGAGAAGAAAAAAGGGCAAATGTTGGAACTACTAATCAATTCCTACATGGAATCCCTTATTTCATAACACAGAAGCAAAGAACAAAGAAAAAATGCTCTATTTCAAATGACAGAGACAGATAGAAAGACATATATACATTGAAATAGAGATAGAGAGATATATAGACAGATAGATAGAAAAGAAAGCATTCATTAAGCATATACTTCATGCCAGGCCATGTGCTAAGCACTGGGTATACAAATACCAGCAAAAAAAAAAAGGTCGTCCTACCCATAAGAAGCTACTACTAGGAGACAACATATAAAAGAAAGCTGGAACTCTATACTTTTAATGTATGCTGCTGTACTCCATAGGAGTTTGAAATATATAAGGAAACCCTCTTCTATGCTAGAGTAATAGAAGAAAGAAATGAGTCAATACAGATACTCTTTAACCTCTCTGTACAGTAAGGAAAAAAATGTTTCCCCCTTGTTTTCACCAGGATCTTTTTATTTTTTTTCTACTTTGGGCTTTGACATTTTGGGGCTTTTAACTCTGGTCATCTGGCTTTTCTGTTATTTGTTTGAGTAGGTGTTTACCCGGAAGCTTGAGGAAGTAGGACGTGTCTTGTTTCTCATATCCCTCACCCAAAAAATCCCTATCGCCCACAAGCAATCCCATGTTTCAATGCTCCAGGAGGATCTTCTGCGCCTTCCTTCCTTCCCTCGAAGTGCTATCGATGCTGAGTTCTCACTCTTCAGTGATCCTCAAGGTACAGGGGAGGCCATGGTACCCTCTTTGTTCTGCTTCCCACTTTCTCTACTTGATATCAGGGAGCTTCTTTATCACGGCTCTCGGGAAGCTCACTGTCTGTTCAACAGTGCATGGTGCATGAGGTTATCCTGTAGAGAAGAAAAGCTGTTGGTATAGTGGAAGGGCAGCTAGGTGGTGGAGTGGATAGAGTGCCAATCCTGGAATCAGGAAGACTCGCTTCCTGAGTTCAAATCTGGTCTCAGACACTTACTAGCTGTGTAACTCTGGGCAAGGCACTTAACCTTGTTTACCTCAGTTTCCTCATCTGGAAAATGAGCTAGAGAAGGAAATGGTAAACCACTCCAGTATCTCTGCCAAGAAAACCCCAAATGGGGTCATGAGGAGTCAGACACAACTGAAACAACTTAACAACAATAGTAGAAGGAGCCCTGGTCTTGGATTCAGGTGATGCAAATTTGAATCTTGGCTCTACCACTAATTAACTAGATATTAGAGCAAATGAATTCACTTCTCTCTGTGGCTCAGTTTCCTCATCTGTAAAATGGAGACAATATTGCCTACACCATCTACTTCATACACATGATGTGAGGAAAATAGTTTGCAAGTCTAAACTTATTTTTTGGTCCAAACCTGTGATTTCATTGCTGTTAGAAACCAATGGTAAGAAAACTCTCTGTACTAATAGAGACTGGCAAATGTTCTGCAATTTGTAGTCTTATAGAGTCATCTGCGGCCCTGAGAGGTTAATGTACTTTCCCAGTCATGCACAAGCAGAATATGTCAGAGGTGGAGTTTTCTTCCTAACTCCAAGGCTGAGTGACTGTCTCTCCACCATCCTTCTCAAGCTGACTGCGCTAGCACATTATTCTGTCTCTATTGCCCTCAACAGCTGGAAAGGAGCTATTTGGTCTTGATACACTTCAAAAGAGTCTATGGATTAAGCTTCTGGAGGAGATGTTCTTGGGGATGCCCAGTGAATTTCCCTGGGGAGATGAAATCATGCTTTTTCTCAATGTATTTAATGGAGCCCTGATCTTACATCCAGAAGACAGTGCCTTGCTCCGGCAATATGCAGCCACTGTCATCAACACAGCTGTGCACTTCAACCATCTTTTCTCTCTCAGCGGATACCAGTGGATTCTCCCTACTATGCTGCAGGTGATTCTGAATCTTCTCATCATTCCCTTTTCAGTTTCAGTAGAGGAAAATATCTTTATTTGATGATGAAGCGAGAACTATGTTCAAGGCTTCCAATTGCTTAACTTTGTTCTCTTGCTGCATCATAAGGTATCTTACAAAGTTCTCCTGATAATCAATCCATCAACCAACAAGCATTTATTACTGTTTACTATGTGCCAGGCACCATTTTAGGACCTGGCAAAATACACAGAATGAAATAAACCCTACTCACAAGATGCTTACATTCTGATAGAGAAGTGGGGGAACATAAGAACCTAGATAAAGAGAACAGAATAAAAGAGAAAAAATCCAAATAAATACAAAGAAGTTAAATTCATGGTAGTTTCAATGGAAGGGCACTAGTAGCTATGGGATGAAGAAAGGCTTCCTTGGTCTCCCCTAATTGGATTTCCCCCAGCCTTAGCTGTGTTTTCCCATTTTCTCTTGATAGAACTCTATGTCTTTGTTTCCCATCTTTAATAATAAACTGTTATAATGTATGATGGGATATGAGTGCTAGATTTGAAATATGTAGATAGTACAAGTATTTATTATTCCCATTTTATAAATAAGGGAAAGGGAGGTAATAAGTATTTATCTAGCACCCACTACATATCAAGGCAGCTAGGTGGCACATGTATAGACTGCCAGATCTGGAGCCAGGAAAACCTTAGTTCAAATCTGGCTTCAGACACTTATTAGCTGTGTGACCGTGGGCAAGTCACTTGATCCTGTTTGCCTCAGTTTTCTCATTTGTAAAATGAGCTCGAGAACAAAATGGCAACCATTCCAGTATCTTTGCCAAGAAAACCCCAAATGGAGTCACAAAGAGTCAGACACGACTGAACAACAACATGTAGCAGGCACTATACTAAGTACTTTTTACAAATATTGCATTTGATTCTCACAACAATCCTGCAAGGTAGATGCTGTTATTATCCCCATTTTACAGTTAAGGAAACTAAGGTGAACAGAGGTTAAGTGACTTGCCCAGGGTCACACAACTAGTGGGTGTCTCAAGCCGGATTTGAACTCAGATCTTTCTGACTCCAGGTCCAGGGCTCTATCCACTGGGCCACTAACTGCCTCATAAGACTAAGAAAGGTTAAGGTACTTACCCAAAATCCCACTACTGGCAATTGGCAGAACAGGGACCATAACCTTGGTTTTTCTGATATCAAATCCAGTGTTCTTTACACTACAGATTGTAATTTATTACAAGCAATTATTTTTGTCCTTTTACTTTATTCAGGTATATGCTGATTATGAAAGCAACCCACAGCTGCGTCAAGCCATTGAATTTGCCTGTCATCAATTCTACATTCTTCATCGAAAGCCATTTGTGCTACAATTGTTTGCTAGTGTGGCACCTCTCTTAGAATTTCCTGTGAGTAAAGTCTCTCCCTTTCTTTGATCAGCAATAGAATAACTCCTTTCTGCTTTATTCAGACAAACATATCCCACATGAATAGCCTAGGTTGGCTTCAGTTGTACCCCATCAGGTTCAAGAAGGGCAGTTTCTCTTTTTTGGTTTTCATTCTGTAAATGAAAAAATAACCATAAGAATATGTTTCAAGGGCCAAAGACTCCAACCCAACATAAACAAACCATCAATTATTATGAAAAGGGAATTGGTCAAAAAGTAAAGATGTTTCTGACTATCCATATTTCTAAAGAAATTTAACTGATGAAATAATCATCACAATGAAGAGGTTGAAAGAGCTGAGAAGCTGCTCTTCCCATCAAACACATGAACTCTTTGTCAAGCAGAAAACGGTATTTAAGAGCATCACTGGTTTAGAGTATGTTTATTTGCAAAACACCATGATAGCGACAAAAATCGATGTACGATATCTCATAGAACAACAAAAAAATTATTAAGGAAAAAAATTATTCTATAGGCAGCTTAGAATGAGACTCAATAAAACTAAGCCATCCCAAGAGCATTTTGTGGATGAAATCAGAATCAGGACAACTAACAGATCAGAAGTAGAACAGATCTGCTAATATTTCTTCATAGTGATCTATCTCCTCAAAAGTTATTGTGAAGTCACTAGATTTGATTTGTACAACCTCAGTACTTGATAAACTATGCGAAACAGTGGCATTTCAGAATGGCACCTTTAGAAGAGGGAGAAAAGCAGCTGAATATGACCAAATATACATAGAAGAGATACGTTCTTGAGACATCATAACTCTTGGGTCAGTTTTAAAGATATCTCAAAGAGAGGAGTATCCTAAATAATGGAAAAGATGAAAAGCAGTGCTTTCTGCCCCTTCCCACCTCCAACAAGAAGGAGAAAACTAAGAAAACATCAGTAACTACCTATTCAAAAACCTACAAAGTCTTGTGAGTAAAGTTCACACATACTTTGAGGAATCTTTGATGAAAGCATGAGATTAGTAATAATAGCTAATATTGATGTAGTATTAACTGTGCACCAAGTACTGTGCTAAGTGCTTTACAATTGTTATCTCATCTGATTCTTATAGGAACCCTGTAAGGTAGATGCTATTATTACTCTCGTTTTGCAGACAAGTAAGGCAAACAGTGGCTAAATGACTTGCCTAGAGTCAAACAGCTAGTATTTGAGTCCAAATTTGAACTTAAGTCTTCCTGACTCTAGGCCCAAGATCCACTCCATCACTTGTCTGTCCCATATATTCAACCTTTGTATATGAATTTGTGTAGCAGACCACAACTTTATGGTTGGACAAAGATGTAAAAAATATAAAATCCCTCTGTGCTTATTGTTTATGTTTCTACAAGAATTATAATCAGCAGATCAAATTGTATTTTCAAAAGCTCTCCTCAAACCAGAGATCTGCCATGAACATTGCAAAGTTATAAAAGACTGCAGCAGACATTACCAAAGAGATAACTTAGTTCAAGGAGCTTCTGAGTATTGACATCAAGTGAGCTATAAAACAAGGAGATGTACACTCTAAAGGCTGATATCAAGGAGATTGTCTTACATCAAGTTAAAATAAAAGGATTCTCTTTTAATAGTTATGCTCTCCTAATGATTTTATTCACAGATCACATTGTAGGGGTTTCATTGAATGTCCAAGTGCTACAAAACTCCTTACTGTAATCTACTACAGTACAAAAGAGATTGGTCTAACTACCCACAAGTATAAACAAAGTAGACTTTAAAATGTATATTGCTTGAATTTCCCAGATTTAGATAAACAGGTAGACTGGTAAGTTTGTCACTACATATATGCATGCATATATACATACACACATATATACAATATATATGTATGTACATTTACAAGTATATGTAAATATATGTTTATACACACACACACATGCATATATATATATATATCATATAGATCATCTTAGGAGCAGCTAGGTGGCGCAGTGGATAGAGTGCCTGGGCAAGGAGACCTGAGTTCAAATTTGGCCTTAAACACTTATTAGCTGTGTGGCCCTGGGCAAGTCACTTAACTCTATTTGCCTCAGTTTCCTCATCTCTAAAATGATTTGGAAAAGGAAATGGCAAACTACTCTAGTATCTTTGCCAAGAAAACCTTTAAAATGGGGTCATGAAGAGTCACATACAACTGAAATGACCGAACAACAACAAAAAATATCTTCGGGGCTACAGATGTCCACAAAGTATGCCCAGCATTTAGGAGAAAAATCAAACTAGGTCACATTTGGGAAACAGTACAATACTTTCAGTGACTGCTACTAATCACTGCTCACTGCCCAAAAAGATCATTTCAACACCAATATTTTCTTAATGGTGTTACATCACCGTGGATCACAGAACACTAGAAGCTTGAACAAATCAAAATCACATGTGACTCGGAGGGCACATTGTGGGTCTAAGTCAATTGAAGCATTCTTTACCAACTTTGACTTTCACAAAAAATATCAGTAAGGCACTAGGATATCTATGACTGGAAAAGAAAACAGGCCTTTTCAGTGCAATGAGCATGAAAGAAGGTATGTGGGTAACCTGAGTACCATACTAGAAACTCAGAACTTTGAAAGAATCAGAACAAAGTCTCCACCATATTACATGGATCTTGTAGGAACAGATTATTGCAAGACATGGCCAAGAACTGCACAGAATAAGGGGTTGGGGGATGACAATCTGCATGAAATTCCAGCTGCATCAAAGTGTCAATGGACAGTGAGTAGATTTATTTTTATGTAGCCTTCAAATTGTAAATCAGGAACTTCATTCAGTCATTCTTGCAGATTATTCCAGAGTAGTTAGTATAAATGTACTCTTTCTGAATTAGGTTTCAGTTTTCCACAATTATAGAAATCCCTTTTCTCTCTTATGTTCTTCATACCATTCCCTGGAACCAGAGAGATAAGGTAACCTCTTCCCATGAAGTCTCCCTATGAAGGTATATAATTTTTTTTTTCATGATAACTATTTGGGCAAAGTTTTGTGTTCAACTGATTTCTTTAAGAGAAAAGGAGAGATCTTTTTTTGTAGTAGCAAAAAATTGGGAACAAAGTGGATCTCCACCATTTGTAAAATGGCTAATGAAACTGTGGCATGTGATTGAAATTATGAATGTGAAGAATACAGAGGCACATGGAAATATGGACATGAACTGGTGCAAACAGAAGCAAACAAAACCAGGAAGACAATGCGCACAATGATAATAATATTTATGAAAAGAACAAAAACAGCAATCAGAACTTGACTTATAATGACCAAGCTGTTTCCCAAAGATGAGATGTCACGATGGGCCTCCTCCCTTCTTTGCAGAGGTGGGAGGCTCTGGGTATGGAACACTGCATATAATGTTGGATCTTCCTAATGTGCTGGTTACTTTTGCCAAACTGTTTCTTTTTCTTTTTTCTCTTCTTTTTTTTCTTTCCTATAAGAGATAACGCCCTATCCCTGAGAGGATGAGGCAAGAGATTTACTCACTGTCATTGGCACTCTGATGCCGCTGCAATGTCATGCGGATTGTCATCCCCCACCTCTTCTTATTCTGTGCAGTTCTTGGCCATGTCTTGCAATAATCTGCTCCTACAAGATCCATGCAACATGCTGGTGGCCTTGTTCGATTCTTTAAATTTGGAGGTTTCCAGTATGGCACTTAGGCTACCTACGTGTCTTCTTTCATGTTCATTGCATTGAAAAGGCCTGTTTCTTTTTTCAGTCATATATGTCCTAGATAATGCCTTTTATTGACATTTTTTATGCAAGCCAGTGTTGGTAAAGACTGCTTTAATTGACTGAGACTCACAATGTATCCTCTGAGTCACATATAATTTTGATTTGTTCAAGTTTCTGGTGTTCTATGATCCATGGCCATGTAACACCATTAGGAAAATATTGGTGTTGAAATGGTCTTTTTGGGCAGTGAGCAATGATTAATAGCAATCACTGAGAGTACTGTACTGTTTCCCAAATGTGACCTAGTTTTTTTTTTTAAAGAGAAGTACATAAAAGGAAAGGCTATAGCTCCCAAGCCATCTTGCTGCTTTATTTTATATAGAAATGGGTAAGCAAACATACATGGTTTGGGTTTGTTTTTTCTTTTTCATTTGACATTTGAATCTTGATTAAACTGTGCAAACAGAGAATTCAATATGAAGGTGGAAATCCGTGGTTTAAAAAAAAAAAACTTTTGTCATTTACACAGGATGCTGCCAATAATGGGCCTAGTAAAGGTGTGTCAGCACAATGCCTGTTTGACTTGCTGCAGTCTCTGGAGGGAGAAACCACTGATATATTGGACATCTTGGAACTGGTAAAAGCAGAAAAGCCTCTAAAATCTTTAGGTAAAAAGCAAATCTCTTTAAAATCCATTCTTCCCATAGCACCAATTTTTTTTTATTTAGATTTGGGCATCAAGACAGCCTGAGACATATAGGCCAATAATGTGAATTGGATGGGGAATTCCACCTCTCCTGTATTCTCTTGAGTGCCATGAAGTACCACCTCTAGAAGGTTAATAAAGCCTGTACCATGAAAAATGCTCTATGAACTATGCAATATGAATTACTAGGTAATAGTGCAGTGTATACAAAACAAAGATCACACTGGACAATACTTTGCTTCTTTGTCTTTTGAACCATCTTCAAATGTTTGTTTTGAGGGAATATCCCTGTAAAATGTGTCTTTGTTATTGTCACAAAGTACAGTACCATCTTGTATAAAGGAGGGTTCTTAACTTCAGTTTCATGAACTCGTTTTTTAAAATATTTTGATGACCATATTCAACATAATTGGTTTTATGTGTAATCAAATGTATTTTCTGCTTTTAAAAAATACTAATCTGAGAAGGGGTTCATAGGCCTTACCAGACTACCAAAGGGATCCATGACACAAAAAGGGTTAAGAACTCCTGGTTCAAGACCATTGTAAACAGTAACAGCAATATTATATGATGATCAGCTGTGAATGACTTAGCTATTCTCAGCAATACTAGGCTCCAAAACAATTCCGAAGGACTCATGATGAAAAATGCTATCTATATCCAGAGAAAGAACTGATGGAGTCTGAAAGCAGAATGAAGCATACTATTTTTGACTTTATTTTTTTCAGGTTTTTTTCTCTTGGTCTGTTTCTTCTTTCACAGCATGACTAATGTGAAAATGTTTTATATGATTGCATATATATAATCTATATCAAATTGCTTACCATCTTAGGGAGGGGGGAGGTGAAGGAAGAAGGAGAAAATTTGGAACTCAAATTTTTTTTTAAAAATCGAATGTTAAAAATTTTATTTACATGTAATTAGGGAAAAATAAAATATTATTTTAAAAAGAAGTGGTTGAGAGGAAGGAAATTATTTCTATGATTAAAAGACAAATCATCTTTTCTTCTTATCCTTAGACTTAGAGAGATAGGTTGGAATAGTAAATAGATTGCTGATCTTGGAATCAGGAAGACCTGGAATCAAGACTTGCCTGAAGCACGTATTTTATGTGACAATAGGAAAATCACTTAATTTCTCAATGTGGTAGGCACCTCTCTAAGACTACAAGTTATAGATGAGTAGTTGTCAATTTGAATTGGCTCAGGGAATTCCACACTAGGAATTTCCTACACTGATGAAATAATAAGTACAGATTCTGCCAGACCTTAGACTTGCAGAATGCCCAACAGTGTCATCTTCCATTTCTAATCCATACAGAAATAATTAAAAATAAAAGAGCATCTAATCTGGAGAATTGTGAGACTGGTAGGGTGAAGAAATGAAGGAATGCTTTCTTTTAAGGACTAAGACCTAAAAGACATGTGGCATCCAAACAAAACTATTGAGATTAATCTTCTGTTAGAAAAACAAACTCTTCTTTATCACCAGCAGAATTCACTGAGCTGGCTTCCTTCAACTTTTGCCTCTTCAGATTTTTGCTATGGGAATGATGATCTGACTTTCTCTATCAGTGAAGCCATCAAGCTCTGTGTCACTGTGGTGGCTTATGCTCCAGAATCATTCCGAAGGTAACAACTGTTTATTGTTATTTCATTGTTACTGTTCATTCTGTGTTTTGTGCCAGGTGCTAAGGTCATCTGAGGAAGTGTGGAAAGGTGGAAGAAATGATGTAGGAGGCATGATGCTTAAAAAATGGAGTGAAGAAGTCAAGGTTATATTTAGGAATAACAGAAATTGTCACTCTTTGGTATGACATGGTAGTGGAACCTTTACATTTAGACTCTACTGACTCAAAATCTGGTGTACTATATACTGAGGAAAATATTTTTTTAAAAACCTGATGTCAATTAGGTGAATTATCATAGATTCTAGTAATACCTCATTCATTAGAATGCCCCTAATTTGAAATTTGGAATAATTTAAAGGGACGAAGTGAAGTTCTTTCACATAGTAAAAATTACTAATATAAATAAAATTACTTGGAGGATAATTTAAACATATACAAGAGAAACAACTATTTTCAAACACATACAGACACAGACACAGAAACATCCATTCACGTATAAATAACTGGCATGCTAATAAAAGAAAACCATATTGGCTATTCATTTTAAAAGATCTCTAAGAACAAAGCAATCATCTGGATGAATGAACTACGCCAACCTACTTTGAGTTACTACATATACTTCAAAGAAATGGGGCAAAGAAATTATACTTTTTATATATTGTGAAGGAATGCCTCAATCAGAAATTTTGTTCCAAAACCAAAAAGTTGTACATTTGTTTAGAAAATTATTTGCATTTGAATATCATGTTTCTGAGCTTCCTTTTGCATACTTTTCCAGCTCTCTGGCCTACTATTCTCCTCACTATTTTACCCCTATTAAACTTGTTCGTATCACAAACATACACCTCTTCCTCCCTTTGTTCTCCTCATCATCAACTCCTTTTTCATTTCTTTTGCTTCTCTACCCAGCCTTCATACATGCCATGAAGAATCACTCTTAAGGGGCAGCTAGGTGGCGCAGTGGAAAGAGCACCAGCCCTGAAGTCGGGAACACCTGAATTCAAATCTGGCCTCAGACCAAACACTTGAAACTAGCTGTGTGACCCTGGGCAAGTCACTTAACCCCAATTGCCAAAAAAAAAAAAAAAAAGAAAGAATCACTCCAATTCTGTACTCATTAGCAGTCTTCATCAAATGAACAACTTTTACTCCCAAATACCAAAAATATGATTTAGACCTCATATCTTGGATAATTTTTTTTTGTTTTTCCTTTGTCTCATGGCATCAAAACTCCATTACAAGTTGTTAATTTCTCATGTAAAATCAGAATACCCAGTTTTGGGCCATGCACAGTGTCGATACAGATAAAATAATGCTAAATTGGTCCAAAGACACTCATTTATGGAAATACATAGGATCATAGGTAAAGAAGGTTGTATGTATTGTGAGAAGCAATGGAAAGAGCATTGGTTCTCGAGTCAGAAATGTGAGTCCAAAACCCCTTTGTGGATGCTTACTAGCTATGTGACCTTGAACAAGCCAAGGCCTCCCTAGGCCTCAGTTTCATATCTGTAAAATATGAGTTTGGATTAAATGTCCTTTAAGTTTCCTTCCAACTCTAGATCTATGATCCTAAGGACGGATTATTAGGGTCCCTTGCACTGCATCATTCTTGTGTATTTTATTTTTCCATGACTTTAACATAGCAGGTATATGAAAACAGAATGTGAAAGGTAATTTACTTTTCTTTTGATGAAGCCTTCAGATGTTGATGGTCTTAGAAGCCTTAGTTCCATGTTACCTACAAAAGTTAAAAAGGCAGACGTCCCAAGTGGAAACAGTGCCTGCTGCCCGAGAGGAGATTGCAGCCACAGCTGCTCTGGCTACGTCCCTGCAGGCCCTCTTGTACAGTGTGGAAGTTCTCACCAGGTAATCCCATTGACAGAAATATCCCTGCCTTAAATCATGTTAACAGTAGGTAAGAAAATGCCATGAGACAATAGGGGGTGCTGTGGACAGAGAGCTGGGCCTGGAGTCAGGAAAATCTAAATTCAAATCCAGCCTTAAACGCTTCCTACTTAGGTGACCCTGTTTTTCTTAGTTTCCTCTTCTGTAAAATCAGCTGGAGATGGAAACAGCAAACCACTCCAGAATCTTTGCCAAGAAAACCCCACAGACGTGTTCATGGGGCCATGGGTGACAAGTAGCCCACGACTGAAAAACAACATGTGACATGACTCAAAAACAAAGCACAAACTGTGATTCATTTCTAGATATCCAAGTTAATGGAAACTTGGGTTTTAATAGCTCATGGCTATGAATTTTTTCCTTCACCTATTTAGATGAACTAAAGTTCTACTCAAGCATCTTCATGGCTTAGAGATGATTCTGGGTTTTCAGAGGTTATGCCAGTAGAATACAAACTCTGGCAATTTATTGCATGCATAAAAAAGGAAATGAACAAGACAAAAACAGGGTTTTTAAAACTGGGGGCACACAAACACAAAAGATCATTGTCTTTTCCTATTGATGTATTCCTTTTACCTTTGAGGTATCAATTCAGAAGGAAATCTTATTTAGGTTTGTAAGTAAATAGTAAGAATGAAGTAAGTAATTGATGAATCATTATACTCCCTAAAAGTGCCTAGGTTGTTAATTTGTTATCATTTTAGAAGGTTCACTTGTCCCAGCTATTTTAGATATGGCCTAAAAGAGCAGAAATAATTGACCACATGGTGGTTCTTCCCTGACTTATTACTCTGTAGTCATTTGTTAAGGCAAGTGGAAGAGGTGAGTGTAGAATGGATGGCTAGAGTCTCCTACATATATTTTCTATTTCTTGTCTAGAGTCATTGAATTTGGAGTTTCCGTAGATTTCAATTTTTAGCTCTCAAAACATCTGCGATAAACATTTATGTTCGTTTATGCAAATCTTACTAATTGTTTTAAAAATTCACTATTGTTTTAATAATCATGGTTTATAATTGAACCCAAACGACATAGTTGTAAAAATTGCAGAGTTCTCATAAGGTAGAGATTATCATCTTGCCAATATGGAAATAAATGCTAACAATAACTTACATGTATATAGCATATTAAGATTTTCAAAATGTTTTTTCTAGTGAAGTAGGTACAGTAAATATTGTCTCCATTGCACAGACGAGGAAACTGAGTTTCTGAGAGGTTATATGACATTTATCCTGGATCACACATTTGGTAAGTGAATGAACCCCAATTTAGGTCAACTGAGAGTGCTGCAGTTGGAGTCAGTGCAATTGGAGTCAGAGGACCTCGGTTTAAATCCCAACTTGGCTACTTGTCACCTACGTGCCTGTGAATCAATAAGTCACTTAATTTCTCTGAGACTCAGTTTCCTCATCTGTCAAAAATAGGGGGGTAGGAGAGGAGACTGGCTTAGATGGCTGCTAAGGTTTCTTCCAGCTCAAGTCCGTGATCTTATAAGTTCATCTCAAGTCTAGAACATTCTCCACTATAGCCAGGCTCCTTCTTGGTTGTAGATGCCACTCACAGGTTGTGGCTTGATCTTTTCAGGCCTATGACAGCCCCTCAGATGAGCAGGTGTGATCAAGGCCATAAAGGGACCACTACTGCTAACCACACTATGTCATCTGGAGTGAATACAAGGTAATTCTCACTGGTTTGTTCTTCTCCTTTGTTTTTACTGACCTCTCTCACCATTACACACTATTTGGTTTGGTCTAAATTACACCCTCCTGCTCATTAAGTGGAGTTATGGAAAAGTGCTCATGTGAAGAACAGTTCTTGGCACATAGTAGGTATTTAATTAATATTTATTAAGTCCACATGACCTTTATAAATGTGCATGTATGGCATGAACTGGATGGTTAGTGTATCTCCTTTCTAGGCATATTTCTCTTGCCTCTCATAGGCAAAGGTTAAGAGACAGAAACATTATACTTCATCCAAATATTGATTCAGCTTCTTAAGGCGTGCTTTCAAGTTTACTGGCAGCTTACATTTTATTTAAACATTTTGTTGATAACTCAGACACTCATACCACTGTCCCATCTGCTATTGTTTTGATATGGGTTTTTTTTTTTCACATTTTTATTGCTCTCTTAAAATCCCTGGAGATTCAGATAACCTGATTAACATGGGCAGTCCTCTTTTATTGAATCTAATCAAGCTGATGTATTTGAGGGAAGTAGGTAGCCTCCAGGTGAACAAATCAGGGGAAATTGGGTAGGGGCAGTGGAAGAGTATGTCCCCCAGGATGTCAGTACCTGGAGGGATGCCCTTACCAATGAAAGCAAGTTATGGTTTGTCCACTTCCCCTTCTTAAAAAATGGCAATTATTTAGAAAGATCTGCTTTTTTCCAGCATGGAGAAAGTGACAAGGGAATGGAAATAAAGGGAAATGGAAATTCTCTAGATCTCTCTCCTAAGTTAGGTTTTCATAACCAAAGGTTTTTAGATGTAGGCCTGGAAAGTCCTCATTGGCCATCTACTCCAACCCTCCTGGATATGGTACTGGACTTGAAATCAGGAAAACTTGGGTCCAAGCCCTGGCTCAGATATTAACTATGTGTCCTGAGGAAGTCATTTAACCTCTCGACCTTAGGTTTTTTCATCTGTTAAATGAGAGGATTGGACTTGGTGGCCTTTAAGGTCCCTTCCTGCTTTAAATCTATGATCCTATGATCTCTCATTTTATAAATGAGGAAACTGAAGGCCAAAGAAGCTAAATACCTTTCCCAAGGTCACAAATGTCAATGGAAGGATTTGTACCCAGGTCCCCTGTCTTCAGAGTCAGTGGTCTCTTCACTGTACCACGCTGCCTCCATGTGTGACAACATTATTTTGTATGACAGAAGTGTTATACACGGTTAATTTTCTAAACATCATATATACCTATATCCAAACATAAGTATAAAAACACATTTACAAACCAAATATAAATGACATTCAAATTATCTGATATTTTAGATAATTCAAAGCTTTGATCTGTTCATCAGTACAAATAAGTTTACTATAATTTAATATTTTCAGGAAATCTTTTGGGAAGCTGTGGCTGAATGCAATTTTGGGGTTTTATCTGAGGAGAAAGATTTCCTCAGATGTCGCCACTATCATCTGCCGGTGAATAAAATATCTCCAAAGCAGTTTTCTTTCCCTGCAAACAGAACGCCTTGTAAAAAATTCTTCTCTTAGATATACTTTATTTGCAAAACATCTCAATTGCCCTTCCCTCTGGCTAAAGTTGCCTGTACCATATTTATTTCCAAAATGTACAGATCTAGTACAATAGACAGGAATTAGTAGTTGCCATCCGCAGTCCCCAAATGAGGCAGTTTTAACCTTTCCTAGGTTTAATAGATGTGCCATTGTGTGTGTTAATGAAGATGTATGCACTGATGAAATTCTAAGCTGCTCCATGGGAAGGGCCCTGTTGTTCCAATAATGATTCAGGCTACATTTCTCACTTCTCAGGTACCAGGAGCAAGGAGCAAAGCTACACTTTATCAGGTACAGTAAGACCTGTATCCTATCTCACCTCACTCTGCCATCACAGGATGAACTCCTCTGAGCTATATTGCAGTACGTCGGATTTCAATGATTTGAGACAAGGTAACACCTTTCCTGGTTAAACCCATGGAAGGTGTCTAAGACAAGGAAAATAGAACTTCTCAGGTTGGAGTGACCTTCATTTCCTAAGCTTTCTCACTTATTTTGCTCTTACAGAAAGGGTATCGCTTCACAATTATTCTCTCAGATGTGGTTCTATCAGTTCAGCAGGAGGGGGTCATCACCATCTACTCTTTTTGGCCACCTGCAACTGCCTGCTCCACAAAGCTCATCCCACTCTGCCAACTTTTTTTTTTTAATTATTATTATTCCCTAGGGAAAACCTACACTTGTTGGAGGAAGGGCAGGGTCTTCCCCGAGAGGAGCTGGACGAACGAATTGCTAGGGAGGAGTTCCGGAGACCCAGAGAATCCCTGCTAAATATTTGCACCGAGTTCTATAAACACTGTGGACCAAGACTAAAGATCTTACAGAACCTGGCAGGCGAACCTCGGGTCACTGCCTTGGAGCTGCTAGACGTTAAATCCCATATGAGGTACTGTCCTTACTGTCCAAGTGAGCTGTGTCTCTAGGGTATGTGAAACTCCAGTGTGACAGACTGGGGTAAAAAAAGAAACAAAACCATGATTTATTGTCTTTCATAAGACGATTTGGTGGGGAAATCTTATTGTTTGGGACACTAGTTATCTTGCTAGGCTTTTTATGAAGTTATGCTTTACCCCAGCAAAGTGTGAAGATTCCTGCATTGGGAGAACAACATATGAGAGGGAAAACAAGTTCCTGGGGACAGACAATCGGGACCCAAATTCTTTATTAATGAATCTAGAAAAGTAAGGTACAAAAAAAATGACATTTTTCTAGATTTCACAATCATCATCACAGTCAGTGCCCTAAAGGATATGAAAGAGAGGTGTTCAAAAATGGACGAGACATTTTTCAGCTATTCTAAGAATTGCAAAGGAGCAGCTAGGTGGCACAATGGAAAGAGCTCTGGCCTTGGTGTCAGGAGGACCTGAGTTCAAATCCGACCTCAGACACTTGACACTTGCTAGCTGTGTGACCCTGGACAAGTCACTTAACCCTGACTGCCTCACCCCCCCCCCAAAAAAAAAGAATTGCAAAAGTGCAATCCTTATTATCTACTATGAGCTTTTCTTTTTTAAAGTAGATTGGGTAAATATCAAAGCAATGATCATCAAAAAAAAAAAAAACCAAAAAACTCCAAATCAAACTTCTGTTGGACTGGTGTCTATGTTTTATCAGCAATGTTCTTAACTACGCATTCTCATTAAGCCATAAGGCAGTATAATAGACATAAATCTCACAAAGAAATATTTGTAAAAATCATCAAAACCATATTAATGACCAAACTTAAATTCTTAATGTCTTCTGAAAACATGGAATATAACAATTACTACATAGGCTTAGGTAGCCCTAGACTAATCCATTATGTATGATAAAGAATCAAATGTGAAAATAGTTTGAAAAAAATAAAGTTGTTGATTTCAAGAAAAATTTTCCTCATCATTACCATCATCAATGGAATTTATAGTAGTAGACTTAATAGTATTCAATTGTGTTGAATCTTTTTCGTTGATATTCTAGAATTGTAGGTGTCACAAAGAAGTGCAGAATGATTGAAACGAAAAAAGATTATGAAACTTAAAATAAGTTGAGAATTAGATTTCCTATATAAATACATGTTGTTTCAGTTCCATCTGTAATATCTAAATGAGTCTTATTTAATATCAAATAGCCAAGTAAGGATTCCTGTATTATAATTCATTAAGATTCAGCTTATCACAATTCAGCTTTGGTAGGCTAGAGAAGGAGACTTTTGTGACATCAACCATTTTGTGGTGAGCTAAAGTAGAAGAGACTTACAAAGAACTGGGGGGGTGGGACATAAGAAATCATACAAAGGCACAATGAAATGTAACTCTTAGGAATAGTGTAATATGATTTAGCTGAGCAATGATATTATATCAAAAGAACCTGGGTAATACAGCAGCTCAATTTGAGCCAACTTCTTAGGAAAATTACTAAGTCACCTGGTCTTCCTACTTTAAAAAAAAAGTTTAATGGACGGATAATGGTCTAAATAGAGTGAAAATACATGATGTGAACCTATTGAGACAATCAGTACTCACTGTTTTCCCACAGTGTTGATCATTGGATGTAGAACCAAAAGAGATCTTTGAGATCATTTATTCCAATTCCCTCAAAATGCAGAGGAGAAACCAAATCCAGTAATTTGGCCAAAATCACATTGGTCATCAATAGCAGAGATGGGATTTGAAGCCAGGTCATATGGACTCTAAATATGATGTTCTTCCCATTAACACCAGCAGCTTGGGTACATTTGCAATTAGACAAGATTGCTGTCCTAAAGGAACTTATCATCCAATACACCCAAGGCAGTGCTGCAAAAAGCAATCACCAGAAAGAGGATTCCGTGTTCTCTCAATGGAGATAGACTGTATGTCTTCTCATCCATGTCCATGCAACAAAGGACTAATACCTTTTACATCGTCTAACCTTAAACACATGCACCATTCTGAATTATTTATTTCATTCTGAAACTCAAAACACATTATATCTTGAAACATGCCTAAAAGCTGAAAGAAATAAGGCAGTGATCCTAATGAAAACAGGATCAAATAGAGATTCAGAAAACTTCCCTCCACTGCTCTGTTCTATTTTTTTGTAGGTTTTGTTTTGAACATTCTAGGCTTTATTTTTTGATAGTAATGAGAATAGATACTTCATTTTTCAATGAATAGTTTTGTTTTGTTTTTTTTCTGTGGAGGAAAAGGGAATTGTAAACTTGTCAAAAAGTTTAAATAATTAGAATTTTGTACACATTACTTTTATGAGAAATTAGTATTGAGCAAACAAATTAATATCCAGAAAATATTTATTTTAAAAGTGATTTCCAGAGATTATCATTCATAACCTGGCCTTAGCAAAGTTATGGATTAAAAAAGATTTGCTTTTGCCATTCTTTCCTTCTTGAACCATTTCCTCTCTTTCAAGCCCAGTCTCATCCTCACTCCTACAACTCCTACCTAGTTATCCAAGTTTTTCCATGATCATATTCCACTTGTATGAGCCCTCCCAGACAGCTTTGGTCCTTTTCTGGTCACCTTCCTAAACAAAATTTGCCTACCTCATGCCCAATTTGCCAAGGGCCCTACTAAGTAACTTCTCAGCTAGTCACACATCCTATTTACATCTAATGATGACAATGTGCGTAATAGAGGACTTTATAACTCAAAAGTGTTAGATATGTAGAAATTTTAGATATTATGCAAGTTCACTCCTCAGTTAAAGTTGTTTAGGAAAGGTTGGATGACCACTTATCAGGTAGGTGCTATTAGAGCCTCAACCCTCTCACCAAGTGGCCCCTGAGACTACTCTGGATACTATGATTCTATAACCTGTAAGAGAAATATTAGGATGGAGGAATTGAGGTAAAGAACAGGAAGGCATTTTATTGCCCCTCAGATGGTATTACATAGGTGACTGCCTACTCTACCTATGACTAATACCAACCTAGAGTATTCAACAGTCATGTGCTAAGCCCCCAATATATGCTAAGTGCTGTGAGGGATTCAGAGATGAGTAAAACACAGTTCCTATTCTCAAAAAAGCATACATTCTACTAGAAGAGAGATGTGTACCAACTCTATAAGACAAAATAGAATATAATATTAAATGAATATGATAGGTAGCTTCCACCCACCCAGAAAAAAGTGCTTTTAACTGATACATTGAGGAAAGAGATTTTTCCAGCTGGCTGAGATTAGGAAAAGCTTCATGGAAGTGATAGTCCCTCAGCTAGCCTTTGAAAGATGGGTAGGACTTAGACATAGATGAGACAGTGAGGAAAGTGGAATGCATTCCAGATACAGGGGCCACATAGTTCAACAAAAGTGGCATGAGTTCAGAGAATGAGGAATAATTCATGTCAGGATCATTACAGTATATAAACAGGAAAAGTAGGAGATAAGGCTAGAAATGAATGTTGGAGCCATCCTGTGGTAAGTCTCGAATGCCACACAAAAGTAACTTAGGCTTGATTTGGCAATAGAAACTATTATCAACTAGATCAGTGGCACTGCAAAATCCTACCGTGAACTGTGGGCCAACAACATCAAAAAATTCAGTAATGTTCAGCTATATTTTCATCTCATGTTTTTCATTTAATTCAGGTTATGTTGAATAATTCATCCATGTTCAACTCTCAGCTAATCATAATATTAAATTACCCAGAAAAGCACATTGCCAATCATTTTGGAGAATAAGAATTTGCTATATTAAATTATGTATGCTTATTCTTTGAATAATAAATATGATTTTTTTTACTCAATGAAAAGCAATATTACCTGGATACAAGTTCGTGCATATGGATTTTTGTACATATTTATATGCTCGTGCTTGTATATTCTTATAGGTACAAACACATGTATGCTATGGTATATGCCTGACCTATTGGAAAACACAAGAAAGATTGGGATGACATAATCATACAGATTGATGGCATATTGTTAATTCACTTAAATCAGCCATGGAAAAAAAAAAGTGGGTGTTCCTAAAAGGTGGGTGGTTATCCTGCTGCTCTATGGAGACACACTGTGGAGTCCCATGCTTCCTCTTAATGGGCAATAATTTTAGGTTGGCGGAAATTGCACATTCCCTTCTGAAGCTGGCACCTTATGACACCCAAACAATGGAAAGCCGTGGGCTCCGACGATATATCATGGAGATGCTGCCGATCACTGATTGGACTGCTGAAGCAGTGAGACCTGCTCTTATCCTCATCTTAAAGAGATTGGATCGTATGTTTAATAAAATTCACAAGATGCCTACCTTGAGGTGAGCAGGTATAATGGAAACAAATATTTGGTCTGTCCCTAGTGTTACAAGCTTTGACGTCCAAGCATGTTATTTTATTGATGTTGATGTATTTCACTGAATTGAAACAATGGGTCAAATGTAATATTGCTGGTATCTTATCATATACTGTTATTTTTACAATTGCCTTAGTGACAGGCTCTCATTTGCAGTGATGGGAGAGAAAATTCTTAAGGAAGCAAAAGTGGTAGTCTTGAAATCTACTTTCTTTACCTCTTACTCTTATTGGTACAAAGAAAACAATGTTTTAAAGAAATGAAGCACACTATATACAAAATTACACTAGGAGACAGACTGAATCCTACACTAAAATAACTGCACATGTGTACATTTAACCACATGGATGAAACTAATCTGAAATTAGAACCACTTGGGTACCAGTTCAATTTCAATAACAGATATGTGTTAAACACCTACTCTGTGTAGACCTTTGTTAGTTACTGGGGGAGATATAGAGTGAAAGAAACACAATATCTTCCCTTAAGGAACTACCAGCCTAGTTGAAATGGTAAGACAATTTGGGGGTGGGGGGGCTGATTTGTGATTTCATTGGAATTCCCAGTGTGGAAATTCACACCTCCAATGCAGATCAGCATCTGCTGAGCAATTTATAGTCTTAAGAGTTACCTGGGGCTCTGAGAATTTAAATTATTTGCCCAGGGTCACATAGGGAGTATATCTCAGAGATAGAGCCTGTACTCAGGTCATACTGACTCCAAGGTCATCTCTGCCTCCCATCTACCATACTGCCCATAGTATAATACAAATACTAAATATAATACAAAAAACTATAATAAGTATAAATACAAATACTAAGTATAATACAAAAAATAAAATCCAAGTATAATACAAATGAGAGTATAAGTACATAAGGTAACTATAAAGTTCTAGGCGATCAGATGAGGGAAGCATCACTCCAAGTTAAGGGGAATCCCTTCCAGGGTTGAGGAATATTTGATCTTTATAAAAACTCTCCAAGCAAAGTTTAATGAAAGTATTGAACATGTTATACCAAATGATAGTACAGGGTATCCCAAAAGTCTTAGTGCAGTTATAAGCTTGTAAATTTGCAAAGTAATATGTAAAGAGAGGTTGACTCTCAGAAATGGTAACAAATACTTTGTCCTTTGAAAAATCAGTTCGCTTTGTGGGATTAATATCTCTGGTACCAAACCAAACGGAAACCTAATTCTTCCCCAATAATCCTATGCCCTCATGTGCTGAGAGTTCAATTAACCAAGCAATGCATCAATCAGGCCAGGATCATGGACATGGAAATCACCCTGCTGATTTGGCAAAACTACATTGAAGTTAATGAGTGCCTTTCTCCTCTTTTCTAACTAACCCAAAGGCTTGCTCAAAATTTAGTGATATTTTTCATGTTCCTCCCATTCTCTAGAGTTACTCTAATTCAGGTTCTGCTATCCTCCACTTAGGTAAACCTTTCCTAATCTTTGGAATTTGTCCATTTTCTTTACCTACCATATCCCCTCCTATCTCACTTTCTTGATGTTCCCACCTTATTTACTAGAGTGGCTAGACTAGAATTGGTCTATTTCACTAAATCAGTAATGCCAATTCTTAAGTCACTTTCTGGGTTTTTCCCCCTCTATGAGTCCTATTAACCCACTGTTGTCCTAGCTTGCTCCTAGATCTTGTAAGGGATGAAACTGACTGTGTTGTTCTTTGTGGGTCCCCAGCATGCTTCAGCTTCCACAGATGTCAGTTTTAGCTCTTTCACAAGGTATACGTTTCCATTTCAAGTCAGACAGTCAAATGATACTCTGATTATTTGAGGAAGGAAAAGACAGGTCATGTAACCCCACTTCATGGAAACCTCTGAAACTGATATCGGTTTTGGCAAAGCCCAAATTCATTTATTTTACTGGTGGCAAAGTAAAAGAGTACAAAGAATAAATTCTTAGTCCTGTAGCATTATGAAAACTAGTCTTATCAAAACAAAACAAAACCAAAAAACCTGCATGAAGAAGTTAGCTTGTATAACTCCCTCCCCCCAAAAAAATATTTTTATGAAGACCAAAAAAGAACAGTTCTAAACTTAACTGCCTTTGAATATGATCTTCATGCTAACTGGAGTTAATATGTACCCTAATACATAATGCCCTGATGTATCAGCCAGTAGTATCTGTCCACATGCTGTCTGACAAGACTGGTTCTATAACATACATGCAGATAGGTTCCCCTACAATGAATGACTCACTCTCTGTGATGGGAATTCCATGATGACATTCTCAGGACCTTTTTTCAGAACAAAATATTAAGAACTTAAAATGCAACCCATTCATCATCTTTGTTTTTTTCTTCAATAGATTTTGTGTCATTAGTCAAGTGAGGCAGGAGTGCTTCTGCTACGTTTCCAATATCTTCTTCCCCTCCCAGTGTGCTCTGTACTTTTGGAACAGCATGGGTAAAATCCATCCCGTGTAATGCACTTTGTTGTCTCAGACACCCATCCTGTCTTAAAACGGCTCCTCCTCCCATCAGAACCACTGTGTCGAATTCACCTTGTCTCCAAGCATCTTAGAAGGAGGAACAAGGAGCTAATGGCACCTACTGTTGTATTCCAGGCGACAGGTTGAGTGGGAGCCTGCCAGCAATTTGATTGAAGGGGTTTGTTTGACACTTCAGAGGCAGCCAATCATATCCTTCCTGCCTCACCTTAGGTCACTGATCAATGTCTGTGTCAATCTGGTGAGTAGCCAAGTGGCAATCTTATGAAACTTTACTAAACTTCACTCCGCTATTGACTTCTTTGGACTGAAGATTACAGATCAATCACTTTGCCCATCCCTGCCCATCCATGAAAGCAAATTGCTCAGGTGACACTGTAAATGATGAGGGACATTTTCAAAATAGTGCATGGGGAGATGCTAGGACTGATCCCTGTGGTGATGGGTTTCAGGCATGTTGCTTCCCACGCACTACTTTGAAAATCTGCCTCAGTATGTTGAGCTGAGAGTTGAGGGCTGCGAGTTGGAGAGTGGGGTGGTGGAGACTGCACAACTGGCTAATACTAGGATCAGAAAGGATATTTCAAATCTCCAGAGGAATTTCTTTGGGGGGAAAAAGTACAAAATGGCACTGTGAGTTGGCCAGGCTAAGGTTTATATGAATGAAACCAATTACTCTACCAGCTAAGTAACATCTAGAGTCTGGTCCTGAGGTTTTGTGCAATGTGTAGATGCCATATTAGAACATTTCATCAGATAAGAGCACATTAGATTAGCTTGTTGCTTAATTTGTAGAGTAATAAACTCTGCTGGAATGCCTGATGCAAATAGATCAGTTGCCATTATCACCTTCATCAGTACATCCACCACAAAAAACATTTTGAATGGCTTTGAATTAAGGAGTAAGTATGACCAGTCTCCTCATTATGAATAATGAGATGGCTTTTCAATTCATATCTCATTTTATATTTAGCTGGATCTAAACATTGTACAATACTTAGGATGGACTGAACAAAGTAAATGAACCAGACTCCAGACATTACACACTATAGGAAGAAAGCAGTAGAAAAGATTGAAAGCAAAATGTCCAACCTTGTAATTATATTTTTCCAATGAATTTAACCCTTCAACTGTAGCTGCATGAACATGCAATTGTCAAGGCTGGTCACGTGCTCTGTTTGTATTTCAGGTGATGGGAGTAGTAGGACCTTCCAGTGTTGCTGATGGATTACCCCTTCTTCATCTCAGCCCTTATCTCTCACCACCTCTGCCCTTCAGCACAGCTGTTGTCCGGCTTGTAGCATTGCAGATACAGGTGTGACTGCCTGGCCTGTTGTCAGGCTCATTAATTTTTTAGTTGAGGCACCAGATCATGAGTGCTCTCTTTTTTGCTGCAAAGGCTGGGCAAAATCTGTGGAAAAAAATACATATTTAAATACTACCCACCTTATGTAGGCTTAAAGCATCAGCCCTGAGCTTAGCCCTCACTTGTATTTCTTTCATTCTTCAAGAAACAAAAAAAGCAGAATGATTTGAACCTGTAAACACTACAGGAATCCTTTCCAGTATACAGATTTCACAGGAAAAGAAAATATCACTCACAGATAATCAGCTCACAATGTTTATTTTTTAAAAAGTCCATTGTTTCACTAAATATTGAAAGTCTGGCAAAAAGATTCAAAGATAATTACAAAATAAATCTTCTTTTTGAGATTGTCACCAGACTTTGAATATTTTAATTTTCTTTAATAAAAGTTTTTTGTCAGTTGAGTATCTGCGTGTGGTTGGGATTTTTATCCCTATTTATTTCATCTCTACCAGAATGGCAAGCTCCTTGGCTTGTCTCTGTTTCATTCAATTACAGAGAGGTCAAAGTCATCATCAAGGAATACCGTGTCCTAAAGAAGTGTGCAACCAATAGCTAACAAACCAATGTGAAGGAGGTGACTGGTCCATCCATCATCCAGCAACCACCAACTTAGAAGTCACCCAGAACATGTATAGATTTTAGAGGAGAGGTTAAGCACAGAGATGTGATTGTCACTTAGAACGGGATAGACATCCCTAAAATGATGTGGTTTCAATGACCAGTGTAAAGATATTATCTATTTTTTCCCATGTTGCTTAGCTCTTTCTGACTTGAAGAGTGCCCTGTTCAGGGGTAAGAGGACTTTTTAGTCAGACCTGACCTGAATGACTCTCAAGTGGCAAGTTCTCATTCTCTTCCTCTTCATTCACCTCTAAAAAGGAGGGCCTTGGTGGGGAGAGAGGGAAAAGGAAGGGGAAAATTAGTTTAATCCACACCATAAATATTGTTTTCCATACCATTTTCAAAGTTGTATTCCTTGCCACTCTCTTTTTCGTCATGTTAACACTTATTATGGCAAGTCCATGGCCAGATTTCAATTTTGAGCGAATCCAGTGTCCTGCGTAGACCACAACCGTGCTCATAGTTTACAGGAACAACAGGGAAATCACCACCTGTGTTGTGTTGTGAAAAAAGAGGGGGCAGAGGTCAATTAATATCTCTTTTTCTTATTATTACTGCACAGGCTTTAAAAGAAGATTTCCCCTTAAGCCATGTGATCTCCCCATTCACCAATCAGGAAAGAAGGGAAGGGATGCTTTTAAATCTACTCATCCCATTTGTGCTCACAGTAGGATCTGGAAGCAAAGGTCTGATTAATTTAATGAAAGGAGATACATTATTGTTGTTGTTTTTATTGTTGTTATTGGTGTTGTCTCCCTAAATGACCAATATGTGAGTTTCTTCTAAGGCTTTCACTGGAGGTTGCCTGAGGGATTTAACCAAAGATACCTTAGGAAGCATTTCCTTTCTTTTCAGTAGAGTCAATATGGAATAACAGTTGCTCCACTTTCTGGATGAGATTTTTCCCTTTGGAAATGATTCAGTACAGCAAAAAGTCAGGAGGATATAGTTAAACTTAACTAGCATTGACTGAAGATTTGTATCAATATGGGAAAAGCATTTGGAGGGTGGGGTTTTTCTGGGGAAGAGACTGTGAATTGATGCTTTTGCTACCAAGGAGTTGATTTAAAACCTGGCAATTGTCACATAATCATTCTGCATTCTCTCTCTCTTTCTCTCTCTCTCTCCTCCTTCCACTTCTTATGGGGATTTGCCCCTATTGGGAAAGAGTTTATTTCAAATGTAGGGGAAACAGTCATTGAGTATATGAAAGGAGAAAACAGGTAATTTGTCTGAGACCATTGAGCCTTTTATGTTCTGCTATGAAAAACCAATAACATTGTCTTTGTCCATAGGAGAAGCTGTGCCTCACAACTTAATGAGATGGAGGATGAACCCTCAGTTATAGATGTTCTCATTTGAAATTGGAAAACAGAGCTGAATTTTACTATGTGTAATGAAAAAAAAAAAAGCATGCATTTTGATTAGTTTTCTTTCCATTTTCCCACCCCAAATTCTGCCCCCTTCAGATAGCCCATGGTTGGAGCAGCCTGAGGTCCTTCTGCTGCTCCAGACGGTCATCAATATCCTCCTACCTCCTAGAATCATTAGTACATCTCGCAGCAAGAACTTCATGCTGGAGAGTTCCCCAGCCCACTGCTCCACCCCTGGAGATGCTGGGAAGGATTTGCGCAGAGAAGGTCTGGCTGAGTCCACCAGCCAGGCTGCATATTTAGGTGAGTAAGAAGCTTTACCATGGCAAAAAGAGATTTGGCACATTGATAAACAACACTTAGAATAAAAATGAAAATAGTCCAAAATGCATGGTTTTTAATAATACATTTACTATTAATTCCTATCTATGAAATTTACTATTACGATCAATTACTATCCAGTTACTATCTATGAAAGTGTCTTCAATGATATAAGGCCTGGTTTGCTTGATTTTTAAAATGACATTTGGAAATGTAGGAAAGGCAGTTTAAATAAGTCCCCCTGGCCCCCATCATGCCTGAGCAGTGAATCACAAATGAGAATCAGCTATAGCTTGAATAATATGAAATCTCAACCTAATCTAGAATATAAGTTCATTTTTAGCTGATCAACCTGCCTCTACAAACTCATCTCTCTTCATGATCCAACACAACTCTTCATTTTAGGGAAACCACTTTACCCAATCTCCCACCACCTATGCCATGCTATTTCTCTACCTCTCTACCTTTGGTAATGTTAATACTGATAAACATAGCAATGAAAAGCCACTATTATGGATTTGTCAAGTGAGTTCCATGGCTGAACAACTCAGCTATGTATGGAAGCAAAAAGGAAGATTGGCAGGCAGGAAGTAATGGAAAAAAAAAGAAGTCTTAAGAAGAGAATAGTGAAATAGTGAAGGCTGCTGCATCCCCAACACTTTTCCTCCTGTAGCTTTTTCATTTCCTGGGGCAAAACTTGGTGGAAATAAAGGAATTTATGGAAAGGATAAGAAAATTGGTGGTTGGGGCAGCAGAGTGGGAAGGGCTACAATGGTAGAGAATATTTGTGGTAGGTATACTTTGGGAAAGAATATATTTGGCCACCCATGCTCATGGACCCCTGATGAAATTATGCTTCCTTCCTCTTCACAGAGAAATGATGGACACAAGGTGAAAATTGAGACATATTCTTTGAACATGCTTAACTATTCATGTTTCTTACAAGGATTTGGGGTTTTTCCCCTTTTTTTCAGTGTGGAAGAGAGTAGGAGAGGGAGAAAATAGATTTTTTTAATTAAAAAAAATTTTTTTAAAAGAATATGTTTGTAGTTGATAATTAAGGAGAAAGAAGAAGTGTGTATAGGCAGAACTAAATAGTATTGTTGACTCAGCTGCCATAAAAGTAGAAATATGTAATTCAGAATTGGAGGCAAAAACCACCAGTTTTCAGCTGAGCTGGATTCCAATCTGGTAAAAGAGGGAAGAAGGAAGTAAATATGGAATTTTACTCACCTAGTGGCAATTTTTGCAGAGAACACTACAAGAAAAAGCTCATCTCACTCATTGAAATGGATCTTTTCTATACTTCAGTTGAGAAATCTGAGCTAGATAAAAGCTAACCTCAGAATTGACTAAAGTGATTGCTTCAGAAATAAAGAGGAAAGAATGGCTTCAACAGTTGGTGCACAAGGAATCCTTGAGTACAGGGACTGTTTCATTTTTGCCTTTGTAACAGTCAACCAATCAATAACCATTTATTACATTTATTAAGCACCAACTACGTGCTAGATAGCAGGAATACAAAGACAAAGGATTAAAAACTCTCCTCTCAAGGATCTTAATATCCCCAACACTTTGACACAATGCCTGGTACATAGTTGGCTCTCAATAAATAAATCTCAGATAAATCTTGATTCATTGATTAAATAGCAATAATCGAGCTAAGTCTTTATTAAGTGTTTCTATGTGCCAGGCACTATGGTAAACAAAAAGAAAATCTCTACCCTCAAGGAAATTATATTCTAATGAGGGAAGACAGACAGTACATAAAAAGGAGCTGAAAAGATGGGCAGAAGGCACGGTAGTAAAATCCAAAGAATGAAAGAGGGCTGGTCTGAACCATTCCTTAGAATGGAGGTCCTGAGAGGAACTCACCAGTAGGGGAAGAAGGGCTTCCAGGACAAAAGATCAAGGCAGATGATACATGCTGGCATAGTCCAGAGGGTAAAATATGACTGATCTGGACTCTTGCTCAAAATGGAGGTTCCAGAAAGAGTACACACATTTTTGCTTTGGAGGTCAATGATAATATTGCTATTTGTCACAGAGCTTCTCTACAACTTTCAGATAATAAAAGACTACAAATCATGTTTTGAAAAATCCCCTTCTGTTCTTTCTCTAAGTTACTTTCCTCTGGGTCTTACAAAATTTTGGCTTAATGTTTCAGAGAAAAGTATTTGGGTGATCTTAGTGCAAAAATTAGAATCTGGTTCTCCTGCTTGCGACATTTATAAAAGGCTTGACCACTTACAAAAGAGGGAGAAAAAAAAATCTTCATCTGAAGTTCCTGACTTTGTTGAAATGCTCACGAGTTACTTGGTAACTGTGGTTGCTGTAACCTCTTTCTTGTCCCAATAGCAATTCTAGATAATCATGCCATTTTTTGATTTTCCCAACCTCCAGCTCTGAAGGTGATTCTTGTTTGCTTTGAGAGGCAACTTGGCAGTCAGTGGTATTGGCTGAGTCTACAAGTCAAAGAGATGGCATTAAGAAAGGTGGGAGGGCTGGCCCTGTGGGACTTCCTCGACTTCATCGTTCGAACTCGGATTCCCATCTTTGTTCTCCTAAGGCCCTTTATTCAGTGTAAGGTGGGTGTTTCTCCTCCTAAAGTTGATCACCTTATCAAATGGTGCCTAACAGTTGACTATTCATTCTCTATGGAAAAGAATGTTACTAAACTGTTGCAGCTTTTACTACAATGATTAGATGAAGGAGTTATGAAGACATACAGATTTTGCACCATATATCCACAAACCACCCATTATCACAGAGCCTGTAAGTCTCTAGCAGATCCAACTGCCCGAAAGGAAAGCCTGGAATGATATTATCCAGGGGGAAGTTATGGACCTGGGTTCAAACCCCACATGTGCCATTTGCTATCCATGGGACTTTGGGCAAGTTTCTTCCCGTTTTGGGACTCTGTTTCCTCATGTACAAAATGAAAGGTCAAATGACTAGCAAGCTTTACCAAAGAGGTGAGGCTGAGACTGGAATTTGAGCCTTCTGATTCCTCAAATAGGACTCTTATCCACTCTAGCTGGGGTTCTTAACCTTTTTTATCTCATGGACCCTTTTGTCACTCTGGTAAAGCCTAAAGAAAGCCTAAAGAAAGTCCTTTCTGAATAATGTTTTTAAATACCTAACATAGAATTACAAAAGAAACTTATTACATTGATATACAGTTATAAAAATATTAAAAAAGAAACAAGTTCATAGACCTTAGGTTAAGAATCCTTGAACTATAAATAGAGCACCATAATATATGGAAGTCTAGACTTGTAGTCAGGAAGAGCTGAGTTCAAATCCTGTATTACTAGAGATATGACTCCTGGCAAGTCATTTAACCTCTATAAACTTCAGTTTCCTCAACTGTAAGATGAGTTAATAATAGCAATCTACATCACAGTTTATTGTAAGGGTCAAATGAGATCTCTGTAAAGTACTTGGTAAACCTTAAAGCACTACATAAATGAGAGCTAGTATTAGTACATAATTACCTTATTTTAAAGTATTTATAGCTTGAAAACACTTAGTAGTAACTCATTTTCCCATTCTCTCTATACATAACTTTCCTGGAACAATGATTCAGCATTAGGAATGGAGAAGATCCTGTCGCTTTTTTTTCCCCTTCAGCTTTTAGCTCAACCTGCTGAGAACCATGAGGAGCTATCTGCCAGACAACACATTGCTGACCAGCTGGAGAGACGCTTCATCCCTCGGCCTCTGTGCAAGAGCTCTCTCATTACTGAATTCAACAGTGAACTTAAGATTCTAAAAGAGGCTGTGCACAGTGGGTCAGGTAAGGGGGTTTGGTGTGAACCACTATATTTGGCCATTCTTTGGCCATTCCAAAGTATCTCTCCATCTAGATGATCTAATTAATTGGAAAAAGGTCTCTTTAGGTTCAATATTCTACAAACATATATAAATTATGTCAGGCACTTCCTTTTCACATAGTTCAACTGAATAAAGAAGGTTATTGTTCTACAATTTCCTAAGAATTCCCTCCACGCCCCTAGAGTTGAACCCATATGAAACATTGTTTTCTGTCAATAGGGGGCACCCATAACCTGCACATGTGGAAAGTAAATGATACATTTGTGCCTTCATTGCTCAATATGACAATGTGGTAAAGAAAAAAAAATGATAATCCAGGCTTGCTGACATAATAGTCTTACTATTTAAATCTTTGCTATAAAGATAAAGAGACCAAAAGGGGATTGAGGGATATTAAATTAATTTTCTGGAAAAAAAAAAAGTGGAAGTTGTTCTTAGATTTTGTATTCTTTTAAATGTAAGTTGCATTGGAAAACACAAATTTGAACATATTTTTATCAAAGTATATAAGGTAAACATTGGCAAAGTGGCAGCACCTATTTCACACCAACCAGAGAAAAAGAAATACAATCAGTCAAGAAAGCAATATGAAAGCATTTTCTAGATAATACCATAGGTAACCTGTGCCAACTTCACTTCATATACTTGTAAGCATATTTTATCCAAGATTGATTCTTCATATTCCCACTCATTTTCCTACTTATATTTTTTCTTTTCTACTTACATTTCAATTCAAGCTTTAACGCATTATTCACCTTTCCTAAGCAACACGCTTGAGTGGAGAAAACCTTTGAAACTTACATTGTGTTTTGTTTTGTTTTAGCATTTATAAATATGCATTTTTTTACTTTGTTTCCCATCCCTACACAGCCTACCAAGGGAAGACGTCCATTAGCACAGTGGGCACCTCTACCTCTGCTTACCGCTTGAGCCTGGCCACCATGTCGCGCTCCAACACTGGCACTGGCACTGTTTGGGAGCAGGACAGTGAACCTTCCCAGCAGGCTTCCCAGGATACCCTGAGTCGGACTGATGAGGAGGATGAAGAAAGTAAGCAGCATGACACGATTTGGAAAATGAGGTTTTTTTTTTTTTAGGCTAAATAATGAAAGCAGGAAGGGGATGTATTGACCCTTGTGTATTTTCCAGCTCGTTTCTGTGGATGCTTCAGGAATGCTTTCATAATTATTCCAACACAGTGATCAACATGTAATAACCCTACTGTTTCTACCATTCTTAAGTTGCTCCAAGTAGTTAAATTCTAATTTTTCAATGGTAACTGTCCAGGGATGCTATACATAAATAAATGCTCTGATAGGTCCCAAACTGCATTTTTGCTCACAGTCTCAACCTGTTCCACCAACCATAAGTTTCTTTGTACTAAAAACAAAAATAGCAAAGTAAATGATTTGAATTATACTTTCTTTCCTGAAACACTACGTATAATATAGTGGAAAGAGCACTGAACTTGGGAATCAAGCACCTTAGGTTTGAGCCCTCCTCCTTATACTAACTAGCCATGTAAGATTGGCCAATTTCATTAACTTACAGAGCCTCAGTTTCCTCATATGTAAAACAGCAATAATGATACTTACACTATGTAGATCACAGATGCTATGAGGCAAGCACTTTATAACTCATAAAAGGTTGTATACGTGAGCTTTTATTTTCAAATGCATGTACCCCTGCAAAACCACCAAAATAACTCCAAAGTAGGCAAAGGAAATAAGGAGGTGGAGCCAGGGGGCTGGAAAGTAATCCCTAAATAACTGGAGCTAACAATACTGGTTGTAACATAAGATACCAGCAAAGAATTGGAGGAGTAAAACCTCAGTTTGAGTGGGAGATAATGCCTTAAACAAGGACATGAAAGTGTCTTTCTGTAGGTATCACAGATGCAGAATAATGAAGTAGGTTGATCTATCTCATGTGTACATCATAAGGGATTTTAATGATAAGCAGAAGTGTGAAGGTAAATATTTAACAACTGACTTAAAAAGAATGTATACATGACACATTTTAAAGTTTAGTCTGTATCATTAACATTTTCTCCAATACTTTCTTAAGTCTAGAGTCTAGACTTAACAAAAGAATCCAGACAAAACAATAAATCAAGGTCTGATTTGTAGCTTTGCCCAAAGTGTAAAAGTTCACCCTAAAAATTTAACAATCAGTATTCTCAAGCCATTTTGAGCTTGCTCCATCATACCCCTAGGCCTAAGGATATATTATAGGCCACTACATGACACTCAGTGTGAAAGCTTTGCCTGGAAATGTCATTGTAACAAAGCACCAGAGCAGAACATAGAACACTTTTTTTTTTAAAAAAGCCTTTTCTGAATTTAGGGATAAGGATTTCATTAAATTAGGAAACACCATCTGCTAATGTAGGTCAGCTGCTTCTCTGTAATTAATGGACTTAAAATGTTGCCTAGAACAGCGAGAGGTTACCGTAGAGGCAACCAGTATTATGTCTCAGAGGCAGATTAAGCCCAGATCTTCCCAATTCCCTCTCTATTCACTAGGCCATTATGACTTTTGTGGATTTAGTAAAAACTTTTTAAATGGGGATTCTAGATTGAATTTTGAATAACAAATATAAATTAAGGGTGTTTGATAGGAAGATATATAGTGTTTTATATATATGATCCATATTTTGAAGTTGTACTTCAAAACCCAGTAATAGATGTTATCAGGACTCCTCCCAAAGTATGATATTTTAATGTTATAATAAACCAAACCTGCGGGTGCATTTGTTTCTGAAGTACTCAAGCAACTGACTTCTAGACTGATAATAATTTGCTCATGGAAAAACACTGGAACTCTAACATGAAAGACCCTGACAAAGCTACTTGAGGCTAAAATTGTCATTGTCATTATGTCAGGGAGATGGGGCACTGAGGGGCACACATAGGCAGAATAGTTTTTCCTATGATGTTCCTGAATGCCAAGGTTGTTGGAAACATCCAAATCTCATATCTGTTGATTGCACCAGCATTTCTGCCAATAATTTCAAGGAGTTAGACATTGAGATTAAGTAGATGTACATGCCCATTTCGTGGTGATGACAGTGAGTGAAATGAGTGCACGGGAGAGACCAGGCAAGTCTGGGAGTGGTGGTGCAATTGCACACTTGTAGTCTGTCCTGGTGCCTAACAGTGTTCACCTGTGATACTGCTTTAGACACACACACACACACACACACACACACACACACACACACCCCCTTGAGCAAGATCTGGAAGGATTAGGCAATGGTGTAACCTTGGGTTTGAGCTGTCCCACAGGTATTTGTCTGAACTATTCATTCCTGATGCTTAGAAGCAGACACTGGGATTGTAACAATAATTTTCCTTAAATCCAAGTAATAGCAAGAATTTACAAGTAGATGCTAATTTTTTTTGGTTTGTTTTTTGTTATCAGAAATTTAAGGGTGGCAGGAGAAGTAGAGTGGCATTCTGTTACTTTTTATGAAAGACTGGAAGTCATCCCAGATTCTTTTTAAAAACGTCAATCCTTCCTGCTAAATGTGAAGTCTTCCTCCCACCCAGGAAAGAAACTGGGGAAAAAGAAGAGTGGAAGTTGTAGTAATAGAGGCCAAGAGTTGACACTGAGAAGAGGGTGGGGAAAAGTATTTCTTTAGAATGCTCCTCTCCCAAGATGGTGACAAGCTCCAGCCATAACTTTTCTATACAGGACTGGCCCTACCCTGCCCTTACCATCATATCACAAATGTTGTCGGGGCAGGGGTGGGATTTTTGAGGACCTCAGAGGTGATTGAGAATCAGGTGAGATCACATCAATAAACAAATAAGTAATGACTACCTATTCTGACTCCCTACTAGATATAGGAATCAAACAAAACACATAAAATTAATCCTTGCCCTCAGAGGACTTAGAATTATGAACAAGACATAAACTTGTGGAAAGGAAATTACACAGGCACTAACCATGTAAAACAATAATGTAAGGACAAGGTGGAGAGTATTTAGAGGACAGCAACTAGAGTGGTGGTCAAGAGGAGGGCAACTGAGATAGTGAAAGAGCATGAGACCATGCCATATACGGATTGATTAAAGAAAACGGGCATATTTAGAGTAAAGAAGAGAAGACTGAGTGAGTCATGATATTTGTCTACAAGCATTTGAAACAAAGTCATGTGGAGGAGAGAGTGGGCTTGTTCTGTTTGTCCCCTGAGTCAGAACCAACAGCAATGGTTGAAAGTTGCAAAGGGGCTAATTTAAGCTTGAAGTCAGGAAAAATTTCCTAACTATTAGAGTTGTCCAAAAGTGGAATGGATTCCCACCCCTCGGAGGTCTTCTTCAAGCAGAGGTTGGATGACAGCCACTTGTCAAGTATGTCACAGCCAGAGTTCCTTTCAGATAGGGGTTGACCCCTGAGGTTCCTTGAAACTCAAATTCTATGATTCTGTAAACCTTGCTAGGTAATATGGGATTAATTGCCAAGTGAATGGTATAAACCATGAGTGCTATTTAAGCTTTTCTCAAACTTTTTGGTCTCAGAAATCCTTTTCGTTCCTTTTTTTTAAATATTTGTTTTTAACATTCTTTTGAAATTTCAAGTTCCAAATTCTCTCCCTCCCTTCCATACCTCCCTTATCCACTGAGAAGGCAAGCAAATTGATATCAATTATTTATACATGTGAAATAATGCACAACATATTTTCATATTAACCATATTCCCCCCTCAAAAAAAAGGCAAAATAAATCAAGTGAGAAAATTGTACTTCATTTTATACTCAAAGTTCACCAGTTCTCTCTGTAGGTGGACAGTACTTCTTCAACAGGAGTCCTTTGGAATTGTCTCAGATAATTGTATTGATCAGAGTAACCAAATCTTTCACATTTGATCATCATTGCAACATTTCTGTTACTGTGCACAATGATCTCCTGGTTTCACTTCACTTTGCATGAGTTCTTATAGGTCTTGCCATGTTTTTTCTGAAAGCATCTCCCTCATCATGTCTTACATCACAATAGTATTCAATTACAATATTATGCCACAACTTGCTCAGTCATTCCCCAATTGATGAGCATTCCCTCAATTTCCAATTTTTTGACACCACAAAAAAGAGCTGCTATAAACATTTTGTACATATAGGTCATTTTCTTTTTTCTTTGATCTCTTTGGGGTATAGCTCTGGTATTGCTGGGTCAAAGGGTATGCACAGTTTCATAGGCCTTTGAGCATAGTTCTAAATTGTTCTCCAGAAGAGTTGGACCAGTTCACTAGTCCACCCTGGAGCTCATTAGTGTACCTATTTTTCTTTATTCCCTCCAGGATTGGTCATTTCTGACAGGTGAGAAGCGGTACCTCACAGCTGTTTTAATTTGCATTTCTCTAATCAATAGTGATTTAGAGCATTTTTTCACATGACTATAAACAGCTTTTTTTTTCTTCTGAAAACTATCTGTTCATATTATTTAACCATTTATCAATTAAGGAATGGCTTTTATTTTTATAAACGACTCAGTTTCCTACATATTTGAAAATGAGGCCTCTATCACAGAAATTTTCTATTAAAATTTTTATATTGTTTCATTGTCTATGGTACCTTTCAGCAAAATTCAGTTTCCCTGATTTTCTTTTTTGTTTTTGCTTTGTCTGAGATCATGACTGCTACCTCTGCCTTTTTTAATTCAGCTGAAGAAAAATAGATTTTGTTCCAGCCCTTTATTTTAATTCTGTGTATGTCTTTCTATTTCAAGTGTGCACACAACATATTGTTGGATTCTGGTTTCTAATCCATTCTGCTACCCACTTCTGTTTTATGGGTAAGCTCATCCTATTCACATTCACAGTTATATTTACTAACCATGTATTTCCTTCCATCTTATTTTCTTCTGTTTATCCTTCTCTCTCTCTTTTTATGCTGTCCCTCCCCTCAAAAGTCTGTTTTGTTTCTGACCACTGCCTCCCTTAATATGCCCTCCTTTTATTACCCTCCCACATCTTTCATCTCCTTCCTCTCTTATTTCCCTATTACGTAATATAGATTTCTATAACCAAATGAGTGTGTGTGTGTATGCATTATTCTTCCCTCTTTGAAACAATTCTGATTAAGAATAAGAGTACGGTTCAAGCACTGTCTGCCACACACCCCCACCCATTTTCCCCTCCACTATAAGAGCTCTTCCTTATAAGCTTTTTTTATGTGAGAAAATTTCCCCCATTCTATCTCTCCTTTCCCCCTTCTTCTAGGGTATCCCTCTTTCTTGCCCCTTCATTATTTTTGGGGGGGAAATCATTGCAACATTATCAACTCACACTCATGCCCTCTATGTAAATTCCTTCTAACTGCCCTAATAATAGTTCTTAGGAGTTACATATATCATCTTCCCATATAAGAATGTAAACAGTTTAACTTTATTGAGTTTCTTTTTTTATGCTTCTCTGGAGTCTTGTGTTTGAATGTCAGATTTTCTATTCAGTTCTGGTCTTTTCATCAGGAATGTCTGAAAGTCTTTTATTTTATTAAATATCCATCCCCCCCCCCAAAAGATTATACTCAGTTTTGCTGGGTAGGTTATTCTTGAGTTTAATTCTAGCTCCATTGCCTTCCAGAATAACATGTTCCAAGCCCTCCATTCCTCTAATGTAGAGGCTGCTAAATCTCATGTGATCTTGACTGTGGCTTCATAATACTTGAATGGTTTCTTCCTGGCTGCTTGCAATATTTTCTTCTTGACTTGGGAGCTCTGGAATTTGGCTTATACTATTCCTGGGCATTTTCATTTTGGGATCTCTTTCAGAAAGTGATTGGTAGATTCTTTCAATTTCTATTTTACTTTCTGGATCTAAGATATCAGGGCAATTTTCCTTGATAATTTCTTGAAATATGATGTCGAGGCTCCTTTTTGATCATGGCTTTCAGGTAGTCCAGTAATTCTTAAATGATCATTCCTTGATCTATTTTCCAGGTCAGTTGTTTTTCCAATAAGATATTTCACTTTTTCTTCTACTTTTTTCATTCTTTTGACTTTTATTGTTTCTTGATGTCTTATGGAGTCAGTAGCTTCCACTTGGTCAATTCTGCTTTTTTAAAGAGTTCTTTTCTTCAGTGAAATTTTAGGCTTCTCTTACCATTAGGCCAATTCTGTTTTTTAAGGTGTTATTCTTTAGTATTTTTTGTGCCTATTTTACTAAGCTGTTAATTCTCTCTTTGAAATTGTATTGCATCACTCTCATTTCTTTTCCCAATTTTTCCTACCACTCTTATCTCTTTCTTTAACTCTTCCAAGAATTCTTGTTGCTCATGAGTCCAATTAGCATTTTTCTTTGAGGCTCTGCTTATAGCTGTTTTCACAATATTGTCTTCTTCTTAGTGTATGTCTTGGTCTTCTTTGCCACTGTAGTAGCCTTTTATAGTCAAGTTCTGTGTGTGTGTGTGTGTGTGGTTTGCTCATTTTTCTGTCCTATTTCTTGATGTTGAGCTTTATGTTAAAATTGGGCTCTGCTCATGTGGGGGTGGGGAGGCACTGTACCAAGCTTCAGTCTTTTCTGTTCTGCTATTTTGAGAGCTAGTTCTGGGGGTCTGCAAGTTTTTGGTACTTCCAAGGTGGTGTGATTCAGGGAGAGGTGTGGTCACTGCTCTCTTGGTCTACATTTTGGTCTTTACCCAAGAAGGGCCACTGCTTCCCTCTAGCTGCAAGTGATAGTACTCTTCTTGACTCTGGAACTATAACCAGGGCCCTTGCTCCCTTGTGACCAATCACAAGCATTCCTTCTGCCCTAGAACTGTGACCCAGAACTGCATATATTCAATAGAGTTGCCAACAAGCACTAGCTTCACCCAGTGCCAGCAAAGGGCTCCTGCCTCTGAGCTGAGAGCTCCCAAAGCTTCTGCTGCGGCTGCTGCTGTTGTCACAGCTGCCTCTAAGGCCCACTACTGGTACTCTTGCCTCGCTCAAAGCCAACCCCAACCTGGGTTTCACAGACCTTTCCTGCCAACCTCCTAAACTGTCTTAGGCTGGAAAAATGTTTCACTCTGATTTTTGTTTGCTGTGCTGCTCCAAAATTTGATTTGAGGAGTTATTTTAAAGTTTGTAGAGTAATATTGAGAGAGTTCAGCTTGGTTGCTGCCATACTCCACCATCTTCACCCCTTTACATTCTTAAAAATTATTAAGGATCCCCCTCCAAGAACTTTTGTTTATATGGATGTCTATAAATATTACTGTATTAGAAACAAAAATATCTTAGTATTGTTATGAAAATAATTTTGACCTTATGGCCCCTCTGAGTGATCCCTGGTCTACACTTTGAAAACCTCTGTGCTGTCAGACTCCAGTAAATAAGCAACAACATGATGGGCTACAATTACACAAGAATTTCCTTCTCTGAAGAAAGCTTAAACCAGGGGTGTCCAACTCAAATAACAATAGGGGTCACTATAACATATAAAAAGATCCCTGAGGGCCACATATCAACTTAGAAAACCATATATTATTATTGTCTATGTTCCTTTTCATCTTTTAATTTATTTTATTAAGTATTTTCCAACTGCATTTTAATCTGGTTCTGTCCATACTTGAGAGTATTGGGGGTTGCAAGCGGTCACTGGTCTTGTATTTGACAACTGTGGCTTAAACCACACTTCGACCTCATCAGCCTGCTTACAAACACCATTTCTCATTCTCCAATTTGGACGCAAACCAGAAAAGCCACTTTCAAGACAATCGTCACTGAATAAATTCAAAGCTCTAGTAATTTTCAGATATCCCTAGTACCTAACCTCCCAGGACTATTGTGAGGATAAAATGAGATAACATTTGTAAAGCACTTTGCAAACCATAAAGTACTTATATAAGTGCTAACTTCATTCACTAATTTGTCCATGGAGAGACTGTGAATAGTTCTTTCAAGTAAACAGTGAAGGAACTAAACATGAATATAACTGATTTTGACTTTTTTCTGAACACTTGATTCTGAGGTTTTCTATAAAAGTTTGGATACCAATTTTGCCACTTCTTCTGACCTCATTTCTTTTTATGTCCTTTTTAGATGACTCGGTGAGCATGCCCAGTGTGGTAAGTGAACAAGAAGCTTACCTCATGAGTGCCATTGGAAGGCGACGATTCTCAAGTCATGTCTCCAGCATGTCTGCACCTCAGGCTGAGGTGGGCATGTTGCCCAGTCAGAGGTAAAAAGTCCTTTATTTTGTGTATTCCCTGTTTTAACCCTAAAGTAGAAATTCTGAGACTTGATCTGACCATGACATGTCCTCTTCCATCAAAAACTTCAAATGACTCCCTATTAATTTTTAAGATAAACTCCTCTGCTGGGTATTTAAAGCTCTCCACAACCTCGCCCCTTCCTGTCTTTCTAGCCTCTTACATATCAATCCCTTGACACACTCTAAGATCTTATGCATCTCAGTGCCTTTGCACTGGCCATCCCCTATGCCTGGAATGTTCTGCTTCCCACCCCCACACCCCCCCCCCAGCTGCTAGTGCCTTTCCCTTTAATTTTAACTTCTATCTATTCTTTATGTATCTTATATCTATCTATCTATCTATCTATCTATCTATATATGTGCATGTTATTTCCCTAATTAGGATGTAAGCTCCATGAGGGCAGGGACTATTTTCACTTTTTTCTCTACATCCCTAGTGTTTAGGACAGTGCCTGGCACATAGTAAGGGCTTAATAAATGCTTGTTGATTGATTGGTCTACTTAGCACACATACACACACACAAAAAAAACCTGAAAAGGGGAGAGGGCATTGGGATCTTAGACCTACATATTTAAGAGGTATTTGCCACTTCAGTGTATACACACACACACACACATACACACACATATATGTCTCCCTTATTAGAACTCCACTCCAGTGCTAGCAATATTAAGTTCCAACAATCCCTTTAGGTATAGCATTATTACTGTATATTATCTATATCCAGCTTAATTTAAAGTTATGCTAATTTTTAAAATGATTGATTTGATGTTTGCTTTACTCTTGCTAGCATGATTTTAGAGAGAATTTAAAGTTATGATTCTTCATAAAGAGCATGCATCAGTTTACAAAGTGGTTGTCTAAGCTTCATAAATTTAACTTTAAATAAACATGGGGATATACTTTCTGCTTTGAGTATTGTCCCTGTATAAGGGTGGGGGTCAGTTAAACCAGTTTATCTTCTTACCCCACTTTGATTGATGCAAGCAATCTATCATTTTATCCCACGTGGATCTGACAAAAGTATCCAGTTAAGAGGAGTGATTGATTGTTCGTCTCAGTCAGCTCCCACCCTTAACACCTGAAATAATTTTGTATCAAATAGGCATGTGGTTTCCTTTCTTGGTGAATGACATTCTCTCATCTCTCTGTGATCCCTCAGTATCAGGGTTCATAAGGAGTGTAATGCCTGAAGACTTTCTTGGAATGACAAATTTGGTCAAGTGTATCTTCTCTAGCAGGCACCTGTGTTCAGTCTATAGTAGTGAATGAAACAAGAAAGGTATTTTGATGCTAAATAAATATGTGACTTTGGCCGAATCACCCACCCTTTATGGGGTTCAATTTCCCTATCTTTAAATTAAGGAATTATTCTAGATACTCTCTAAGGTTCTATCTCTTTTAGTCTGTTCTTCAAGATGAGATTTGACATGATACATTATAGTAGGTAGAAGGTTCCAATCTGGCCTCTGATACCGACTGGCTGTGTAACCCTGGGTAAGTCACTTAACTTTTCAGGGCCTCAAGCCACAAACTCTATAAGACTATAAACTGCAGTTAAGTTGTCCATCTACCTCAGTGGAGGGAGTTTTCACACCAATGAGAGTTCCCTACACTGATGAAATCACAGGCCCAGATAAAAACATTTTTGGAAAGCAGTTTCTTCCATGGTGTCACTAATATGTGTGAGTTAAAACAATAAAAATCTCAGCACAACTGAACAATTTAAAAGAATCCGGCAGAAAGTTAACTGCTTTTGACATCAAAGTACACTCTATTTCACTAAATCTTTCAAAGGTTTGGTCTAGTAGGTATTTAATTACTCTCTGCTCTCCATCTCTTTAACTCTGACTTTGCATTAATCATAGATAGACAGATAGATTAGATAGATAGATAGACAGACAGATAGATAGGTATAGGTATATGGCAATTCAGACTTTTTTAAAATTAGTTAAATATAATTATGAAACTTCTCATAGTTTGATGTCAAATATTTTTAAGTTGTAGGAGCTTTTACCAAACCAATGAGAGGTACCATGGTGCAGTACTGGTTAGAACACTGGGCTTAAAGTCAGAAAAATCAAGGTCCAGATCATGCCTCAGATAGTTACTACCTGCATGACCCTAAGCAAATCACTTAACCTTTCTAGGCCTCAGATAGCTCAACTGTAAAATGAGGAAGTGGACTCAGTGACCTACCAGTATGATCCCTTCAAGATCTAAATCTACAATTCTACAATCCTGTGAGACAGATAAATGAATAAACTGCTGGGTCTAGAGGGTCAAGAAAACCCAAGTCCAAATCTGGCCTCAGAGAATTACTAGCTGTGTGACCCTGGGTGTAATCTCTGTCTACCTCAGTTTCATCATCTGTAAAATGAGGATAAGAATAGCACCTCCTTCCCAGAAGTTTTGTTTTGTGAGTATCAAATGAGATAATATTTGCAAAGCATTTTGCAAACCACAAAGTGCTCTATAAATGCTAACCAAAAACAGATGAAATTAAATTCATAAAATGAAGCCCAAGTTAATGAAGATTTCTTTTAAAGTGGATTATAGATAAGAATATGAGAAAATTAACAATTAGTTTTTTAAATGAGACAGCATCTATAAAGTATTCTATACCCATAAAGCATTATATGGAAGTAAGTTATTATAGCTATCATTGAGAAAAAATGTATTATTCTATAAAAGGACTAACAACTGATAATTTTTAATGTTTTCCTAACATTCTTCAGATTTTTACTTAAAAAAGAATTGAAAGAAAAATCCTAGTGGATCAAACATTGCAAACTTTAAAGAAAGTAATTTTCTTTTTTTCATGTAAACTGGGTAGGAAGTATGATGTGATGGCAGGAAGTCTGAAGTGTTCTGGAGTCACAGTGCCCCTCTCTGCTCCTAAATACCCAGGGGACCTGGGGCAAGTGAGGGCACTTCTCAAGCTTCACTTTCTGCATCTATAAAATTAAGACAGTGAAACTTGATGATCTCTAGGGTCCCTTCCAGCTCAAGATCTATCATCTATGAACTAGTAACTAATCATCAGAGCTCTGGCAAAAATTGACCAGGTAAACGGATTGCTCATCATTTTCCACATACAATAAGGATGTAATTTTTGTCTTGTCCATGTGGGGATTAGCCTTGGGAGATAAGCACTAGTGGTCTCCATTTTTCAACTTCCTTAGTAAGACTTTAAAAATCTGATTTCTGAGCTAATCAGAGCACTTGACTATGAACAGTAAATGAATAAGAAAAGGCAAATCTAATGTTCCAATAATCTATTAGCATTTCCTTTTTTTGAACATTGGCAATTAGCTATGCTGAGCACAGAATAAACAGTGGGAGGAAAGCCCTCAGAATAATACTTAAAGCACAAAGGTTTTAAAAACAAAATTAGTATCCAACCATTTTCACTAAACATTTTTATAGAGATTTAAAATACAAAGTTTTCAACAGTCCTCAACAAATACAAACACTCCTTTCTTCACCTTCTGTAAGGAGTTTCTACCCAGTGGGAAAAAGTGGAGGCAGGCAATATGTTGTATTGCCATCCATCTGAACAGATGGATGAACAGAACTGCAATCTGGACAGACTGAAATTGAAGAGGCTGATAAAGATATCTATATTCGTTCATTTCTACTTGATTCATTTCATGGGAGATAGAGTGGAAATCAAGGTTTGGGTTTTTTCCCCTTACATTTGGAGTGGTAGAGCATTTCCTAAAATACTGTCTTTTAGTGCAATTGTGCAAATTTTGAAGCACATCTAGAATTCCTAAGTAGTGGTAATTAAATTCAATACAATCAAACAAGTATTTACTGAGTGCCTACCACATGCCCAGCACTGTGTTCTACAAGCAAAGTATAAGACACTGCCCCTGTCCTCAAGGAGGTCTCTTTGCAGCCAAGTAAACTCATGGCCTGTTGATCTTATTTGTCTCTTGACCACCTAACAGCTTTCTTCTATCGACATTTATCTTTCAATCATCACAATAGATGCAATATTTAATTGCTGAGGAAGGAGAAGATGACTTGAGTTCCTAAGGATTTCCTAGGTCAATTCCATCCAGCTTACTTGCATCTTCATTGTAGTGTTAACTTAGGCACTTGGCATTGCTTTTGCTTTTTTGTTTGTTTGTTTGTTTGTTTTAAACATATGATCAGAATTAAAAGTTGGTATTAGGAGTTCATGGTAAGTGGTTTTTTTATTCTAATTACCAAGGACAAAAAAAAATCCTAAGGAGGATGATTTTCAATGAAGCTGCAAGTAACTCAACCAAATAGTTTCAAAATAAGTATTAGTTTTGATTTTCTATAGACTGTTTCTAGAAAGCATTTCGAAGTTTATATATTGATTTGGAGCACTCTAGGTCCCAACATTTGACTAATAGATTGCTCCTCTAAATTAGGGCCCAGATAATGCTTTTCCTTACTCTGTGATTCCATGTCCTGATGAACCCAGTGTAAGGCCAAATGGTTGATTGTCCTCCTTTTCCTTCCTTGTTGTGTTGATTTTTCTTTTTCTTTTTGTTTTTAGTTCCTGAAAAAAACAAACAATTGCATGCTTTTTTTTGCATTTTCTTTCCCTAAATGCTTCATCTCCCTACCCCTCCTGCAGTGAACCTAATGTCCTCGATGACTCCCAGTGCCTGGCCGCTGAGGGCAGCCTCTCTAGGTACAGTGTCAATGCTACCTGTCTGTCAGTGTCTGTGCTGGGATACTAACCATTCCCTGTCTCTCTGTCTCTTCTTCACCCCCTCCTTCCCTCTATTTCCACTCCGTTCCCCATGTTGTTCATGGATACACCAGTCTGCAAGTCAAAGGTGTAGCAAACCTTCCTAGATTTTCAGCTATTGATGGCAAGAGTTGTTTGTTTGGTTTTTTTTTAATAGCCCAAGATCAGATCTATAGAGTTTTATGGGCAATTCTTATGTCAACCTAGCAGTCTGTTGTACCAGGTGTTAAATTTTTCCCAGCCAAATATTTTCCCTTCTACACTGACATTCATTAAAAATTTTCTAGGAACATCATCAATGTGTATTCACTTATTTAAATACAGGTCTCCACAGTCAAGAAACACTTTATTAAAACATTGAGACAGATTTTTAGTGAATACCATAATTCATTTTAAAAACACTATAAGAATGTCAATTTTATGTACATATCAACTGCCTTTTTAAGTTTATTTTATGGAATTTCTTTAGTATCTTACCCTAGGAAGCTTGTCAAAATAGCACTTACATAGGGAATTTGTAACTCAGAAATAATCCAACTCCTCCAACTAACAATTGTCCAGTAAAATCAGGAAGACAAATGTTCTTTGGCTGAATTAGAAAAGTTATATGATGCCAGCACAATATACAGTTACCATGCTGTGTGTCTAAAGATTATAAAGAAGGGATGGACTGCACCTTTAACACTCAGATAAATGACATCAATGGTTCCCACCATTGTACTCTCCTAGTCATACCTCTCAACCGATCCTCATTAGGCGGGGCAATGCTTCCTGTCCATCACCAGTGTCTTTGTTCCATTTCAAGTAAACATCTGCCTTTTTTAAGTCTGGCCTTTATCAAGTGTTACATGCCTGTGTCTCTTGCTTTATCAGGAAAGATGAGGAGATGTTGAGAGGCTGTTCCTGTGAACTTCCCCTTTTTAGAATTTTGTCACTCATTTGATTTTTTGGTATTTTGTTCAGATTTCACTTTTTTTATGTTGAATATGGGAAATTCATTCCATCATCAGATGTTCTTCTTTTGTTAGACCGGATTCATGACATTCATTTATGTTTGTCAGCCCTAGCCTCAAAAGTTCAGTCTCTTAGCATTTGTGGAATAGCTGCAAAGCTAAGGCTTGCTCCCATTGGCAGAAGCTCAAATAAGGATTATTTGACATAAGTGAAACAACAGAAAAGAAACAGGTCTCAAGACGGTTTTGTATAATTGTACACAATTTTTGAAGAAATCAGATAGTCTATAGTGGGGTTAAAAATAGTCAACTTGGCTTTTAAAGAACTCATCTGTTTACATTTAAATTTATGTTTAAGCAACATAACATTGCTTAAAAACTCCCTTGAAATATCCTTGAAAAGCCTTGGTGGGTTCAAAGTTAATCACTGTCTAAACAGTTTTGCTGACATAGAGGGAATATTATATATTACATCAAATTTCCATTAGACCTACTACACGTCTGAAATCAATCTGTTTTGACCACATAGTGTGAATTTTGCCCTGGAATTATGTGTTCTAGAGCTACCCTATGTCATTTAAAGTGAGAGGAGCAGGAATTAGGTCATGAGTGCTGGGTCAGCTTTGAGCATTTTTCTTAAGGAGTTAAGTAACACAACCCAGTCTTCCCTGGCTCCAATGCTGATGGAAACATATCCAAGATTACACTCGGGTAAGAATAATTTAGACAAGCCAACCAGTCAGAATATTTAGAACTGTACTATCCTTGGTTACAGAGAGATGAATGGTCTGACTATACCTGTTTATACTTCTGTTTAAAGCTAATTACAGATTCAGCTCTTGAACTTGAAAACAGGAATGCATTTTGTTTTCTGAAAGTAAACCAATGGGGCAGCTAGGTGGTGCAGTGGATAGAGCACCAGCCCTGGATTCAGGAAGACCTGAGTTCAAATCGGATCTCAGACACATAATACTTACTAGCTATGTGACCCTAGGCAAGTCACTTAAACCCATTGCCTAGCCAAAAAAAAAAAAGTAAACCAAGTTAGCACAGTGATGTTCTACTAGGAAGCAACAAATCAACTTTTACTATACACAGGTAAATGTACCATCTAAATTTTACCATGTCAGCAAGTTTTTAGCATTTTATAAAAGACAGGTTTAGTCAGGAGAGCATGTTTCTAATGACGTGTTCTTAGCTCTTATTTTCTGCGTGCCATACCTTCAAGGTAGAAAATCTTAAACTTCCAAAGGCACATGTCTTATCAGCACTAATTAACTTGTGTCCAAGACCTAAAAAAATTGAGCAGCATTCCCAAAGAAAAACAGACTACAGAGCCTGCAAACTATTAAGCAGAATGGCTAATTAATTAATTAACTGATAATTTTATTAGACTTTCATGAAACTGGCTACTTATAAGAAAATACAGAAAAAAAAAAAAGAAAATACTGAATATATGTACTATATTCATTAGGGACCAGTAGAACTAGCCAGATTCAGATAAGAAAGAAAACACTGCATTCGTAAATATGGGTGAGACCAATGAAAACTTTACAGGCAAGAGAAATTTTTCTTCCAAGACTTTTTAATGCAAAGAAAAACTAAGATAACTAATTTCTTTTCTAAGTCATTTTAGGGCAGCCAGGTGGCACAATTGATAGAGCACTGGGTTTGGAATCAGAAGGCTCATCTTCATGAGTTCAAATCTGGCCTCAGACACTTACTAGTTGTTTGACCAGGCAAGTCACTTTGCCCTGTTTGCCTCAGTTCCTTATCTGTAAAATCAGCTGAAGAAGAAAATGGCAAACTACTCCAGTATTTTTGCCAAGAAAACCCCAAAATGGGATCACAAATAGTTAGATACAACTGAAATGACCAAACAACAAAGTCATTTGGAAAATGAAATGCCAGACATTTTGATGGCTCTATAGCCATTGATAAACAAGTTGATTTTTTTTTTTAAATGAGGAGACTGCATGTTTATCTAGTTGGGGGTTTTATGGCACAAGTATTTGCTCTTATAATCTTATAAGTAATGTGTGGAAAATTTCCTGCAGATAATTTTCTTTATATCAGATCTCACAGATCTAAGACACTGCCTCTGTCAGATGACCTGGTTTCTATGACCAGTTCTGCTACTATTTGTGCTCCTCTTTGAACAAATCACTTACTTCCAGGGACCTCAGTTCCCTTATTTTCAAAATGTGGGAGCTAGGTTAGATAACTGATCCTTGAGTTCCCTGCACTTTCAATATTTTAGGATTCTAGTATGCTATTAAAACATATGGGAATAGATGTTTATTTATACTTTATTGACTTAAAAGTGTCTTTTATGCAGAGTAGAACATTATGAAGACCAGAAAACTCTAGCCAATGAACATATTTCCTACTGAAAGTGTAATTTAAAATAATAATTGGGGAGGAGAACATTTGTTCATGTTTAATGAGATATCAAGGAAAGGTCAAGATGGAATAAAAATATTACTATTTAGTGCATGGCACAGTGGATAGAGCACTGGGCTTAGAATCATGAAGACTTATCTTCATGAGTTCAAATCAAGCCTTAAACACATAGCAGCTTTGTGACTGACCCTGGGCAAATCACTTAACCCTGTTTGCCGCAGTTTCCTCATCTGTAAAATGAGCTGGAGAAGGAAATGGCAAACCACTCCAGTATCTTTGCCAAGAAAACCCCAAATGGGGTCCCAAAGAGTTGGACACGACTGAAACCTTATTATCAGCCAACTTTTCAAAGTATCTGGAAGATACAAAGGTCAAAAGAATTTCATTTTGAAAGGGTTCTGTTTCACCCCTTCTCTGTGAATCTCCATGCCTTTTTCTATGGCACCAAAGTTTGTTACTGTGGTGGAAAGCTCACCACAGACTTAACATTTCCTATGTACAGAATGGGCGCTAGGTGGCATAGTGGATAGGGCTCTGGGCCTAGAGTCTGATACTTACTAGCTGTGTGACCCTGGGCAAGTCACTTAACCCTGTTTACCTCAGTTTCCTCACCTATAAAATGAACTGGAGAAAGAAATGGCAAACCACTCTAGAATCTTTGCCAAGAAAACTGCAAATGGGGTCATGAAGAGTTGAACATGACTGAAAATGAATGAACAATATACAAGATGCTCCACACCATTTGGGGAGTTTCCAGTGTGTACATAAGACTCAGCCTATAATTGTGAGACTAAAAAAAATAATGAAAAGCACCTGCTTGGTTTTTTAAATTTTTGTTTTTGGCATTGATCCCACCCAGTGGTTTGCTTCATTATTTCTCTTTTCTGTCAAGTGTGATCTTTAAGTTAGGGAGAGCAGTTCGCAATGTAAGCTCTGTGAACCAAATTTTGTACTGAACTGATGACCATCCTGACATCTGAAACAATTCTTCATGCATATTTTATGTAAAAAGTATCATAAGGCTGTCTATTTTGCTAAAACAGTCTCTTGCAGATTAGTGAATAATACAGACAATGATTCAACTGGGAGAAAAAATCCATAACAAAATACTTCTAAGATTGTCCTAGCTCCTTTTGCAATTAAGTGCTGCCCCTGTAATTTATTATTTTTTTTTCTTTTTGGGGAAACATGAAGTAAGATTTTTTTTTGGTAACCAGGGTGTTTGATTCACTGTCATCCAACAATTTCTTCAACTAGATTCCTGCTTCTACTGACTTCTATAAAATTTTAATTATGTAGTCGGCAATTGTGATGTTTGTTAGCCCCTCAAAAATGCAAGTCAACATTTTTCTCTAAATGCAATTCTGAAAGATGTTGTTAGCTTTAGGTTAGAAAACTATTGAGCTTTAACTTTAGTATGTATAAGTTAATATTTCTCCCTTTAAACATTAAAGCAGAAGAGATTAGGTATTACTCTTTTCTATGATTCAGAACTTCAGATGACAAGTGTTCTAGGAAAGTTTGTTTGTTTTCAGGTTGGGTTTTGTTTTGTTTTGTTTTTTGTCCACTAATGAAATTAATATTGCCTGTTCTTCTTTGAAGCATCCTTTGTGTTAGGGACTATGCTAATGTAGAGCCTTTCTTGATTTATGATAGGGACAATAGCGATACAGATTCTGGATTTTTGTTGCAAGTATATGTGTGATCCATATTTCAGTTATGCAGATGGCCAGAACTCAGGTATTTTAACTTGAGAACCTAAAATAAAAACACATGACATTTCTTCTTTGAAATAAGTAAATTTGGTTGTTGCAGTTCTTATTGCCAAAAACATTAAGAGAGTTTAATACATTTATTTTCTTTTACTTCTTAAAGATAAATTGGTTTAGAAATATAAGACATAATATAGGCAGGAGCTTAATAGTTCGCATAGTCACCTTAATCTTCACTAGCGTGGCATTGCTGGTTCTATACAAATTCCTAGGCAGATATTGCAAATTCTACAGTTATTTCAGATTTCTTTAGTACCATGTGATATGGAGACACGCCTACAAAACATTTTTGACTTGTGATGTGAGGCTAATTTAAGCCCCTGAAGAAGAAACTTGTGGTATTAGATTCCATTCTACACAAATGGCTTTATTCATTGTTAAATCTCTATTTATATTCTGTCTAAACTGTACAAATACACACATCAATCCTTTGATGTCAGAATATAAATATATCAGCATCATTTATTATCCTATTCAGGCAGGAGTGTGTTTCCAAGGGCTTCTCTAATAGTTTCAACTCTGATATATACATCATTCATACAAAATAAGTACATGCTATGATCATAAATTTTATATACTTCTATAAGGCAAGTCGTATGTTTATGATCCTTATTTTGGAATTCTGACCACGTCACTACCATTGTACAATGATATTTATCACTCCTGACAGGAGATGGATTTTTTCTTTTATTTCATACATTTTCCCCACATTCCAGTGTATGGCTTATTCTAGTTATAATATTAGTGGCAATTCACATGTGTATAGCATGCTTTTTTTATGGCACTTCAAGAAACCATTATCTCCTTAGTGCAAGTACCACCTCTCCCAATGTAGATCACTATTTTTCCATACCTCTAAATTCATCACCCAGTGGCCTATTCACTAGTGATAAGCCTCTCTGCACTTGGCTAGTCTTCAGACAAAATGTTTTCCAACAGTTGTTTATTTCAGTGATGGCTGCAATGCTTCCCCAGATAAATGAAATTTGTTCTTAACTGGGAAACTTTGAGACTAGCCTCACTAAGGAATTACTGACTTATTCTAAATGAAATATGAATAAGATCAAACAAGATGGTTGATACGGCCCTAGATGACATGTCTTATTTGGGATATTAGAGCATGCTTATGATTGATTTTGTTCACTACATGATAATAAGCCTGCTTTTTACGTGACCCCAAACACAAGTTTGGCATTCTTGTAGTTTGTTCCTCCTTTGTTCTACCCTTCTCCCACCCCCTCTGCATTCAGCCACTTCCTTACAGGAAAGAAAAGAAAGTGGAGAGGCCATGTGGGGTAGCGGATAAAGAGCCAACCTGAAGCATGGATTCAAATTCTGCCTCTGACACATACTAGCTGTATGACCCTGGCTAAGTCACTTAACTTGTCTATGCTCCAGTGAATTCTCTAAAATTCTAAGCTGCAACATAGTAACTAACCTTCATTGGTCCAGGGTGTTTTCTTACTGGGAGTTAGTTCCTCATCAGTGAAATCACAGGTCTGAAAACAATAGCAAAAATTAGTTTTCTCTCTTTCTTAATGGAAGTACTAAACTATCATTAGATGACAACTTTTTTTAAGGCCATGGTAAAAAAGATTAAATATTAAATGAGTACTGATGACCTCATTCCCAGAATTAAGTTGTGTTCAAAGGGTATAAATACTTTTCCCTCTTACTAAAAGTATTCTCTACATGCATGCAACGTAAGGAAAACTGGCATTTGTATATCAATCAGTCATCCACAAACAAAGAAAGATCACTGTCAAGTCATTTTTCTAATATAAAGGCTTCAATTTGATTCAACAAACATTTATTAAGCAACTACTGTGTGCAGAGCAGTGTGTTAGGTACAAAGAGTTTAAATAAGACACCATCCTTACCCTCCCTCATGAATCACTGACCAATCACACAAACATCCCATTGCCCCAGTAATTCTCTTTTATGCTTAAGAGTAATGCTTCGTTCAAATCCAGCCTCAGACCAAACACTTGACACTTACTAGCTGTGTGACCCTGGGCAAGTCAGTTAACCCTAATTGCCTAAAAAAAAAAGTAATGGTACAAAAACAATCAGAATGTAAGATAAGTTCATTGAAGTGAAGAGAGAATATGAGTTGTCAATATTATAAAGTGCATGTTAAATTTAATGAATTTAGTGGTTCTTAAAGCTCTCTAATAATTAGTCAATTCAATCACTTTGACAGTGTATTTTATCAAAAAGTTTTAAAGAGTTTGAGTGTACCTACTTGTGACTATGTTTAATCACTAGTCTCAAAGAGACTTCAGGCTGCAAACATGGATTGAATGTAGACCCTGTTCATGTGTCATGACCCTTCACCTAAATGGAATCTGTGTCTGTTGTGTTTGACATTTGTTCATTTTATTTTTATTTAAATTGAAATTAAAAAAAAAATTAGGCATTCATATCAGAGAGAGTTGTTTCCCTTTTCCATACCTCCCAAAATCTGAGATTACAAAATGCCATCTCATACTCTTTCTGTATATGGTATGCTTCATAATCAGGGGGTGAGATAGGTGCTTATTTTGATATGGGGTCCAATATCATTAATGGCTGAAAACCAGGAATCTCAATTTTGGCATTTTGGAAGTACAGAGCTTTATGCCAAATGCCGTTAACTCTTCAAACATTTGGAAATCCCTACCTAAAGACGCCTATCCCACCTAGCCTTCAAAGACAATGCTGTCTTTGAAGTGATTGTGTCACATTAGTGCTTTGTGATCACACTGACTAAGGTCACTTTTTCTCTATACTTCTTTGTTTCTGTTAATACTGCTGATACTTAACAGGGTGGCAAGCATACAGAGTGAGCCTGGCCAACAGAACCTCCTTATTCAGCAACCACTGGGAAGGAAGAGAGGCCTGAGGCAGGTGAGTACCCAAGGACAAATATGGTCATATTCAAGATATAATCAGTGTATTTTCTCAAGTCTCCCTTGACTTTACACTATCTTCTCTCTTTTAGCTAAGACGACCTCTTCTGTCTCGTCAAAAGACTCAGACTGAAACTCGAAGTCGTCATGGAGCTCGGCTTTCAACTACTCGCCGAAGCATACAACCTAAAACAAAGCCCACAGGTAAGGCAACGTTCATTCACATGACAGTGGTGGTACATAATATCATGGAGTAAGGGGAATGGGTGCCTAGATTTTATAAGATGGTACAGAGTTTAGGGTTATCTTTTGCTTAGTGTAAGGAGATGGGAGGAAGAGTCTCTATGCATATCAGCACCATTATTTTCCAGGAGGTGGGGGACTCCATACACATACCCTCTTCTTCCCACCTCCTGACAGTAATATACTATTTGGTTAAGAGAGTTTATTTTTAAAAGGCTGATACCTTTTCAATCACGTAAGCAAGCAAATATTTACTAAACACCTACTATGTGCCAGGCATTGTGCTAAGCACTGGAGATACAAAGAAAAAAGTGACAGTTCCTGGCCTCAAGGAGCTTACATTCTAAGGAGGGAGACAACATGTACCAATGTAAGTATTTACAGAACATATACAAATGGATCCAGGGTAGTTTTGAGAGGGAGGACATGAGCACCTAGGGGGATTAGGAAAGCATCCATGTAGAAGGTGGCATTTGAGTTGAAGTAGTTAAGGAAACCAGGGATTCCAAGAGGCAGCACTGAAGAGGGACAGAATTCCAGGCATGGAGGTTAGCCAGGGCAAAGACACAGAGACAGGAGATTCAATGGTTAAAAAAAAATGAAGTGCTTAGGACTGTTCTGGAGGAGGAGACAAAAATTAACATAAGGCATACCTTTTCTAGGGCAGATACATTGTGCATACACACACACAAAATACAAAAAGGCATAAATGCTAGAGATATTAGGTGCCATGATATGTGTCTATCTGCCACACTAAAGACCAAATAATTAGCTCATTAACTAAAGTCAAGTTTGTACGGTTGTTGTAAAGGATAATGATTTGTTTGGTTAATGCCTATGCCTTAATGACCTCTCTTTATGAAAATAATGACCAGAATAGTTTTTGTTATTTTGAAGAGGCATGAAATTAAAGCATTCACTTTTATTAACATACAGTAGCAATGCCAGTAAAGGCGGGAGAACTTAGTTTAGACAAATGAGAGCCAAAGATATCAATTGTGTTTTTCTATTCATCCCCCATTTTCTGCCTGCACGGAAACAGATCAGAAACGATCAGTGACCTTCACAGAAACTCAGCCTGAGACAGCACCTTCCCCAGCAGATACCCTTCCTGCCACCACCCAGCAACAGTGTTGCAGCAAGAGCAGTCCTGGTCAATCTGGTAAACCAGAAGTAGTGGAGAAACCAGTCCTCACATCTTCCCCTGCCATCATAGTTGCTGATCTCCATGGCCAGAGTCCCTGCCAGGTAATGGCTCGCATGATGACTTGATACTGACTTCCCTCCTGTGTAGTTCTTTAGGTATCATCTGAACATGCATTGGTTTCCTGAATTTTACTTTATAATCAAGTCTGAGCCAATTAACTCCTCCGAGAGAACAGTACTAGTAAAGCTAAAATCACGGGTTAATCCACATGAGATACTTAGCTTTGCAAAGAGAAAACATTTTGGGTACAGGTGTGTGCAACTCAAAGATGTTCTTTTGAGGCAGCAAGGAGGCATGGTGGATAGACAGGGGGCCTAGAATCAGGAAGAACTAAATTTGGATCCTATCTCAGTTGTTTACCAGGTCAATCGCAGCTTCCACATTTGTAAAGTAAGGATAATAATAGTTACTTTGTTGTTGTTTTTGTTCAGCTGTTTCAGTTGTGTCCAAGTCTTCATGACCTCATTTGTGGTTTTCTTGGCAAAGATAGTACAGTGGCTTGCCATTTCCTTCTCTAGCTTATTTTACAGATGAGAAAAATGAGGCAAACAGGGTTAAGACTTGCCTGGGGTCATACAGCTAGTAAGTGTCTGAAGTTGGATTTTAACTCAGGTCTTCCTGACTCCATGCATGGCACTCTATCCATTGTGCCACCTAGCTGCCCAAATAAGATAACATATGTAAAAGCACTTTGCAGAATTTAGAGTGCTATAAATATTAGATATTCTTTTTGAAGTAATGGGTAGAAACATTTGATATTAGGTGTTTCAGAGAAAATGATTCCTGTAGTGCAGGAGAGTTTGGATGAAGAGCAGCAGAGCCACATTGGGACAGAATTTGACAGAACTTTATTACTACTCAGAAGGGGAGGAGGGGAAGAGATGCACTAGGGAATGGTCTCGGTGTGAAGCCCCCATTGCCTGTAACCAGGAAATAGTTTTTATATGCCACTGAAAAGTCCAGAGCCCCTCAGGGCTCAAATTTTTAGATCTTTAGACAAAGAGCCAGCATGGCACCAATAGGAGACTACCCTTATCTATAGGATTATAGTTGAGATGAGTGAAGTAAGAGTATTTTCTAAATTGCCTAATAAGGAATGAAGAATGATGTGCAGGGATAGAGGGAGCTTAACTCTAGCAGTGCCATCCAGTAAGATCATGGGGACAAGAAGGAGGTAATGACCAGTCTCGGGGTTTATTAGCTTTAGTATACATGCATCCTGGGGCGCTGGGCCCCAGTGAAACTAATTTTCACCAGTCCACGATTGCCTTTGTTGAAATGGATGGTTCAAACATATACATATACATATACATACATATACATATACATACATATATATATTCAAAAATGCTTGCCAGAAAATATTTTGTCAAGAAAACATTTATTAATGTATATATAGCATTTAAACAAAAGGTCCCTTTATAGTGTCTACTTTACACTTAAAATAAGCAATTCCAGTCTACTCAATTCAACAAACATTTATTAAGTGCCTAGTGTGTTCAAAATACCATACTAGGTATTCATGATATATATAAAGACTAAAATGAAGCAGTTCAAGGAGCTTGCATTCCACTGGACAATACAATGTGTATATAATTAAACAGAAATACAACATGTTAAATCAAGTAATTTCAAGAGAGAGGGAAAAACAAAAGGAATGTTTTTATGAATGCATTTCATAAAAGGATTTGATAATGATAGATATCATTATTATATTCTCTTCTATGGTATTCTAAGGAAGCTAGAGAGGTATCTGTGGTAGAATAGTTATTTCTGAAACTCTTCTATGGCACATGGGATCATAATCTCAGAATGGGAAGCCCACCTCTCTCATTTTTTAGATGAGGAAACTGAGATGCAAAAAGGCTAAGTGATTTGCCCAAAGTTATATATGTAGTAAATGGAAGGGCTAGGATTTGGACCCATGTCCTTTGACTCCAAATCCCAGTAATCTTTCTAATATACCATGCTGCCTCTGAACTTATGTAGAATTTTAGTGCTAGAAGGATCTTAGAAAGAATATTTTCTCTGCTTTGTGAAAGCCTCAAACCTGTTGGTTATCTTGATTCTAGAGTAAGGCCCATTCAACTGAAGAGAAAGAAAAGGAAAAGGAAGATGATGCTGAAGCAGCACAAGGAGCTGTGGCACCTAGCCCCTCATCCACCCAGCTTTCAGACACTGAAGACTTTGCAGGTCTGGAGACCACAAGCTTGCTACAGCCTGATGACACTATTCTTCATATCAGTGAGGAAAATGGGATGGAGAATCCTCTACTAACAAGCCAGTTCAGTTTTACTCATATTGAACTGGGGGAGACAGATATTGACCTAGATGAGTCTCACGTTTAATTTAGATTTTGTAGGGGTTGAAGGTCTAGAAGAAGAATGAATCACCTGCTGAAGCACTTAAATTTTCTCTAGGTAAGACTGTGTTGGCAAATTGTCATTAGCCAATTAAAAAGCACCTTATATCCATAGAAGGCACAAATCTAAGCAGTTTGCTGCCAATTAGCAGAATATTTCCAAAAAAAACATAAAATTGATGATTACACTCATTAGATTTTGTAAAGACCACAAATGCCAGAGAAGAATGGGAAAATGAGCCATTTCAATGCGGATTATTCATGATCTGTTACAAATGTACTGTAAACATCAGCTTATCTAAGAAAATGAACAAATTTATTAATACATTATAAAAAGAAACCAACTCTTTGATTTTGGTCACATTAACATCTTACCTGAATTTTTATTTTTATAGTTTCAAAATAAATATATGATTCATTAATTAGTGGCAAATTATATTTAAAATGAAATAAAATACTAGTATCATAAAAGCAAATAAAGAAAAACAAGTCCACTGCTGATTTTTCCTAGTCAAAAGTAATGTCACTGAGGAAGAAGGCAATTTTTTAGAGCTTTCAAAATGTTTACTTTGGGCTATTCCTTTTATTGCACTTTTTAAATCAAAATGCTAATGTTATAAGAGCCTTCCATCCATTTCAAAATATAACTAATTGGTTATACAATATTACCAGTATGGAGAGGTACAATTCTTTACAAAGCTAAAAGTTGTTCGAAAAGACAAAGATTATGATTTGAAAGTCAAATGTGAAAATAACAGCTAGAAAGGGATGAGACTGTTTATTATAGCAATTATTATATCAGTGCATGGCAATGGAGGCAACTGAAAATATGTGTTTATTCTCAAATGTAGTATCTGTTGCCTATCCTCAAAGACCTACTTTTCCTGTAGCTACTGTTATTATTGTACTGAGATTATTAAAACCAGCTTAATAGCCATTCCTTTGTAATAACAGTGTTCCCCAAGTGCCCCCGAAGGCACATACATTCATGATACAAGATGCATCCAGATAAATGAGGAAATTTCTCCATCTATTAGGCCCACTCATAAGTTGTCCTTGTTCTTATCAACCCTGTTTGTGTGGCTATAACGTGGATCTTTAGTGTTGAAAGAAATATGAAAGAGAGGGATTATGACAATCAGATCCCTAGCAAGTCAATCTCACTATAAGATCATAGGATTATGAATTTCACAATTCAAAACTGAATTTAACTGAGTACATTAGAAAATGACATGTCTATAAGGCAAATCACAAGCTTATGCTTCTGTGATTCTTTGACTTACCATACCTAAATTAATATGGTATATAAATGCAAACTCTAATCCTGGAGTTGAAGTTAAACATAGACTTTAATTATATTACAATGAATTTTAAATTATTCTCTATGTCTATACTTCATCTGTATTGGTCATATACTATATCTGCATATACAAAGGAAGCCTATTAAACCTAAATCTAATACAGAAAAGGTATTCTTCTATTTTAGGTACTTATTGAATTGGACCTAAATTATATTTTGAATGATATAAAAATATAATTGGAAGTCATTCATAGCCTTGTCCAAGAATACAGTGCAATCAATGAATAGGTATTTATCACTAATAATGATAAAAGACAAATACCCATCTAAACCTAGATTAAGTAGAATTTCAAAAACTAGAGAGGCCAAATGTACTCTTGTTCATTTTACAGTATTTTGATATAGCTTGCACTTACTGCCAACTAACCCTCAAATGCAGTTACATATCTATCATAATGATTTTGTGAATCTCTCTAAATAAGCTGGTGTATTTCTGCTATTTAGAAAATATGTTGCTGCTCAATTAGTGTTAGGGGCCTTATGTCTATGTAATTTCCAAGTGTCTGGGTTGTGCGAAGGTCTTAATTTATGTGCATGTTTCAGTCCAGTTTACTGATTCAGATTAGACATAATCAAACATAATTGTACAAGAGAGCAAAAAAAAAGGGGGGGGTAGGGTAGAGATGGGATGTTAAAGAATGATGTTACTTTCAAAAGATGTCTTTAAGTACAGTTTCAGGTAATCATCAAGGCACAGAGCTCTTTTTAAAGGTGACCTCATGCCTGTCTACTTATTATCCCATCCTTCCTCTATTCTATTGTTGAAGTCTTTTAGAAGCTTCTTCAGTATTTTAAGTATCAGTACATTAGTTAAAAATATACAGCCCCTATTCTGAGAAATATGGCCTTATTTAGAGGGAGGGTTGTCCTATTGGGACTACATCTCTGCTGCTGTCTGTATCCATGGTTTTGTTTTTTGTTTTTTCAGATACCTTTAATTATGTTGAATGTCTATGTGTGTCGGTATTTATCTGTGTGTACATAAGACTGTCATAGTTGTATTTTCAAGAATATTATTGTCTTGGAGTTTAAAAGTATAGGGGGGGAAGATGGAGAAAATTATAAAGAATTTTTACCATTTTACTGAATGGAAGTCTAAATATTTATCTTGCAAGAGTAAATAGAATAGCTTGTTCCTAAATATGGGGATCATTTGTTAAAACATTCATGTATATAAACATATATTGATTTATATTGGGGAAACAAGAGCCCACTACCTTGAATAAATCTTCAAATCCAACAAATTGCTTTTTAAAATAACATAAAAATGTCCAAGTTTAACTTTTTAGAGAACTTGAACATATCAATTCCATAATGATAGATGATGGTTCAGATCGATTAGATTTAATATAGCCAGTTCAAATGATTGGGATAGATTGTCATTTTTTTATAAGAATCTCATACTTGCAAAATGTGAAACATTTGTCTCCAGTGTATTATGTACCCTAGTGGTGTCAAACTCTAATAAAAGCAGGGGCCATTATACTATACGTAAGGATCCCAATGGGCTTATTGACTTAGTTTTTAAATGTTACATTATCTATGTTTTATTGTATTTTTATTTACTTTGCTAAATATTTCCCAATTACATTTTATTATGGTTCAGGCCACACTTGGGAGTATTGTGGGTCACATGTGGCCCATGGGCTACATGTTTGTAACCTATGATGTACCTCATAATCTGTTGACTTGATATATTATACTCTATTTTTAAATGAGGGAAACTGAGTCACACAAAAAAGTTCTAGTAATGCATGTAGAGTTATGCTGATAATACATACTTTACCAAAAGTCATCAAAATATAATGGGGAAAAGACCCTGTGGGGCATTAGGGTCAGGCTAAACCAGGGTGAATCTTGGTAGAAACAGCGAATTTAGAGGCAGATCCCAATTTAAACCCTTTGGTGAAGTCATCTTTGGGCTTCTGTTTTTTCACTGTAAAATGGCGAGAGGAGTGTAGGTTAAATGATCTCTAAGGTCCCTTCCAGCTCTAAATGCTATGATCCACAGTTCCCAATTTTAAGCCGTTAGCAGTTATTACAGCCATAACCCTTGCTTTGAAAAAGGAGCTCTCCTTCTTGTCAATAAAGGGCATTCTTCTGCTCTGCTGTCTGGCTCAGAAGGCAGCAAAAATAAAAGCAAGGTGCTGGGAGGAAGGGTCATAAAAGGATATGTTTTCAGCTCAATGCACAGATTAAATATTTATCTCAAGTTATCTGGGTTAACAGAAACCAGAGGCCCCTGAATCTGCTGCCTGGCTCAGTGAATCATGCTGTAGTCAACATGACCTGGCCTTTATAATGCCATACTTATTATGAACAACATTTCAGCAGTTCATCCTCCTCATTTGCCTCAGCTTCCAGTATCAGCAAATAGACTCACATGGTGATGTTTCAGAAAGCTTTGGTTTTTCACTCAGGGGAATAAGAACAAGTTGAAGGTAGAGTATATTGAGTAGGTTCGAGAACTATGTATGTGTATTAAAGAATAGAAAACCTGTCAAATTACTGCAGAGTTTGTCCCAGAGTATTTTTTTATAGTCATTACAACATAGGATGAACATTTTCCCACTAGCCATCTCAAAGGTTTATGTTAGAGGTAATAACATAAGATTGAAATAATCTATTTTCCCCAAGATGAATAACTGTGAAGACTGTATATTGAATGACCAAAGAGTATGGAAATGAAGAAATATCATGACAAATACCATATGAAAAAAATATTTGAAAAATGTTTATGAAAGATATTAGCATTCATTATTTGAATATGCACATATAATAAAGTAATTATAAAAGCACCTGAAATTATTGTCTTATTGTGCCTCACTTCCTTATTTCTGGATATAGAGATCAATTCTGACTTACTCTGGAACAGGATTTAACCTTTTTTGTGTCATGTACTCCTCAGAATAATGTTTTTTTTTAAATGCATGAATTACAAAGGAATAATTATACTGAAATACACTTATCAAAGTATTTTTCAAAAATAAGTTCACAGACTCCAAATTAAGAACCCTTGCTAGAAAATAGTCATTTTCAGTGCCTTTTGTTTTACGGATATATATGACTTTGTCACTGTATTACCTTGGTACCTACATTATAGTGGAATTCAGTTCTACAAATATTTCTAAATACATATTTTGAAGAATATACAAACAAGCATTTATTAAGTTGAAACTATGTCCCAGGCACTACGCTAAGTGCTTTACAAATATATTTCATTTGATCCTCACAATAACCCTGGGAGAAAGGTACTATTATTATCTCTTTTTACAGTTGAGGAAACTGAGACAAACAGTGATTAAGTGACTTGCCCAGGGTCACACTGCTAGCAAGAGTCTAAGGCCAAATTTGAACTCAGGTCTTCCTGAACCAAGGCTAGCACTCTATGTACGGAAAGAACAAAGATGAAAAATACATGGACTAAGAAAAACAAGTCGGTTTCCAAACCCTACTTTGCTACGAACAGCATCTCTTTAGTGAGGTGGAAAGGACACTGAATTTGGAATCAAGTCCTGGGTCTGTTGTTTACTTTGTGACTTTGGGCAATGTGTGTCATGTCTCTGGGCCTCAATTTCCTTATGTGTGAAATAAAAGGATTGAACCAGGTGACCTCTAAGGTCTCTTCCAGTTCTAAATCTATGACCCTAAGTTACCTCATATCTGGTGTTCAATTTCCTTATCTGTAAAACAAAGGCATTTGGCCTAGGTAGCCTCTTAAGATTTTCTACTCTGAAATTTATCATGTCTATGCCTACACCCATTCACTATGCAGAGGAGACTCTGGCTTCTTGAAAAATATAATAATAATTACAATATTTATAATGATAATAATAGCATTTATTATAGTGCTTACTTATATGCCAGGCATTTTGCTAAGCGCTTTACAATTGTTATCTTATTTGACCCTCACAACAACCCTGGAAGGTAAATGCTATTATCCCTATTTTACAGATGAGGAAACTGAGGCAAACATAGGTTAAGTGACTGGCCCAGGGTCACACAGCTAACGAGGGCCTGAGGCCAGAAGAATATACCAAATAGTACAAATTGTTGTGCATTCTGACAAATTACAACCTGCAATGGCCTTCAACATAGAGAGGCCCAACTATGTCACTACCAGGTGATGAATGGTATACTTAGAGAATCAACTAAACAAATACTTGAAATAATTAACAACTTTAGCAAAGTTGCAGGATAGAAAATAAACCCACATAAATCACTGGCATTTCTATATAGTACCCAAAAAAATCCAGCAGGAAGAGATAGAAAGAGAAATTCCATTTAAAATAACTGCAGACAACACAAAATACTTGGGAGTTTACTCAATGAGACAAACTGAGAGACTATATGAACGCAATTTCCCTAATGAATACTGATGCAAAAATAAATTAAATAACATACTTACAAGAAGACTAAAATAATATATCACAAACATCAGGTGAGATTTATACCAGGAATGTAGAGCTGGTTAAATATCAGGAAAACTACAAGCATAATTGACTATCAATAACAAAACCCAACAAAAAAATCATGATTATATCAATAAATCCATAATAAGCTTTTGACAAAATAAAACATCCATTTCTTTTAAAAACACTAGAATAACAGGAATAAATGGAGAATTTCTTAAAATAAGTAGCATCTAACTAAAACTAGAAACAAGCATTATCTACAACGTGAATAAACTAGAAACCTTCCCAATAAGATCAGTAGTGAAGCAAAAATGTTTATTAACTCCATTATCGTTCAATATTGTACTAGAAATGTTAACTACAGCAAGTTTACAAGAAAAAGAAAGTAAGGGAATAAGACTAGCCTTACAAGGAAACAGAACTATCCTCTTTGCAGATGATATGATGGTGTATTTAGAGAATCCTAGAGAATCAACTAAACAACTAGTTGAAACAATTAACAACCTTAGCAAACTTGCAGGATATAAAATAAACCCACATAGGTCATCAACATTTCTATATATTACCAACAAAATCCAACAGGAAGAGATAGAGAAATTCCATTTAAAACAGCTGCAGACAATATAAAATACTTGGGAGTCTACCTGCCAAGACAAACCCAGAAACTGTATGAATAGAATTATAAAACACCTTTCACACAAATAAAGACAGATCCAAACAAATGAAGAAGTATCAATTGCTCATTGGTAGGCTCAGCCAACATAAAAAAAATGACAATACTAATTTACTTATTCAGTGTCATACCAATCAAACTACCAAAGAAATTATTTTGTAGAGTTAGAAAAAGTAATAACAAAATTCATCTGGAAAAACAAAAGGTCAAGAATGTCAAAGGAATCAATGAGAAAAAACATGAATTCAAACTATATTACAAAGCAGTAATCATCAAAAAATTTGGTACTGATTAAGAAATAGAGCAGTGGATCAATGGAATAGATTAGGTATACAATACACAGTAGTAAATGATCATAGTAATCTAAGGTCTGATAAAGCCAAAGTTCTAAGTTTTTGGGGTAAGAACTCACCATTTGACAAAAATTGTTGGGAAAACTGAAAAGCAGGTCAGAAGAAACTAGGTATAAACCAACATCTCACACTGTATACCAAGACAAAGTCAAAATGGGTACATAATTTAGATACAAAGGGTAATATCATAAGTGAATCAGGAGAGTATGGAAGAATGTACCTGATAGATCTATGAATAAAGGAAGAGTTCATGACCAAACAAGATATAGAGATGATCACAAGAAGTAAAATGGATAATTTTGATTACATTAAATTTAAAAATGTTTGCACAAATAAAACCAATGAAGCCAAAATTAGAAGGAAAGTAGCAAACAAGAAAGTTTTTTTTTATAACAAGTTTCTTGATAAAGGCCTCATTTTTCAAATATATGGGGAACTGAACCAAATTTATAAAAATAAGAGCCATTCCCCAATTGATAAATGATTAAAGAATATGAATAGGCAGGTGAGATCAAAGCTATTAATAGTCGCATGAAAAAATGCTCTAAATCACTATTGATTAGAGAAATGCATTATAAAACAACTCTGAGGTACCACCTCTCACCTCTTAGAATTGTTAACTTGACAGAAAAAGAAAAGGACAAATGTTGGAGGGGGTGGGGAGAAATAGGTACATTAATGCTCGGTTGGTGGAGTTGTGAACTGGTCTAACCATTCTGGAGAATAATTTGGAACTATGTTCAAAGGGATATCAAATTGTGCTTGTCCTTTGACCCAACAATATTGCTACGAGGTCCATACCTCAAAGAGACAGAAGAAAAAGGAAAAGAACCTATATGTACAAAAATATTTATGGCAGCTCTTTTTGTGATGGCAAAGAATTGGAAATTGAGAGAATGTTCATCAATTGGGGAATGGCTGAACAAGTTATGGTGTATGATTGTGATGGAATACTATTGTACTATAGGAAATGATAAGCAGGGCAGTTTTAGAAAAACCTAGTAAGATTTATATGAACTGATGCAAATTAAAGTGAGCAGAACCAGAGAACATTTTACACAGTAACAGCAATATTGTAAAGATGGCCAACTGTGAAAGACTTAGCTACTCTAATCAAGACAGTGATCTAAATTAATTCCTAAGGACCTGTGATGAAAAATGATATCCACTTCCAGAGACAGAGAATTGATGAACCCTGAGTGAAGATTAAAGTATATTTTTTACACCTTTTTTTTTTGGCCACATGACCAATAAGGAAATGTTTTACTTGACCTTATATGTATAATTGATTGCTTGCCTTCTCAACGGATGGGGGAAGGCCTGGAGGAGGGAGTGAATTTGGAACTCAAAAAAATTTTTAAATGAATATTAAAAATAAATTTAATTTTTTTTAAAGTTTGTGAGCTCCTTGAAGCCAGGGACTGTCTGTCTTTTTTATATTTATATTCCCAGCACTTAGCATAGTGCCTGGTACAGAGTAAGCACTTAATAAATGTTTACTGATCAACTGATTAGTTTGCTGCAATTAGTTTATTGTAACATGGGAGGGGATCAAACTGGCAAAATAGATTGGAGCCATACTGTAAAGAGTTTTAAACACCCACAAAGGAGCTTGTATTTTATCCCACAGGCAATAAGGAACCATGGAAGCTTCTCTAGTGGTTCAGTGTCACAGTCAAATCTGAGCTTTAGGAATATCAATAGGGCAATTATATAAAAATTGGAGAGGTAGGACAGACTGGCAGCAGGGAAATCAATTAAGAGGGCACTACAGAAGTCTAGGTGAGAGGTGATGGGGGCTTGTACTAGTTTGTGGCTATGTGAATGAAAGAAAGTGTTGGATTCAAGAAAGGTTGTAAAGGTGGAATCAATAGGACTGACTTAATGTGGGAGATGGGTAAGAAAGTAGTGGAAGATGACTGACAGGAACGATGATGGAACCACCCACAGAAATAAGAATGTTAGGAAGAAGGGTGTGTTTAGAAGCAAAAAAAAGAAGCATTTTGTTTTGGATATGTTGATTTTGATAAGCTATGAGACATCCAAGTAGAGATATATGGTAGGTAGTTAGTGATTTGGGATTGGAACTGTGGAGACCAATAGGACAGATAGACAGAGGGAAGGAGGGAGAGAGACAGACAGAGACAGAGACAGAGAGACAGAGAGAGAGACTGGGGGCCAGGGTAAGAATATGAATGAATGCTGATCCTGAAAAAGAGACTAAGAAGAATTAGGGAGGGAGAACAATGAGAGAGCCGTGTGATAAGAACCCAAAGAGGAAAGTATACAGAAGAGGTAGTGGTTAACAATGTCAAATGCTTCAGAGTTCAAGGATGAGGACTGAAAAATAGCTATTGAATTTAGTGACTAAGAAGTAGTTGATTATATTAGAGCAGTTTCAGTGGTGAGGTTCAGTTACATTGCAAGGGTTGAAAAGTGAGTGGGACGTGAAGAAATAGAGGTAATAGTCAAGGACAGCTCTTTTGAGGACTTTGTAAAATGAGAAGAAAAATAGGATTATAAATAAAGTCAATTGGAAGGGACCTCTTCATTTTACAGGTAAAGAAATTGAGGAACAGAGAAGTTAAGTGATTTGCCCAGGGTCACAAAGCTAATAAACATCTGAGCTAATTAATTTGAATTCAATTCTTCCCTGGAGTCATCACGTAGCAGCCAATAGTTTAAGGAAACATTAGGGTTAACAAGTCTTTTTGTTTGTTTGTCGTTTGTTTTTTGAGACTGGGAAAAGGGAGCAGACAAAAGCTGCCAGTAAGGAAATATTAAAAATTAAGGAGAGCTGGTATTTTTAAGGGGGCAAGCTGCAGGAGAAGACACAGTAGGATCAAGGATACAAGTAGAGGATTTTGTTTTTTTTTACAAGGAGGGTTATCTTTTTGTTTCTGTCACTGGAGCAAAGGAGAGAATGGGGGATGATGCAGGATTTGTGGTCTAAAAATGGAAAGAAAGAGTTCATGATGGATAGCCTTAAGTATTTGGTGAGCTTTCTTGGTGAGGAAGAGAAGCAGCACAGCTGAGGAGAAAAGGGGTTTGGAATAAATGTAGAGATTGTGATATAATTAATCAGGGAAGAATAAAAGGACTGGTGTTTAGCAGTGAGGTCCTCCTTGAGAGTTCCACAGTAGGAGAGTAGAAGACGACAAAACAGATCTTGGGAGGGATCCAGAGCTAGAATTTGGGGGGGAGAGAAGATGAACAATGGGGGTAAAGAATTCAAAGATATGGGTCATCATAAAGCTAAACTGGTTACCTATGGGGTCAAGATGAAAGTATGATAATTAAAACCAAAGCAGAGGTGATGGCCCAAGGGAGAGATGAGGTAACTGGAGGCTACAGAGAAAGTAAAAAACAGGTTTGGAACGATGAGACACAAGGGACAAATCTTCTTTTGCTTGGATCTTTTGCATCATTTGACTTGGTCTGATGGTGTCATATTTTTCATAAACGTTGGAACACGCAGTTCAGCAAAAATCAGAAGAGTACGTCAGAAGATTTTCAGAGTTCTGGATCAATCATTGAAGTGAGAACATTTGTGGGTGATAAGGCTGAAAGTGAACACTAGTGTGTGGCTAAGGTAGAATCCAAGTGCAGATCATGGCAGTCGAGGCTGAAGAACTGAGAAGCAGGGGCAGCTGGTTGGCGCAGTGGATAGAGCACTAGCCCTTAAGTCAGGCGGACCTGAGTTCAAATCTAACCTCAGACCAAACACTTGCCACTTACTAGCTGTGTGACCCTGGGCAAGTCACTTAACCCCAACTGCCTAAAAAAAAGAAAAAAAATGGGAAGCAAGGGTCTTAGGAGGGCCCAAGTTAATACTGATGTCTCCAGGTAAAAAGGGAAAGTTTGGAGTAGAGAGGAAAATCTTGAACCAGTTCAGGAACGTAAGTTCTTGATAAAAATATAGACGGCCAGTTAACTGCCATCAGGAAAAAGTACTGGGACGCATCCAAAGTTTAAGTGAACTTTTAATGATTGTGGTAGGTCTGGAATCGGCAGCCAGGAGCAAGAAACATCCGATGTGCCAATCGATTAACAAATATTGATTACGCGCCTACAGCGGCCCTGCACCATGCCATGTGCTGAGGTGACAAAGGAGAAAACACGGCCCCCTCTCTGTCATGACCCCCTGCGCCGCCCGTGAGCCTCTTCTCAGAATTGTGTTTAAATGCATAAAATAAAACCGATAGGACGACAATAAACCTAAAATCAGACGGACTTCAGTAAACACACCTAAAGATAAATAAACTTACAATCCTGCCTGTCTGGGTGCTGGCACCCCACCCGCCCCACCACAGGCGGCCAGGCTTAGGCCGCGCTCCGTAATCTGCTTCCGCTCAGGGGGCGGAGGCGGGACTTCCTGTGCGCGAAGGGCGGTGTTTTCCGGAGGCCCCGGAAGAGCCGATCAGGAAGAGGAGGGAGAGGGACGGAAGAGGAGGGAGAGGGGCGGAAGAGGAGGGAGAGGGGCGGAAGA